>NW_028127117.1:0-536000 GCF_965231255.1 Vanellus vanellus | reverse complement strand
GGGGGGGGGGGGGGGGACGGGGGGGGGGGGGGGGAAGGGGGGGGGGACCAGCCTCGAAGGGGGGGGGGGGGGGGGGGGCGGGGGGAGAAGACCAGCCTCGGAGGGGGGGGGGGGGGGGGGGGCGGGGGGAGAAGACCAGCCTCGAAGGGGGGGGGGGGGGGGGGGCGGGGGGAGAAGACCAGCCTCGAAGGGGGGGGGGGGGGGGGGCGGGGGGAGAAGACCAGCCTCGAAGGGGGGGGGGGGGGGGGGCGGGGGGAGAAGACCAGCCTCGAAGGGGGGGGGGGGGGGGGGGGGGGCGGGGGGGAGAAGACCAGCCTCGAAGGGGGGGGGGGGGGGGGGGCGGGGGGAGAAGACCAGCCTCGAAGGGGGGGGGGGGGGGGGGCGGGGGGAGAAGACCAGCCTCGAAGGGGGGGGGGGGGGGGGCGGGGGGAGAAGACCAGCCTCGAAGGGGGGGGGGGGGGGGGGCGGGGGGAGAAGACCAGCCTCGAAGGGGGGGGGGGGGGGGGGGCGGGGGGAGAAGACCAGCCTCGAAGGGGGGGGGGGGGGGGGGGGCGGGGGGAGAAGACCAGCCTCGAAGGGGGGGGGGGGGGGGGGGCGGGGGGAGAAGACCAGCCTCGAAGGGGGGGGGGAAGGGGGAAGACCGCCCTCGGGGGGGGGGGGGGAAGGGGGAAGACCGCCCTCGGGGGGGGGGGGGGGGGAAGGGGGAAGACCGCCCTCGGGGGGGGGGGGGGGGAAGGGGGGGGGAGTAGGAGGGAGGGGTTAAGGGCTGCTTGACAGAAGGGATAGGGGCTGCTTTTTTCCACTGGAAAGCTGGGAGACCCCCACCATTTCCCAACTTTAAAACCTGCTTTTTGCTCCAAAGCTGGGAGGGAAAAAAAAAAAACAAACCACCAAACCCCAACCCCACATTTAGCCTTTTTGGGATGAATTGTGGGGTTGGTTTTTTGTGCATGTGGAAACAGAGCTGGCGACAGCTTCCCCACCACCGGTGCTGCCGGGCAGCCCAACGCCCGGCACAGCCCAGGGTCCTCCACAACCCAGTTCCAAACTGGTGGAGCCGGAGCGCAGATTTGGCAGGTGACTGGCGAGGTGCTGCCGGGGCCCAAGCGCCCCAAATAGGTGGGTTAAATATGATTGACCGCTGCCGGTAATTAATCTGCGAGAGGCCGGGCGTGGGGTTTTGTACATAACCTGGATTGGTCAGATTTGAATAGGATTTACCTTTGCTTTGTGCCTGGGTGGGACCTCGCTGGGGGTGGGGGGGTTATTTTGGGGCGTTATGCCATAAAACCACCGTGACGGCGACAGAAGATTGGCCCAACGCCGTCGTCCACCGCTGCTCGTCATTGTCGTCGTCCTCATCAACATCCACCGTGTCAGGACTCCAGGCTGTTTTAGCAGAGGAGTGGGGAAAAACATAAAAAGGAGATGAACCCCGAGAAAAAAAAACAAACACATTTAGGCCACACCACATATGATTTTTGCCTTTATTTCACCCACCACGCCTAAAAAAAAAAAAAAACAATTGGCAGAAAGCGATAATTTGATTAAAAATCATTCCCTCCAATAATGTCGCTGTCACCTACGATTTCACCCAGGAAGCGTTAACGCAAGAATATTTTTGACTCCAGCAACAAGCAAAAAAAACCCAAAAAAAACAACTTTCAGCATGGCTGAACGAGGGGAAAGTAAGAAGAATTTGGCCGCAGATATGTTCTGGCCCCAGAAAAACAGCCAAAATCCTTCCATGGAGCAAAAGCAACCTGCCAGTGCTGCCCTCACAGGGTGCAAAGTTGGGTAAAAAAAACCTCGTCAGCTAAACATCAGCTATCCCGGGAAGTGAAAGGTCCCATCCCATGTGGCAAAAATACACTCGCATGAATAACTTAGACAAAACCAGCCCACAAAAGGCCCGCACAAGACACACACTTGGTCCCCCTTTGCTTGAAGCTTCGCTAAAACCGTATACTCAGATTAGCCCTTTCCTGCAGTTTCTTTCCCAGAGTTTTGCCCCAAACCCACGCTTCTAGCCCCGCTCCCCAAGCCCTCCCTCAGGGCCCACCACCTTTCCCCAGCCCAGCCTGTCCTTAAGGCTTTTCTTTCCACACACAGCCCTTTCCACTCACCTCCCTCCGGGGCCTCCTCTCTCACAGGCACCTCACAGCCCTGCAAACCTCCTCTCCTTCGCCTCTCCCTCTCACAAACACCCATTCCCCTCACATTAAGAGCCATTTCCTCCACTCCTTCCTCACACAAACACCCATTCCCCTTACTCCCCCCTCGCGTTAACACCCATTGTCCTCACAGAACACCCATTCCCCTCGCTCCCCCCTCACACACTCACTCCCACACCCCCAACCATTTCCCCACCATTCTCCCCTCGACCCTTCTCTTCTCTTCTCTTCTCTTCTCTTCTCTTCTCTTCTCTTACCTCTCTCTCTCCTTGCCTCAGCCAACACACCTCTCGCCCCCCTTCCCCTCTCCTCCCATCAAAATGGCGCCGCCCTTCCCTTCCCTTCCCCTCCCGCCTTTTCCTGCCTCAGCCCCCGCCCCCCGCTCAGGTGACACCGCACACAGCCGCCATGAGGCGCGGCGGGGAGGGCCGGGGCTATGAGAGGCAATGGCGGGGAGGGAATTTTCGGCTTATCTTCTCTTCTTTTCATCTCCTCAGGCTTCGGGCAGCCCCGCGTGGGCGGCTGGAGATCCCCCCCTCCCCTTCCAGGAGTGGCCCCGGCCCTGGGGCGGCCCCCGCCTCCCTCCTCCCCACAGGCTCTCCTCAGGGAGAGCCCCCACGGCGGGCTCACAGCCTCCTGTGTGTCCGGGAATGGGATTTCCCTCAGGCAGAGCCCCCAAATCCACCCCTGGGGCAGCCCCACAGCGTCCTGCATGGCTGCTGTGAGAAACGCTCACTGTATTGAATTTTAGTCCGGGGCAAATTCGGTGGAGCAAAGAATATTTATTGCAGCGCTGGGAGTTACACGGGGGATTTCTCTTCCTGTAGCTCATTTTTCCTTTACAAACGCTTGTTTTTATTTCGTATTCCTTATACTTATTCATGTTTCTTCTTGGAACATACTTTGCATAATCAGTGAGTTTTGGGAACACGACCCACCCCCAAATACATAATCAATGGCTTCTTGCAATGCAGCCCACCCCCGAGCACGCCCCTCCCTTCCAGCGGTGGTCTCCTGGTGGTCGTCGGAGGGAGGCTCGAAGTCTTTATCACCGTGTCCTTCTTGTGGCTTCTTCATTCCTTACACTCCTGTGGTTGCCCTACCCAACCACACCGCCCGTTGTTCTGCAACGGTTCGGTACTTCCAACTGTTGCTCTCGTCTGACATCCTGTGTAACACTATCCCTTTCCCAAACGCACAGTGAGCACAGACCCATCTTAGCTGAAGCCATAGCGAGCACACATTCGTTTGAGCTGAAGCAAAATTTTTGCCAAATTACTTATTACAGGTTTGCAGGGCTGTGAGGTGCCTGTGAGAGAGGAGGCCCCGGAGGGAGGTGAGTGGAAAGGGCTGTGTGTGGAAAGAAAAGCTTTAAGGACAGGCCGGGCTGGGGAAAGGTGGTGGGCCCCGAGGGAGGGCTTGGGGAGCGGGGCTAGAAGCGTGGGTTTGGGGCAAAACTCTGGGAAAGAAACTGCAGGACAGGGCCAATCTGAGTATACAGTTTTAGCGAAGCTTCAAGCAAAGGGTGACCAAAGGTGCCTCTTGTGGGCGGGTTCTGTCTAAGTTATTCATGCGAGTGGATTTTTGCCACACGGGATGGGAACGTTTGCTTCCCGGGACAGCTGATGCCCCTGGATAACCACTGCCCGCGAAGCACTGCGAAACCCCGTGTTCAAAAATGAGGATAAAGGCCGGGTTTTGCCTCTCAGAAGGATCTCTAAGCACCATCTCCAAGCTATTTTCAGTACCTTTCTGGTTGTTTTCTTTCCCCCCATTTAAGGAAATCACTTAGGTTAACTTTAGCAGGACGGCCTTCTGTCCCAGGACAAATGCCAGGCTGTCGCTGCATCCTTAATTATAATAACATTTTAATTGTAGGGGTGCAAAAGCTCTTCTTTAGTGGTTTTGCTCTGGCTGATGATGCAGCCACCTGGGAAAGCAATTTTTTTTTTCGGGTGTGGGGGGTGGGGGAGAGGGATAAGAGTCCCCTGGCAGTAAATAAATATGTTTTAATGGGGGAAAGGTGTCGTGGTGGCTCCTTCTGCTGCAGTCTGGTGATTAAAGCAGGAATCGCCTGTGAGGAGATGGGCAAACCCGCGAGCGTTGGGGTGGTAAAAAGGGGGAGTATGTCATGCTCTCAGTTATCAGCTATGTGTTTTCGGCAAATGTAAAAATAGCAAGAGTTTGTTGTGGTGGGTTTTTTTTATTATTTGTTTCTATGGTGCTATGACCAGTTCCTCTCCGGAGTGAATATTCCTGGCCACATGGGTAATTAATTAGCATGCTGCGGGATGCGACTGCCGCTTTATTTCTGTGAGGGCAGCGCTGGCGGGTTGCTTTTGCTCCGTGGAAGGATTTTGGCTGTTTTTCTGGGGCGAGAACACGTCTGTGGCCAAATTCTTCGTGCCTTCCCCTCGTTCAGCCACGCTTAAAGTTGGGTTTGGGGTTTTTTTTGCTTTCTGCTGGAGTCAAAAATGTTTCTTCCATTAACGCTTCCTGGGTGAAATTGTAGGTGACGGCAACATCGTTGGAGGGAATGATTTTTAGTCAAATTATTGCTTTCTGCCAAGTGGGTTTTTTAGGCATGGTGGGTGAAATAAAGGCAAAAATCATAGGTGGTGTGGCATAAATGTGGGTTGTTTTTTTTTTCAGGGGTTCATCTCCTTTTTGTGCTTTTGCCCCCTCCTCTGATAAAACAGCTCAGAGTCCTGGCACGGTGGACGGCGACAAAGGCGACAACAACAACGAGCGGCGGTGGACGACGGCGTTGGGCTCAGCCTCCGTCACTGCCGCGGTTCTATGGCGTAACACCCCAAAATAACACCCCCCCCACCCCTAGCGAGGTCCCACCCAGGCACAAAGCGAAGGTAAATCCGACCAATCCGGGTTATGAACAAAACCCCACGCCCAACCTCTCGCAGATTAATTACTGGCGGCAGTCAATCATATTTAACCCACCTAATTGGGGCACTTAGGCCCTGCCTACCCCTGCCAGCACCTCACCAGTCACCTGCTGAGTCTCTGCTCTGGCTCCACCAGTTCAAACTGGGATGTGGAGAACCCTGGGCTGCGCCAGGCGTTGGGCTGCCCGGCAGCGCCGGTGGTGGGGAAGCTCCGTTTCCACACACACACAAAAACCCAACCCCATAATCCATCCCAAAAAGGGTAAATGTGGGGTTGGGGTTTGGTGGTGGGTTTTGTTTTTTTTTTTCTCCCAGCTTTGGAGCAGAAAGCGGGTTTTAAAGGTGGGAAATGGGGGGGTCTCCCAGCTTCCTGGTGGAAAAAAAAGCCGGTTTTAGCACTTCCTTAAAGCAGTTTTTAACCCTTCTTATAAAGTGTTGTTTGTTCCCCCCCGCCCCTTTTCAGGCTGTTCCCACCCTACCACCCTTTTCAGTTTTTTATTTCCCCCCCTTTTAGGGTTTCCCTCCCTCTTTTTTTGGGCAGTTTCCCCCCAGTCCTCCTCCCTTTTTGGGGGGCTGTTCCCCCTCCCCCTTTTTGGGGGGTGCTTTTTCCCTCTTTTGTGGGCAGTATTCCCCTCTTCCTAAATACAATTTTCTTCCTTGGTGGAAAAAAGCTCTTTTTCATAGTGTTTTAAAACGCATTAAATCCCCACAGTGCTGCCTCCACGTCCTTTTTTGGGGGGGTTAAAACCACAGTTTTAGACAAATACATGGAGGAGCACTCCTCTTGCCACCAAACCCTTTTCTCCCTCCTCGCTTTTATTCCCCAGTTTGTTTGTTTTGTTTTTTTTTTTTTTCTAGCCAGGATTCAGGAAATAGCATTGGACAAATCTAAACAATTTTGGGGGAAGAAAGCTGGGAATTGTTGGGTGCTGTAAATTCTTTTTGTCAGCGAAATTTTTGAGTGTCCCCACACGTGTCATCTTTGTCTGGGTGATGCTGTCACCGGCACCTTAAAAGGAATCGGGGCCTGGGAAAAGCTACCAGCACAATTTGGGATTTTTTCCCATCCCCAACTCCATTCGGACGACCGTTCTGCGCTTTCAGTGCAGCACCTCTGGAAAACACCTCAAAAACTAAACTATTCTGGAGCTTTGATGCTGCCTGAGTGCCTTTGGGTGAATTCCAGCCACAAAATTGCATTTTAAACCCCCTTTTTTCCTCCCCGCAGGGCCCCATCTGGGGACAGGAGGCGAGGGGGTGAGCCCCTTCCCCCCAGCGCTGGAGAGGGAGTTATCCCCGTTCGGGGAATTCCAAAAACCCCCGTTAAGCCCCAAATTTTGGGCTGTTTCATCCAAACCTGAGTGTTGGAATGGGCCAAGAATGGGATGGAGGGGAGGTCTTCCTGCAAACGCGGAGCCTTCCGGGGCCCCGAGCGGGAGGAACCGGCTGCCCGGTCTTCCCCGGGCCCGCTGCGGATTTTGCTCGCCCCGTTCCTCGCCCGGGGTGAGTGGCCTCTGGTAGGTGGGTGGTGCGAGGGGGCGTGGCCTATGCAAATATGTGTGACTATGGGCGTGGTGCATCCAAATATAGCGAGTCGGGGGCGTGGCGCATGGGAGGACTCGTTCTGGAGGCGCCGTGTGTGGAAAGCTATGGGAGGGGCGTGGTCTATGCAAATGTCGTGCCGGTTGAGGGGGGCAGGCGTGGGGGAGGGTGCGTTATTTTTCGCCCGTACCGAGCCGGGGTGTCCCCGCCGCCGCCGTCCACCCCCCGGTAGCCGCGGGCGGGTCGGTGCGGGGGTGCGGGTGGCGGTCAGGCAGCGCGCTGAGCCCCTGTGCGTCAGTGCCGGGCGGGGCCCTGCCTCCGGAGCCCGTGCGGGGGTGTGGGAGCCCCCCGCTGCTCAGACGTCACGGGGGGTTCTGCCAATGCCGCAATTCCGCTTGAAATCGCTTAACTCCGCTACCGGCGGCGGCGGGCCGGGGGGGCTGCCCCCTCCCCGGGCACCGGCCCGGCCGTCTCTTCTGCCCCCATTCCCCGAGGCCCGGCCCCGCCGCCCCCGGACAGCCCTCCCGGTGCGGCGGCTGCGGGTCATGTCTCCGAGTACAATGTACCTCCCCAAAAGGAGGTGTCACCTGTCGCCTCCCCATCCCCTCCCGACACGCAGCCCCCCCTCCCCGCACTGTTACCGTAAATCGGCAGAACCAAACTTTCTAAGCCTTAATTTTAAGTTTAGAAAGCAGGCGCTTCTTTATTACGGCGCCGGGCGCACAGGGGATCACTCCACCCAGTGTGCGTACCGAGTTGCTCCGCTACAAAAATTAAAATATATGTATTCATTACATTTCCGAGAAACAATTGACATATTCATATGATTGCCGGGAACTCATTAATATATGTAAATGTCCGTGACGCATGCACCTTCAGGTACACTGGTGGTCGTCCAGGGTCTTCCTCACTGTGTCCTCTGGTTGAACCCGATCCTTGTGCGTGCTCAGTTTGGTCACAGAGTTCCACCCCACCTTTAATCTTGGAACCTCCAGAAGATTTTCTTGGTTTACTAACCAGGCCTACAACTCCTCGCTTTCTTGACAGGTACTTCAAAGCTACATTGTTCAACAGCTAGGTTAGGTCATACCTAGTTCCCAAATGCCTATTATGGGTTTGATTTTCATTGATCGGTCCCTTGACTATACATTACTCTCAATACCCATATCCAAATAATCAATGGTTATTTCTATTAATATCTATTATTTTGGGTCTAGATATTTAAATCAAGATGGGAAGGGTAAGGGGGTTTCTAAGCAGCGTCACTGGTGCATAACAGGTTTCTATAATTACTAGCCTCAAACAAAACTTCTCTATTCTATTCTTCATTGTTTCATCTGGGTTCTACTTGTTCCTTGATACAAAACAACGATTACCTAGTGAGGGCTCTATGGTTACAACTTCCAGAACACCCAGTGCTCTCACATTCTACTTCTGCTATAACCACAATCTGGTGATTTTACAACAAGGGAGAGCCCCAAATCCATTCCTGCAGTTGCCCTACAGACTCCTGCAAGGCTGGGAGCAGCAATTCCCTCAGGGAGAGCCCCCAGGTCCATGCCTGGGTGTCCCCACAGCCTCCTGCGTGGCCAGGAATTGCATTTCCCTCAGGGAGAGACCCCAGACCCATGCCTAGGGCAGTGGCACAGCCTCCTGTGAGGCCGGGAGCAGCGTTATCCCTCAGAAAGAGCTACCAAACTCCCCCAAATCCATCCCTGGGGCAGCCCCACAGCTTCCTGCATGGCTGGGAACGGCGTTTCCCTCAGGAAGAGCCCCCAAACCCATTCCCAGGGTGTCTTCACAGCCTCCTGTGTGGCCGGGAATGGTGTTTCCCTCAGGGAGAGCCCCCAGATCCATCCCTGCCGTTGCCCTACAGCCTCCTGCATGGCTGGGAGCAATGATTCCCTCAGGGATAGAAACCCTCTTAACCCCAAACCTATCCCCAGGGTGTCCCCACAGCCTCCTTCAGGGCTGGGAGCAGCGTTTCCCTCAGGGAAAAGCCCCCAAACCCATCCCTGGGGCAGCCCCACAGCTTTCTGCAAGGCTGGGAATGGTGTTTCCCTCAGGGAGAGCCCCCAGATCCATCTCTGGGGTGGCCCCACAGCCTCCTGTGAGGCCGGGAGCAGCGTTTCCCTCAGGGATGGAGCCCCTTCCTTCCGCCAACCCCACTCCTGGGCAGTCTTTTCCTCCCTCCCACCTCTCCCTACACCTCAGCGCTGGGGCAGCCCCACAGCCTCTTCCAGGGCTGGGAAAACACTCCTGCCCTTTCTCCTCCTGCAGGTTTTGAGAAGAAGAGCCGCCCATCTCCCCAGCCCACACGTGGGGTCTGGGCAGCTCCACGCCTTGTGTTTGAACCGGGAATTGGGATATTTCAGTTTTCTTCTGCGATCAGGCCTGGTTGTGAAAGGGCCAGTTGTAGTGGTTAGGCTTTGGTGGGTGAGTAACAGCAAATCTTATTGAACTTTTCCTTTTTTTCAGATTTTGTGCAGGGGGCTCGTTGTCCTCACGCCCGCGAGTTCTGCTCCAGGTCAAGCGAAGCCCCATGGAACTGGCCCTAAGGGCGGCGGCGGCGATGGACCAGCACCCCTTCGGCATCGAGAACGTGGTTCATTTCGAGGTGAATCTCCCTGTTTTTTTATTTTTTTTTCAAAAGCGGGGGGCTGGTTTGTAGCGAGGCTTAAAACCCCGGGTTGTGCCTAAACGTGGGGCTGATTTCAACCTCAGGGGCTGTGACTCCGTCCAGCTCCGACTCACAGCCCTGGCAGCACCGTCAGCGCGCCGGGCTCGGTGTTCTCTTGTATTTTGAAGGGTTTCTTACGGATCGGCAGCAGTGGGGATATTTAGCAGCTGTGTATTGGTGGTGGAATCCATGTGGTGAAAAGATCTTTGGGGTAAAGAGGTGACTAGATGGGGTTTTTTTGCACCTCAAAAATGTTTCTTGTTGCTTTGTACATGTAAAAAGACATTCAGATCGTTAAGGCTGAAGAAGATGGTAACAATCCTAACCCGTTTCACAGGAATTTCACTTCTGTCCTATTTTCATAAAATTACCCCCTACACAGGAATATGTTCTGTGGTTGGATTTTTTTGTTTTGTTTTGTTTTGTTTTGTTTTCTTTTATGAGAGTCCTTGCAACCTGCCCTCCAGCTGGAAATGGGCAATGCAAAGGCATTACAATGATAGATTTGCTAAATATGTTGCCAAGGTCTCTATTAGTGGCTTTCCCTGAAGCGGGGAAAAGACGTCCTGTTTAATTCTTGTTTGCATTTGAAAGTCTCTGTGAAATGGATTAAGCAGAGAGGGCTTCTTTTTGTGGGTCTGCCCTTTGAAGGAGAGCGCCTTTAGGAAAAGGCTTTTCTGGAGGGGACAGAGAACTTAATTGCTGATGGCTATAAAAGTGCGCCCTGTTTGGGTGGCTTGAAAACAAAACCCGTGAAAATCCATGACTGAAAAATGAGACTTTCTCCTAATGATTGGGTCGGTTGCTCTTAATCTTGTTCTGCCTATTCTTAAGTTTGTCACCAGGACAACCAGGTTCTAGAGATACCACTAGTGATAATACCACTGGCAGTGGAGGTCCACCCTGGCTTATACTCCTACCTCTCGTGCCTATTGGGGTGCCTCCAACAGCCGAGAAATAGTTCTTCTTGGCAGCAAGTCCAGAGGCCAACCTGGTCTTGCCCTCCATCCTCTTTAGTTCGGTATCTCTGATTCTTGTGGCACAATAGGGTCCTTTCTTCAGTCCCGGAACTCCTATTGGAGTTGATATTTCGAGGATCTGTGAACATTCTGGTTGGGTCGGTCCACATTACGGAATTCTCTGTGGTTCTGCAACAGTAATGTCTAATCCAGTTACACTTATCTATTGGGGTTGTATTCCCACATCGGATACACTAAAGATCGAGGACTTGGGAGAGGTACTGCTCCCGTCTGCCACGGGGACCTAAAATGACCTTATTACAATTCTTACACTTAACCTGTAGATACACGCAACAATTACAATCGCAGCAAAGTAGGGTCGAAGGGGTTGTGTGCTGCCCCAGTCTGAAGGCACTCTCGAGGCTTTTGCTGTCTGTTGCTCTCATGCAGCAGCACTGACTCTTATGCGCCTTCTGAAGGCTCTCCAGGGCTTTTTCCTGTCAAAGCAAAACCATGAGACTTCCTTTTCATGGTTAATTTCCATATGCATACTTTGAATCTGTATAGATAATGCCTTCTTTTCCCTGGAGATAATCTAAAGCTCTCTTCAGAGCGTATAGTTCACAACTCTGGGCTGACTAATTTGCTGGTAATCCTCCTTCTTCAATTACCGCTTTTTCTTCCCCCAAAATGATGACATAACTACTTGCTCTCTTTCCATCTATACATCAGGAGGAACCGTCTCTAAAAAGTTGTTGGATAGTTTTTTGGTTTTGTTTTTGTTGTTTTTTTTTTTTTACATAGGGCATTGGTGTGTTTATTAGGTCTTCTCTTACCCTGGTTTGGTAATTTATAAAATCTAATCAATCATGATGCGGCTCCCCACTTGCCTGTCCCTACAGGAATTGTGAAGGATTCAGGTTTCCGTCTACTATGAGGGTCAAATCATTCTTTTCTATTAAAATGGTTTCGTACTTCAAAGTTCTGGAATCTGTTAACCACTGGCCAGACTTTTGAGATAAGATAGTTCTTACAGTGTGTGGGGGGGTATGTACGATTAGGGTTCTTCTAGAGGTTAATTTTTGGCTTTTTTCTACTAATATTGCTGTGGCCACTACTGCCTGTATGCATGTGGGCCACCTCCAACATACTGGGTCCATTAATTTTGGATAGGTATGCCACCGGTTTCCTTTCTCCGCCCCGTTCCTGCATTACGACTCCATGCGCTATCCCTTCTTCCGTGTTTATAAAAAGGTGATTTTTTTTTTTTTTCTAGGGAGGAGAGGGCTAAACCCGGGGCTTCTATTAACTTCTGCTTTAATTCTTTAAATTGCTCTTGTTTGTCTTCTGTCCACTGTATTGGACTGTCTTTTACAAGTTTATAATAGAAAAATTTTATTGACTGAGTGTATCCTTTAACCCATAATTTACAGTACTCTAGTAACCTTAAAATCTTCTTTATTTCTCATTTCGTTCTTGGCACACTTAATGCTGTAATTCGTTCTGGATTGATTTTGCTTTTTCTATTGATAATTAGATGCCTTAAATACTTCTTTTTGTACAAACTGCAGTTGTGTCGTTGAGACTCTTAATTCTTGTTCTCCAAAAAAAAACATTCAGCGAACGTATCGATGTCTCTTTCTGACTTTTTGCTCCCTCTCTCCTGATACCAACAGATCATTTACATATTGCAAGATTCTTACTGCAGGTTCTGCCTGGAACTCCCCTAAAATTTTCTCTAGCGTCTGTTCAAATAGATTTGGGGATTTTGTGAATCCTTGAGGCAGGGAGGTCCAGTGGAGTTGCTGCTTCTTCCCGGTGTCTGGATTTTCCCATTCAAAGGCAGTTTCATAATACAAGACTTCTCAGCTCCTGAGTCTACTAAAAAGGCGTAAATTTCCTCCTGGGGGCCTGATTTGAAATTTATCAAGGGCTCACTAATTCTTTCTTCCCCCAGCAGGCAGAGCCCTTGACACCCTTACTCGGGAGAGTATTCTTCCTGTTGACAGATTTTAAACACTCGTTGATCTCTCTTTTGCCTGGGACACTCTCTCTTAAAATGTTCTTCCTGCCCACAATGGTAACACTTTCCGCCCTCTGGGGCTCCTGATTTCATTCACATGGGCTTTTTGAGCGGCAGCAGATGGGCTCCCTGTATCTTGTGTGCTCTCATCCCTGGCCCTGGATTCTGGGGCGCTTTATCTTTAGTCTTTGTTATTTCTTTTACAGTCACTACCATTAGTTTTGCTTTTGCCCTCTGCTTCTCCTCATCACACCTCACATATACTCTTTGTGCTTCTCGTAACAGCTCATTGATTCCTCTCTCATGCCAGTCTTCCATCTTTTCCATTTTTTTCCTAATAGCTGGCCAGGCATGGGTGACAAAATTTATTTTTTAATAATTCCTGGCCAGCAAAAGTCTCTGGATCAGTCCCAGAAAACTGCTGAATATTCCTTCAGAGCCTCTTCAACTGTTCCATCGGCGATTCCTCTTTGAGTTCTTGGAACACAACCCACCCCCAAATACATAATCAATGAGTTCTTGGAATGCAGCCCACCCCTGAACATGCCCCCTCCCTTCCAGCAGCGCAGGCGCTGTGCTTCCTCACGAGTCTTCCTAATAGTCATTGGAGGGAGGCTCGAAGTCTTTACCACCATGTCCTTCTTGTGGCTTCTTCATTCTTTACACTCCTGTGGTTATCTTAGCTAACGACACCACCCTTTGCCCTGCAAGTTTCTGTACTTCTAACTGTTGCTCTCGTCTGATATCCTGTCTAACACTATCCCTTTCCCAAACACACAGCGAGCACAGACCCATCTTAGCTGAAGCCATAGTGAGCACACATCTATTTTAGCTGAAGCAAAATTCTTTTGCTAAATTACTTATTACAACAGCAACACACACTGACACACCCCCCGACTGCATAGGAACACACACACTGACTACAGACCAAGACACACTAACACCCCACACACGCCCCCACCACACATGGAACACCCCACGTAATGCACACAGTGCTCGTGCACGTCATGCACAGAGCGTGGAAGGCATGCACATGCAGCACGCACGCACACACGCAGTGCGGGCACACACAGCCTGCCAGCATACGCACAAAATGCCCGCACACACGGCACGCGCTCGACCCAGTAAACGCATACCTGCAGTGCGCACACTCACAGGCTCACCTACACCACACTGCACGTAAACAGTGTGCACCCACCGTGTGGGTACCGGGACACGGAGTGCACCCAGACACCGAGTGCACCCACACACAGGGCACACACGATGCGTGCACACACAGAGTGCAGCACACAAACTGACGTGCCGGCATTTCCCAGTCCCTGAAGGGCCGACAGGAGAGCTGGGGAGGGACTTTTTACAAGGGTGTGTAGTGACAGGGTGAGGGGGAAGGGCTTCAAACTGGAAGAGGGGAGGTTTAGAATAGATCTTAGGAAGAAATTCTTGACTGTGAGGGTGTTGGACCCCAGCACAGGTTGCCCAGAGAAGCTGTGGCTGCCCCATCCCTGGAAGTGATCAAGGCCAGGTTGGACGGGGCTCTGGGCAACCTGGTCTGGTGGGAGGTGTCCCTGCCCAGGGCAGGGGGGGGACTGGATGGTCTTCAAGGTCCCTTCCAACCTAAACCATTCTGTGATTCTGTGTGTGCGCCCAGGCGTGCGCATAGGTACGGAGTGCAGCATGTGGGTGTGCTGGACTCATCCTACTCGCACATCACCGCTTGCCTGCTGCGGCTGTAGCCAGATGGGCCCCTCAACACCCAAAACCGTGCATGCTGCCTGTAGCAGTTCTGTTCTCTGGTGTATGTGTTTTGGGAAGGCCCTGGTGGCAAAGGGCTGCAGAGAGCGGGGTGGCAGTGAACTTCCCCAAGAGGTCGCGATGCCACACAGGGCTTTTTCTGTCAGCAGACAGCGCTCGCAGCCAGGCGCTGCTGCCTGCCGCGGGGCCTGCACAGCCTCGTCGCGCAGGCAGAGTGTTCAGCGGGGGTCTGTCGGGGGTGTGCCATGCCGGCTTCTGCCTCCCCTCCTGCCGGGAACCCCCCATGGTGCCCCCCCTTCTGCCAAGAGGCCACCGGGCCCGGTGCCCGGAACCAGCGACTCTGTGACATCAGCCCCGGGAACAAGAGCACCGTGGGCAGCGTGAGCACTGCGGGCACTACGTCGGCTGCGGCACTGGTGGCGACAGGCCCTCGGTTCGCTTCTTGCAGGTGCCACGTGCCGCCACTGGCAGCAATGAAACTGCTCCTCGTCGTCGTCCTGCTGGCCCTGTGCTGGCCTGTGCAAGGCGCGTGGGACAGCTGTGGGTAAGTGGCCCCAGGCTCTGGGGGGGAGCTTGGGCAACCCTTATGGGGTTCACTGGAGGGAGCCCGCTTGTCCCCCGTGGCCACAGCTTCCCCAACCCCGCCTGGGAGCCTCAGATCCTGGCCAGCACCCCGGCTGCTGGCACAGCTCCTCTGCGGGGCTCAGGCAGAAACAGGGGCGCACGCACGCCCGCCCCAGGGGGTTCCCTGGCCCTGCTGTCCGTGCAGCGCCTTGTGGGGAGGGAAGAGGGCTGACCTTCAGCCTGAAGCGCAGCATGCCGTGGAGCAGGACAGTCATGAGTTTCTGGTTACAGAGGGACCTGCGGGCTCCGGCCCATGGCTTACCAGTACGGCATGTCGCGCGTGGTGGGTGGCACCGATGCCCGTCCAGGAGCCTGGCCCTGGATCGTCAGCATCCAGGACCCCTGGGAAGCAGGCACGGGGCACATCTGCGGAGGGTCCCTCATCAGCCCACAGTGGGTCCTCACGGCGGCACACTGCTTCATCGAGGCCAGGTAAGGAGGGCCAGGGAAGGGGGCTGTCCCCACCACCCTCGCGGGTGCCCTGTGCGCAGCACCGCCTGCTACTCCCATCCGCGTTCCTGCCAGTACGCCCAGTGCCTGGGCACTGCCGAGCCCAGCCCAGAGACTGCTCAGGAGAAGGCTGGGCTCGGGCCACTGCTTCCTAGCAGCCTCCAGCGCCACATGGCTCGTGCCTAAGGCATGCCAGGGCGGTGGCAGCCTGCGTGGCACTGCTCTCCTCTCTGCCCTGGGAAGCAGAAGGCAGGAAACGGCGGGGCTGCTGCACCACGCGGCTCCGCTCCCTCTGACCCCTCTCTCCATCTGCCTTCCAGGCACATCAGCATGTGGCGCGTGGTGATCGGGGCCACCCAGTTGACTCGGCTGGGCCCCGAGGCCCAAGTGCGCCATATTAAGCGGCTGCTGGTTCACGAGCACTACAGGAATATCACGCAGAGAAATGACATCGCCCTGCTGGAGCTGGACCAGCCCGTCCAGTGCAACTACTACACCCAGCTTGCCTGTGTGCCCGACGCCTCACTTAGAGTGTCAGAGCTGCGCACCTGCTACGTCAGCGGTTGGGGCGCCACCACTGCAAGATGTGAGTTCCCCAAAAGTGCTGGTGTCCTGAGTGCAAGCTCGGCACACTGGGGAGAGGGGTTGGGCTTCCCGAGAGCGGAGGCGAAAGCCGCAGTCAGGCTGTGGGGACGTATGCCTCCGGGGAGAATGGGCTGACCCACTGCCCAAAGCCAGACAGAGGGGAAACACGGGCACAGTGCCTTCAGGACGCAAAGCCAAGCCCTAGGGAAGGGGTTCACCCAGGCAGGGGGGGAGCTGCTGGGGCTTCATTGCTTTCTGTGCTCACAGCTGCAGGGTCAACGGATGTCCTGCAGGAGGCCAAGGTCCAGCTCATTGATGTCAACCTCTGCAACAGCAGCGGGTGGTACAGAGGGACCATCCACAGCCACAACCTGTGTGCTGGCTATCCGCAGGGTGGCATCGACACCTGCCAGGTAGGACGTGCTGCAAGTCAAGCCCCGGCAGCACCGGCAGCCCTCTCGCAACGCCCAAACATCGCCCGGCACGTGCTTGGCCTGGCAAGTCACCCTGCCACCGCTGGGTCTCCAGTGCTGCTGGGGCTCACCTCCCCTTCCCCAGCTGCAGGTCCTTGCCCAGTGCCCGCCTTGTCCCAGAGCCCGGGGACGCTGCCCAGAAAGCCCATCCTGTGCTCCCGGCAGCCCATAGGTCCAGATCCCAAAGCATCCCCCTTCCACACAGCCGGGAGCACTGTGCAGAGATGAGAGAGCGCCCGACCTTACAGGCCCTCCACCCTCTCCCAGATGAGGCTCTGTAGGCTCCAGCGCCGGAGCAGCGCCGTTGTGTGTAGTGAGCAGAGCTCTGGCAGGTGCTGGGAGAGAGAAGGAGCCGGCCAGAGCGCTGACAGCGGCCACCCAACACCACCTCAACCCTCTTTCCTCCCCTGCAGGGTGACAGCGGTGGTCCTCTGGTGTGCAAAGACAACAACGCGGACTACTTCTGGCTTGTTGGGGTGACCAGCTGGGGGAGAGGCTGTGCCAGAGCCAAACGGCCCGGAGTCTACACCTCCACCCAGCACTTCTATGACTGGATCCTGGTCCAGATGGGACTACGCCCAGCACCATCGGCTACTACAACACCACAGCCAGTCTTTACTTCAACCCCCCATCAGAGGCCAAGGCCAATACCCACACAGTTGAGCGGGTTTACACCATGTCCATTTCCACTCCAGAAGCTAGTGGAATTTTTTAAGCTGCTGCAGGAGCTGCTGCAGGTCCTAAGGGGTAAAAAGGCTTGAGCAGTGTGACAAAGAGGCTCCAGAGCAGGCCACCCTGTTCCACGACCATTTCCTTCCGGGGCAATGCCTGCTGAGCCAAAGGCAGCCTCAGTGCCAAGGCCTGCTCTGTCCTGCCCGCGCTCCTCTGAGCGCAGAAGGGCTGATGTTGACTCGGTTGTAGAAATAAAGTTCCTGATTTTCACAGCTGAGCGTGCTTGAGTCCAATTCAGTCTCCGGTGCAAGGCAAGGACTTGCATGCCCGGCGCCTGCCAATGAGCTGCAGGCAGACAGCAGGGCACGAAGGGAAAGAGTGACTCCGAAGGGCTGAAACGGTGCCTGGTCAGAGAGGAGGGTGCTCAGAGCCACCATGGGACGGAGAAGACTGGCACATGGAGGATAGGAAACAGTGATGTGACCTGCAGATGACTTTGGGGCTATGCATTAAGGCACACAGCTGGAGATTAGGGCCCAGCGTAAGCCGTAGCTAATTGAACAGACGGTGTGAAGCTCCTGAGCGTGACAAGAGAAATTGCTGACCACAGCAAAGAGTGAGAAGCCAACAGGGCTCTCAGTCCCAGAAGGAAGAGCCGGATTTCAGGGGTAGTTAACGGGGAATTGATCCCCCCTTGTCTCCATTTTCCCTGCTTGAACATCCCCCTCATCTTCCTTGACTCCTCCCTTTCTCCTCCCTTGTCTCTCCTCCCAAACAAGGGACCCACCCCAGGTCACTTCCTCTCCTCCCAGGTTTGCTCCATCGCTGAAGAGATTTGGTGTTTCAGGTGCTGGTAGCTCGGTCGCCTGGGACCGCCATGGCATTACTGATGCGGCTTCCTGGGCACTGCTGGCCCTGCTAGATGCCTCTGCCCACACGGACCCCAACCATTCCTCCAGTTGTCTGTGCAGTGTGGCCACTCTCATTGTTCCTCCTCGACCACCTGCCAAACGTGGTGCTGGAATAGCAGAGTACCCACAGAAGAAGGTTTGCTCCATCGCTGAAGAGATGGGGTGTTTCAGGTGCTGGTAGCTCGGTCGCCTGGGACTGCCTCGGTCCCCGCCACTGCCTGCATGCATGTGGGCCACCCCCACGTACTGGGTCCATTGATTTGGACAGGTATGCCACTGGTTTCCTTTCTCCGCCCCATCCCTCCATTAGGACTCCATGCGCTATCCCTTCTTCCATGTTTACAAGAAGGTGAAATGGTTTTGGTTTCTTTTTTTTTTTTTCCTAGGGAGGGGAGGGCTAAAACCAGGGCTTTTATTAGCTTCTGTTTCAGTTTTTGTAATGGCTCCTGTTTGTCTTCTGTCCACTGTAGTGGACCTTCTTTTACTAGTTTGTCATACAGAAATTTTACTAATTGAGTGTAGCCCTCAACCCATAGTCTACAGTACCCTAGTAACCCTAAAATCTTCCTTATTTCTCTTTTTGTTCTTGGGACACTTAAAGCTGTAATCCCAGAAATTCGTTCTGGATTGATTTCTCTTTTTCCTCCACTAATTAAATGCTCTAAATACCTTACTTCCTTTTGTACAAACTGCAGTTTTGCCTTTGACACTCTTAATCCGTGTTCTCCTAAAAAATTCAGCAAACGTATCGATGTCTCTCTGACTTTCTGCTCTTTCTCTCCTGATACCAACAGATCATTTACATATTGCAAGATTCTTACTGGGGGTTCTGCCTGGAACTCCCCTAAAATTTTCTCTAGCGTCTGTCCAAATAGATTTGGGGATTCTGTGAACCCTTGAGGCAGGGAGGTCCAGCGGAGTTGCTGCTTCCTCCCAGTGTCCAGATCTTCCCATTCAAAGGCAAATAAGTTTCTACTCTCCTCTGCTAACGGACAGGCCCAAAAGGCATCTTTAAGGTCTATTACACTAAACCATTTACGATTATGCGATATTTTACTCAGGAGGGTATATGGGTTCGAAACCACAGGCTGCCGAGTCTGTACTTGTTTATTGACTTCTCGTAGGTCTGTGACTAATCTCTATCTCCCCTCAGCCATCCTGACCGGTAGAATTGGACTATTGTAAGGTGACATCCAGGGTTCCAACAATCCATCCTTCAACAATGAATCAATTTCTGGTTTTAGACCTTTCCTCCCCTCATAAGATACGGGATATTGTTTTATCCTTACTGACCGGTCCTCTTTAACTTCTATTTTCGTGCGGGTTCATTTACTTGTGCTGTTTTCTTCTCCTGGCAACGCCAGCAGCAGAGCGGTCGGAGGAGAAGGGTGAGTGCCAGGCTGGTGGTGCGGAGGGGTGTGAGTGTGATGTGCGCGGTGGCCCCGGAGGGCACTGAGAAGGGTCGGTTGGTCTGGCTGTGCGGGAGGATGTTCTGCCTGCGGCAACCGCCTGAGCAAGCGCGGCCTTGGGGAAGCATCTGGTTGAGCGTTTGTTGGTGTGCTGGAGAAGAGCTGGGCAGGTGTCCCAAAGGGCAGCGTTTGGTGGGACCTCCTTCACCCCAAAGCTTTGTGGGACCTTTTTGAAGCCACCCTGGTGAGGCCTCTGCTCCTTCCACCCAAGTACTTTATGTTTCACACCATGGAGTGGTCATTTCTGACTGCATCCTCAGCAGGACCTGGGGCCTGTGGCTGTATCTTCAACTGTGGAGCTGTAGAGACCTGGCAAGGATGGAGGAGAAGGAATGAGGCTCCTGGTGAAGGGAGGGAAGTGAGGAGGTGCAGTGTCCACGCTGGCCTTGAGGACTGGCTGGGCAGGAGAGGACATGTTGGTGTAGGAGCCATGGAGCAGCCTGTGGCCAGAAGCAGAGGGTGGACACAGGGAGCATGGGCTCAATGTGAGAGGGAGCATGACCTCGGCGCAGCGCGTTTAACTAGAGGGCTGGGAGCGAGAGCGGCGTCCAGCCTGGGCAGGGGAGCTGGGTCTGCTCGTCCTCCATGTGAGAAATGGTGGTTTGCAGGTAGCATCTGGTTGCACTTGCTGGAACGCAGAGCAGGAGAGAGTTGTGTCCTGGTTTTCCCCTACAAAGGCAAGACATGGGTGGAAACGTGGCAGTGGGGAGGGACTGGGAGTAACTGGGACCTCCCATCCGCCTCCCAGCCCCATCGCGCTGGGATGGGGTTGCATATCACCCCAGGGTTTCAGGGCTTGAAGGGTTGTCCCCGTGTCCCTGCCGGGCTCACAGTGGTGGCACGCTGCTCTGCGTTGGGCTGGGGGTGGCT
Organism: Vanellus vanellus; assembly: GCF_965231255.1. Lineage (NCBI taxonomy): Eukaryota > Metazoa > Chordata > Aves > Charadriiformes > Charadriidae > Vanellus > Vanellus vanellus. The sequence goes on along the minus strand of NW_028127117.1, from coordinate 515,913 downwards.
GGGAAAGGTCTGGCACGCTGGGGCCATCACTGACTCTCATTTTCTCTCCCACCATAGAGCTCCTGGGCGTACCTCTCAGGTCTGTACGGAGCCCCCCTGGCCGGCGCCTGCTCCAGGCTGAACAACCCCAACTCTCAGCCTGTCCTCCCAGCAGAGGGGCTCCAGCCCTCACAGCATCTCCGTGGCCTCCTCTGGCCCCACTCCAGCAGGTCCATGTCTTTCCTATGTTGTGGGCTCCAGAGCTGGATGCAGTACTCCAGGTGGTGTATCACCAGAGCAAAGCAGAGTAACAGAACCACATCCTTCGCCCTGCTGGCCACACTTCTGATGCAGCCTGGGATATGTGTGGTTTTCTGGGCTGTGATCACGCATTGCCATCTCATGTTGAGCTTCTCATCAGTCAGCACCCCCAGGTCCTTCTCCTCAGGGCTGCTCTCCATCCATTCTCCGCCCAGCCTGGATTTGTGCTTGGATTGCCCCGACCCAGGAGCAGGACCTTGCACTGGGCCTGGTTGAACTTCATGAGGTTGGCATGTGCCCACCTCTCCGGCCTGTCGTTAGTAGAAGGCCAGGCCTGCAGCACCCCGGTTATCAGCCCAGCTCTGGTGGGAGGGGATGCTCCTACATGGGGAGGTTGCCCTGTGCTGGGGGGGGACATCCCACCGAGGGAAGGTCTTGCCGAAGTGGGGGCCGCACTCATGCTCCCTCTCCCTCATCCGTCCCCAGATCGCCCCGATCAGAAGGTCCCGAGGGCAGCGAGCGGATGGTCATCATCATGGGGCCGCCCGAGACTCAGTTCAAGGTGCACTGGGTGGGGGCTGTGGGTGGGGGGGACAGTAAGGGCCAAGTCGAGAGCATTCCTGTGGTCACCACTGTGCTGGCAGCCTGGCTTGGCCTCCCTCAGCACCAGGGGAGCTCTTTGCTGGGTACCGTGGTTTTGATGCTGCTGGACGTGGGAACATCATCAGCTTTGGGGATGGAGGGGCACAGCGGGCGCTGCCTGATGGTTTTCCTTCCTGTCCGTCTCCTCCCCAGGCCCAGGGGTGAATATTTGGGAAGCTGAAAGAGGATAACTTCTTTAACCTGAAAGAAGAAGTGAAGCTTGAAGTCCACATCAAGGTGCCTTCCTTCGCCGCCGGCCACGTGACAGGCAAAGGTGGCAAAACGGTGGGGGGTGGTGCCCCGGGCATGCAAAGTTGGGCATCAGCCGTCACCCCTGCCCACCCCAGGGGGACAAATCCCGGGTGCTCAGTGGTCTCAGCGATGTCTTGACCCTCAGCCCCCATGTTCTGGTGGTGGTTCTCATTGGTCCCAAGGAAGGGGGAGACACACAGGGTGCCTGGTGCCGTCGTGACTGTGGCAGTGGAGGATTTTGGCTCTTCCACAACAGAAGCCTCTTGTGGTTCGCTCCAGGTGAACGAACTGTAAAACTTAACCAGCGCGGAAGTCATTGTGCCACGAGACCAAACCCTGGACAAGAACGAGGAGGTCATCATTAAAATCATTGGGCATTTCTTTGCCAGTCAGGTACAGTTTGGCCGTGGCTTTACCCGAACCTCCCCGGCCGCTTTTGTCTACCGAGGAAAGGCACAGGGCTTGCTGAGCCCAGCACCACCCGAGCGTCCTGCCACTCTTCTTTTGGGAGGTCCCTGTGCCCCCAAGATGCACTGAAGGCGTTTTGGTAGCTCCCCCTGGCTGTGCGAGAACTGAAATTGAAGATTGGCTCGATTGAGCTAAAAATGGGTGTTTTGAATGCCGTGCAGAGCAGCACCCAGGGTGTGAATGGAATCCTCTATGCAGGCAAAGCCACGCGCATCCCACCTGGGTGCATCTTCCATAACCTTGTCTCCTGTCCACTCAAGCAGGATCGCAGCCCCCTGAAAAATTCAGGTGCTCTCGAGGAGTGATGGAGGAAGCACAAGTTAAAAAAAACAAAAACAAAACAAACAAAAAAAAACAACACCCAAAACCGCCCCCAGAATTAATTATGGCTTGTCCAGAGTGACAAGCTGGGAGCAGTGAGATGCTCGGTGGGGGCTCGGGGGTGGGTGGTGGTGGGAGAAACAGTGCCCTGACCCCCACCTCTTGCTTTTCCCCTCTCCTCCCCAGGACTGCACAGTGCAAGATGAGGGAAATGGTCCAGCAGGTGAAGCAGCAGGAGCAGAAACACGCTCCGGGAGCCCCGGCCTCGCAGCACAGCAAGGGAGGCTCCCGCCGTGCCGCCCAGCACCACCCGATGAATGTAACCCCACTGCCGGATATCCCACACACCCCCTCCCCAAACCCTCCTCCCCCACCCCCAGCAGGTCAGGGGAGCAAACCAAAGACCCCCCCAAACACACAGCCCCCCATTCCCCGCGGCGCTGCGAGGATGCACAGCCGAGGGGTACGGGGAGGGCTCTCTCCATCCCACAGCCTCCCCCTTCCTCCTCCCTCGCCTCCCGACGCTATCCCTTTAGTTGGACTAACAGAGGCAGAGAGAGAGAGAGTTTTTAGTATTTTTTTTATTATTATTTTTAATTTACTAAAAGCCACCTGTTTTTCACCTCAGGCACAGCCAGAGGAGCCGGAGGATTTTTCAGTTTTGTAAGGATTTTAATTTTTATTTTTTTTTTTCAGAGGGGGTGGGGGCGGGAGGAGGATGTTTGGTTTTTAGCCAAAGCCGGCTTTTCTCGAGGTTAAAGGACAGGAACTAGTCCAGTGGTTCTCTAATGCCCGGTAGAGCAGGGATGTAGGATTGCCAGCAGGGGGTGAAACCCCCCATAATAATTAAAGGAGCGTTAAAAAGCGATTTCTTAAGGGCTTTAAGAGCAGTGCCTGTATGAGCCAAGAGAAGGGATCCCGTCTCCTCAAAGAGGCATTTCTCTTTCACGCGCCCTTTCCTCTTTGCTTCCCTGAGTCCCAAACTGGGGTTGGCATCTGCTGCGTCCCCCTGTCCCGGCTGTCCCTCTGTCCCTTCGCTCTCCATCACCGCCCCGACGCGGCTGAAAGATGCGGGTTGCAGGAGAGAAGGGGGGAAAGAGGGGCGGGGATGTCCTGGTTCCGGCAGGGATGGGGTTAATTTCCCCGAGGAGCCGGCAGGGACACAGGTATCCCATCCCCTGTGAGCCATGCCCGGGGCTGGGGGGAGCTCGCCGGGGGAGGGGGCGGGAAGTCGCGGCTGGGAGCGGGCTGCGGCGGTGCGGGGCCGGTCGGTGCGCGGAGGCGCTGTCATCGCGTCCGTCTATTCCTTTACCGCTGTTATTGGGATTGTTTGCCCTTCCCGTTGCTCTTCTCTTAAACTGCCTTTATCTCAACCCGCGAGTTTTTTGCCTTTTTCTTCCGATTTTGCCCCCGGCTGCGGGAGTGGAGCGAGCGGCCGCGTGGTTCTTTGTTGCCGGCTGAGGCCAAACCACGACGGGGGAAACACCGGATTTCCAAGAGGTTGTCAGCCCAGGGCTGGGGAAAAAAAAAAAAAAAACCTAGCAAAATTATTATTTTTTTAAAATTTAAAAAATAAAGCACACACAACCCCCAACCCCGGATGACACACACACATCCACATAGAAAAAAACACCTCAGGTTTTCATACCTCAGCACCTTGCGTTTGTGTTTCCCTTCTAGAGATTTTGTGTGCCTTGTAAAACTGATACTTGGAGCTTTTTTTGTTGTTTAATTTGTTAAAAAAAAAAAGACGAGTTGGAAAAAACGATCTCGACCGAGTGTGAAGCAGGAGAAGGAAACCACTCCCACGAGTGCCAATGCTCTTCCGTAGTCTCCTTTGGCTAGCTGAGAGCCAGGGGCTGTTCCTTTGGAGAAAGCTTGAGAAATGTTAAAAAGGAGAAAAAAAAAGGGGAAAAAAGTGGTGGAAAGAAAAAGGGGGAAAAGAAAAAAAAGCAAAAGAAAAAAGGAGAAAAGAAAAAAAAAAGGAGAAAGAGAAAAAAGGGGGGGAAGAAAGGCGGAAAAAAAAGGGAAAAAGAACCCCAACTCAAATATAAAAAAAGGTTGTAAGGAAAAAAAAAAAAAAACAAACACAAAACAAAACCAAGCAAGGAAAGTGGTGAAAGCCGCTGGGAAGAGGAGGGACGAGGGACGGGAGCGAAGGGGGGGGGGGGTGAGGTGGCGGTGCCAGTGTGGCCCCAGGGGCTGTGACACCATATTTTTGTCCTCTACTGCAAAGTGTTCTGTGAAAAAAAAACAACCAAACCCCACCCAACGACAACATCATCACAAGAAAAAGAGAAATCTCTGCAGCTCACACGAGCCTGAGCTTGCTCTCCGTTGCTCTCTTTCCAGTGTCTCGGGGGGGTCATGGCCGAGCTGAGATTGGGGGGTGGTGGTGGTGGGAGTTTGCCCCATGGCTGTGATGGGGGGAGAAGGGGTGGGTGGGGAGTGGGGGCTGTGCTGTGGGGTTTTTTTGGGGTGGTGGTGGTTTTTTGCCAGGCGTAGCTTTACCCAGTGGCTCGGGGAGGTGTTGGCATCAGGAAGCCTGTGCTAAAGCAGGGTGGGGGCCTCGCCGCAGTTGGTTAGCAGAGCCAAAGTGGTTACTAATGGTTATTAATGGTGCACTAATTACGCCCGTGTAACTGGGAAGCTCAGATGCCCCCAGTCACCCACCCCCATCCCCCCCCCCCCCCCGGTGCTTCTCTAGCCAGGCGAGCGCTGGGCATCCCCTCCGCAGGAGAGGAGCGCACCTCCGGGGTGGGTGGAAGGGCGTCACCCAACGGGGAGAAGACCAAGATGGGGCTTGGGTGTCCCTTGGGGTGGCCGGGTGGCGGGGTAGGGCTGCTGGGGGCTGCCACGATGAGGGACACCCCCACGCCTTTCTCCATGGCTCCCAGAGCTCTGCTCCCTCCCTCCCTCCCACCCATCCAGTGCCACCGGAGAGGTGGTGTCCCCCCTCCCGGGGCGGGCAGGGGCTGCTGCCACCCCACCTAACACCTCAACGCACCAAACCAGCTTTCAGCAGTCACAGCCACCCGGGCGCTGCCAAGGGGGCAGCAGGGGCTCCCCACAGGGGGTTTACAGAACACAGAGAGTGTCCGTACACCACTAACCCCTCTCCAGGGGCGGATTTTCGGGATGCTGCTTGCTCATCTCACCGCTGAACAACTCCCCGATTGCCCCTTCAGCACATTGTGACCATCGCTTCGTGGCTTTTGTGCTCCGATGCTCATCCTGCCTCCAATCCTCTTCCTGGGGGATTGTGAGGGAGCAAAAAACCACATCTCTACATCCAACTTTTTTTCAGTTAAATAAAAAAAAGAATAAATCACCCTCTCTTATTACCAGGTAGAGTTTTGTTCCATTAAGGCTCTTTTTATGAAAATAAATATTTAAATTATATAAAGAAATAAATACTTCTCTTTTCACATTAGATAACTCCCTGGAGACAGCAAAAAAAAAAGCACCACCACTGTGCACCAGTGTCCACCAGGGCTTTATACTTTTGTGGCTCTCATGTGCCAGGCCGTCGAATCCACACAGTCCAATAAATTCGGTTGTCCCTCTCCTCCTCCTGGCTGGAGGCAGGGCACCTCTACTGTTGACCGTAGTACCTACGATTATCAGATTGGTTCCTACCTGGTCCATAGAATCGCCTACCGTAGGTCGGAGCAGCCTTCCTCCTGTAAGAATCCTTTCTTCTATCGGCTTCATTTTGCAACTCAAGCACCCGTGCCTGTAGGGCTGAGGTAGGTTCTCCATCCCACTTCTTCATGTCTTCTCCATATTCACAGAGGCAAACCCACAGGATATCTCGCATCGGGTTTGATTTGTCTTGAGTCGGAGGGTGCTTTTTCTCTTGAGTAGGAGGGCGTTTCCTCTTAGCAGCTGCAACATGAGTCTGTACAGGGAAAGCATGGAGTTTTTCCTCCACCTTGGTTAGTTTATCAAACAGTTTATCGGTTTGCTCAACTAATTTCTGGGTCATTTGCTCTATTTTCTCAGTCAGTTTCTCAGTCATTTTCTCGGTGGTCACAGTCAGCTTTTCTATGGCTGCCACAGAGAAGGGACCAGAGAGACTGTCTTCATACTGTCGTACCTTCTTAACCCCTTCATTTACAGTTGGTGTGTCAGTATCGGATCCTCCCCAGACCATTGTTGACAATGGGTGGGAATATGTTGATGGTGCACTTTGTACAAACTTTTTCAGCACAGACCGTTTGCATGGCATTTCCTCAGGGTCTACAATCACTTGCCCATCACTATAAATCACCTCTCGCACAGGCAGTTCTCTCAGGTACTTAATACCTTTTTCCATGTTGGTCCATTTACTTGGACGGCATTCGATATCATCCTTAAAGGGATACCTGCGCTTTATGGCTGACACCAGTCGCCTCCAGAGACCGAGAGTGCTTGTCTTTCTCCCAATTTCTTTATCAATCCCTCCATCCTTGGCCAGGTTTCCCAATCGCCTAGCTTCTCTGCCATCTCAGTCTAGGGTATCTGCCCCGCTATCCCAGCATCGGAGCAACCAGGAGACAAGTGTTTCGCCTTCATGACGACTAAAGTCCTTCCTGATATTTCTCAGATCTTTCATAGAGAAGGATTTAACAACTACCTCTACATCTGAGTCCTCCTGTGGGGAGGCTGCCCTAGAAGGGGCCTCTGCAGCATCTGCTCTAGAAGGACTCTCACCTCTGTCTGTTTTCAAAGGTCTCTTTCCCTTATCTGGTCTTGAAGGACCCTCCCCTGGATCTTGTTCAGAACTCTCCCCCAAGCTATGTGACTTGAGGTGGTCTTTGTGGTAAGGGGCAGGGGAAGGAGTTGACCTCCTCTTCCTGCTCCTGGTTCCCGGGGCGGCTTGTACCGATTTTGATGGAGTTGGAGTAGTTTTGGTACTGGTTGTAGTGGCTGCAGTAGGTTGTGCCGGGAGAGGCGGCGGCGTGGCTTGTGCCGCTGCAGGGGGGGGCGCGGCTTGTGCCGGGACGGGCGGCGGAGGGGCCGGTGTTGTTGCGGTGGGGGGGGCGGCTGCCGGTGGTGCGGGTGCCGGTGCCGGTGCAGGCGGCGGCGGAGGCGCCTGTGCCGTGGCGGTGGGGGGGGCGGCTGCCGGTGGCGCCGGTGCCGTGGGGGAGACGGCTGCCGGTGGTGCCGTTGCTCCGGGGGGGGCAGCTGCCGGTGGCGCCGGTGCCGTGGGGGAGGCGGCTGCCGGTGGTGCCGTTGCTCCGGGGGGGGCAGCTGCGGCCGGGCCGGGCGGAGCCGCGGTTCGCACCGCTGCAGATCGCCGAGCGGCTGCGCGGGTCTGAGTGGCGGCAGCGCACGGTCCCCTACGGCTCCCCCTGCACAGATGTTTCACATGAAACCACCTCTGCACCACATTCAGGAGCCCCAACAACAAAATCACGATCTTGAGAAGGTACCAGTCCTTATCCTCAGAGCCCAGAAGGTTGCCATGCCCCAGCTCTGATGGGGTCACATCAGCATAATTATCAAAGGGCGAAGTAAACATTCCCCAGGTAGAAGAACCCTTTGATTCCTTTGGTCCCCTTTCTACTGAGCATGAGGCAGATGGGATGGAATACCCTGTTGGTCAGTTTTGGGTCACCTGTCCTGTCGCTCCTCCCCGCAGGTGGGACCCCACTATGCTTTTCCGCTTCCGACCCTCCAACGGGGCAAATAACAAAGCTGGTTGGCCGTGGGGGTTATAGCAATAAGTATAAGCAAGAGCCTCTCTGCATCCCATGCCTGGGCATCAGCTGTAACCATTGCTCTTATCGCTCTGAGAGAGTGAACGCTGACGGCACAATAGGCAGTTAATTTCAGTTGGTAGAAGAGGCCCAGCTAAGAAGCCAAGTTACTGAACAAAATTGGTTCTCTTTTACCTCAAACCAGGACACAGGGAGAGTTTCCTTCCATTAAGGCTCTTTTTATTAAAATAAATATTTATATTATATAAAGAAATAAATACTTCTCTTTTCACATTAGATCACTCCCTGGAGGCAGCAAAACAAGCCAACCCCAAACCAGCCCAAAGGACAGGGGCTTTGGTGAGAAATCAAGAGATGGTAAACGCTTTCTTTCCGTGGTCGTGACAAATCCAGTTTTAGGAATCAAGTAGACAGTAGATATTCCAGAAACAGAGGAAAACTCTCTTTGAGGAGACGGTAGTTCAGCACGTTGTCCTTGGGAAGGTAAGTTGGGCAAACACGACTGTAACCACCACCACAGATGTTTCCCATTTGTCTGTAATGTGGTCGCGTGCGCTGCGAGGCGCGAGCGTGCGGCTCAGCCATGGAAGTTGACGATGTTCCTTCTTCACTCTGCCCTTAACGAGGTCACACCCATCTTTCTGGCTCTTGCTTAAGGTGCGTTAGCTAATTTCAAAGAGAGTTACTGTCTCCAAAATAAGGGGGGGGTGGGGTGGGGGGTGGTGGTGGGGAAATAAACTGTCTTAACCACTACTTCATAACTTGAAGAGGAAAACTTGTGTACCAAAACCCCAGAGTTACTGTCTCCAAAATAAGGGAGGTGGGGGGAATAAACCATCTTAACTTCTACTTCATAACCTAAAGAGGAAAATTCGTCTAAGAAATGTAACTAAAGGTCTAAGAAAACTAACTAAAGGCCTAAGAAAAGTAACTAAGGTCGAAGAAACGTAATCAAAAGAAGAGCTCTAAGAGTCCACGTGTCACAGCAGCTGTTGGTGGATTATCTCCCACACCATCTTCTTCCGGAAGTATGGCATGTGAGTCTGAAAAGAGAAGAGAAAGAAAAGAGAAATTAAATAATGACGTCACGGTAGAAAGAGGTGGCAAACACGCATAAACTCCCAGCGGAGTCCTTAATAGGAAGTTCCCTTTAGGAACTGTCAACCGTTTGGGTACAACACCCCACGCGGTTCCTAAGAGGGTGACACGACAACCCGACAAAACCAGATTGACTTGACCGCGCGACAGCTTACAAGCACGCTAATAAAAGACCCGTCTAAAACGAAATCAAGAAAAAGAAGCGGTGTCTTGACTGGTCAAAGGGTAGGAGCCATTTCTCCAAAAGATACCGAGCCCAGATATGCCAAACCCGCTGGCAGCAGTATCTTGCCCAAGAGGAATCTCACCGGCAGCAGCTCCCAAAGGCGGGGATGGAGAACCACAGCTCTGCCCTGCCCAGGCCACTTGGAAGTTCTGATCCCAGCAACTACGCACCGAAACGGGGCACGAAACCTCAGCCCCTGCCCCGGACACAATTAAGAGCTGCTGCCTAACCTCCCTGGCTCCTGTCCCTGGGCGAGAGGGGCTTGGAGGGGTTTATGACCTTCACTCACCTGGGTAAAGTTGAACGGTTTCTCTCTGGCGATGTAATCTGCGTATTTACACATAAAGACGCCGCAGTCGCTTCCATTCAGCTCCTGAGGGATCTCCTAAGGAATGCAAAGAAGATGGAGGATTTCCCTCTGTCTCAAAAGAAAAGCAACTTGGAAGCAGCGCACATTACCCACACCGACACTGCGCTCACCGCACACTCCTGACCCTACTTGCCTAATCCCCGATACCCACTCCCGCCCACGAGGAACAGACCCAGTTCACTGCTCACCATCCCTCCCCTCTGCCTCCCGGACTCGGACACTACGATCCAAATTCTTGGCAGGCCCAGAAGGGGCAGCAGCCCTCCCCCCTGCGAGGTGTCTCAAGGTTCGCACCGCCTCTTTCTTAAGTGACCTTTCTTAAATCCGGTCTCTAGGGACTGCTTTTTACTATCAACTCCTCGAGGAACATCAGCTCAACCCTTTCTTTGTCACGTGCCAGGATCTGGGCCCCAAAGAAGCACTTACAGTTCCCATTTCAAACCCAAGGGGTGCTCACGTACACGTGGCTCCATGCTGTGAAGAGTCCACTCTGAAACATCCAGCTCCAGCTGTCTTTTTTCCCAGCTTTCGTTTTGCAGGTATTGGCTGGTTAAAACAAAAGGAAAAAAAAAAAATCCCTTTTCATCTCTGTAATTTAGGCCAACAACAAAATAAAGCGGCTGAAGGATCACAGGAAGACGGACGGCAGGACGGTAAAATGTCAGAGGATCCTCACTGCAGCTGATTTAAGGCTGATTTTGAGGAAAAATCCCAATCTGAAACTTACAAACACGGGGAGAGGCTGTGAGCTAATGGTCAAGAACTAACAAAGTCGGCACACGTGTGCCACAGGGCTATGGCGTATTTGGCTGTGCCTCTCACGGGAAGGTGGCAGAATCCAGGCACCCCAGACCCTGGGTGCAGGGGACGCTGTGACAGCAGATAAGCAGTCGATGCCAGACAAGTCGCAGCAAGCAACTCCAAGATTCCTGCTTGGTTATCTACAAGCCACGTGAAAACTGGCAGTCGCCTTACAGGGACTAAATCTAAAACCCCTCTCCTCATTCACACCAGAAAAGCAGTGACGGAGCGGTTACTTACAGCAAAGTCTGACAAATCTTGTCCCCTTTCTGCCCAAGCGAGTCCAAGTACGTGATCGTGTTCTTCCTCAGATCTATGACCTGTTATTAAAAGGTGACCGTTAGGCAAAGCACAACCTTGTGCCGCACACCCCCCAACACCTACATGACTTCTCTTGCCAGTTTTTGCTCCCCGTCCAATTCTAAAGGAAAAGCCCGTGGGACTCACGGCTAGTGTCCAGTGTGCTCGCGAGTTCACAGGCACGAAGAGGATGTCCTCCTTAAAGACATCGACACTCTTGGTCCACCTTCTGACCGACTCGTAGCCCCCAGATGTTAGTTTTGGATAAAAGAAAGTACTAAACGCGTGGACTGCTGGATAGCCTTCCTTCTTCCCTCTTTCCATCACCAGACTCATGTAGAAATTAACGACCTGCACCATAAAGAGGAAACGTGAGGTGTCAAAATAAGACGCTGCCTTCCCCAACGAAAAATACAGCACCACCTCTGTTCTGGCCACCCTTAAGCACGCAGCGCAGAGAACTCCAGCCTCAGCTGGAGGCTTTTGTTCCCAGGATTTCACACGGGGCTACATCGGCAGTTTGATCAAAACACCTGCCACCCACGCCAATAACCCGGACGAACTCCTGGAAGCTGCGTCATACAAGAAGTAACGGAACTTCCCGAAACGCTCGACCCTTCAACACCTCAAATAAGAAGTGTACAGAGATTTCTAGGCTCTGCAGCGGAGGTCGTCAAAGAACGTTGACGCGACTTCTGTACAGGGCGGAGGGGTATTTTTCAATAAAGGCTGAATTAGACTATCCCTGTGCTGCAGCTGGTTTTACCTCATCGTTTAGCCAGCAAAGGTTCCTGAGCGTGCGGATGTCTTCGCGAGTGACCTTTAGTTTGAAGGCACTGCTCATGATCTCATCTGGCTCACCTTTGCCAAATGCGGCACTGACCTCTCTCTCCATGGCCTGAAAGGAACAATTCAATGGGGAAGGACTTGTGAAACAGCGCATGGAGCACGCTGACCTGGGGGCAGCTTTCCACTGAAACACGGCCTGTAAATTCAGCTCAGGTGACAGAGCAACTGCCTTCGACGGTTTCCTGCCTCAGTGAGCGATAGCGCTTTTGCCTTGCTTGGTTGGCTTCAGCATCCTAACTTTGAACTTCACAGCCCAGGCTTGCTGCCGTTTCTTTTCACCAAGGACGTGGGGATAAAACCCGTAAACTTAGCAAACACGCTCAAGCAGCTGAAAATGGAACACAACTCTGGCAACCCCCTTTCCCAGGTGCTGCTGCGGCCCTCGCAATACCCAGGTTTAAGCCAACCCCAGCGGGCATCCTCCGTACCGAGGCAGCTAAGTCAGGAGCCTGAAAGAACGTGAAGGTGGGGGACTTCAAAGGGAACGGCAAAGGGGGAAACTGAGGCAGCCGTCCCGCTAACAGAAGGCCCACAAACCCTTAGGGCAGCACAACTGAAGGAGCGCGGGGAGCACACAAAATCCTTCAAAGCAGCTTTAGTGCTGACCCTCGCACTGTGAAGCCACAACCACAGCCACTCGCTAACAGGTTCAATGCAAGTTCTTCAGATTTCAAAGCGCCTTAAGAACCACCGAGAAGAAGAGGACTTCCTTGCAGTTCTGCCACAACCTTCTCTTTTGTCTCACAGACTGTCACCTACGGTACCTCTGTGAGCGGAGGAAAGCGTTCCGCTGTTTTTCCCAATCTTGGCACTTTCTTTTCCTCCACATCGAGGCTGGCTGACTTTTTGGACGGAACAGGTGTAGGGTGTCCTCGGAATAAGGCATCTTCTAAGATTTCTGTGCCACGCTGCCTCTGTTAGACAAACAGACGTTAAGCTAGCAATCAAGCACAGATTTGTTGAAGTTTCTGACCACAAAGAGCTCTATTTTCCTTGGGAATAACACAAGCTTACCCCTGCGATGGTTTCTTTCACTGCTCCTTCCTCTTCCGCAGAGTTTTCTTCTGGTGTGCAGTACCTGCCAGGAGAGGGAGAGAGAGAAGCGAGCTCTATATCCGTCCTGTCCCATGGAATTCTCAAGAATTCACCCTCTGGACAAGAAAGGCTTTTGCAAGGCCTATTCTGACTAGCCCCGGTTGCACACATCAACATGTGACAATATCGCCTCAACTTCCAGCACCGGTCTTTCTTAGCAGCAAGACTGGGATAGAATGAAGAGCTGGGAGCTTTGGAAGTTTGGGTTTTTTTTCCCATCTACTTGTACAAGACTCCTTTTCCTTCTCTTTATCAGTTGCATTATTTGGAAAACAGGGAAGCAACCAGCACTTCCTCTGTCGAGTGCTTTGTGATCTGCTGCTGATAAACACTGCATGCTGGGTGTTCTACTGCAAGGTATAACAGGAACATCTGCAACTAGACTTGCACCCAAACAGAGTGAGCTTCGGGAAACCAAGACCTGTTTCCATAAAGACCGCAAAGCCGTCGCAACTCACAGTCCTGCCAGCTCAGACAGCCAATACCAATGAGGCCGCTGGCCTCTCAAACCCAACTGCACGCTGCCTTTTTCCCCCTCCTAGGCAAACCCCAGGCATCCTTTGGGACTTACAAAGTCCCCAAAACTGCCTCAAGTCCCACCAGGCTTTACAAGCTCTCTAATCCTTCTGCTTAGGATGCGGGTTTCCAAGTGAAAGAAGTGAAATGTCAGCTCATTGATGGCTCGGCAGAACGACTCACAAACAAAAACGGATTCTGCACATCCAAGGACAACTTGGGACGGCCACCACTCGCACCCTTACTGGCTTTCTTCCCACAGCAAACACCACACCAGCACAACCCTCTTTGTCACGCAGCACGGCTCTCGCTTGTGTTGGAGATGCAACTGGCTTGCAAGCAATTCCGGAGCCGCAAGCTAGCTACTTCTCTTTCACAGCACTGAGACGATCAAAGACCGTTGGTCATCTTCGAGACTCTACCAGCGGCTGAAAGAGATACACGCGCAGAGCCAAAAGGAACAAGAAGCATCATTAGAAGAGACTCTACCTGATCGTATCACCTCTCTGCGACCGCTGTGGGCAGCAAACATCTATACATTCGACACCTGCACAGAAAAGCAGTAGTAAGAAAACAAGAAGTCGACTTTCAATCACCATCAGATGTACACAGCTCTCCATTTCTGAGTGATAAATAAAAAAAAAGGAAAAACTTTGAAGGATGACGGTATGGTCAGGAAGTTCGAATTCTGGCAAGCACTTTGAACTCGGAACGTCATCTGCGAGTGTGTAAGAAATGCCCTATTCGGATTTGACGTCTACCTACAAAGTGGAACGGATTGGAATCATGGGGATACTCACCGGTCCTGAGTGTTGCACGTGGATAGACATCTCCTCCGTATTTTGGTTCTTCCCGGTGACTCACAGTCGCCACTGGTTCCTTGGAGGAGGCTTGAACACTTTGGGGCAGGAAACAAACAACAGAGGAGAATCACAATTTTTATACGGGGGGCATTTGTTATCAGTGCGTACCAATTCAGGCTGGCTTTTGGGGTTTTTCTTTAAGAAGAACAAAATATTCTTTGCACATCCGACAAATATCTGCATTAACCTGAGGAGGCCACTTTACTCTGCGGGACAAGACAGCGTTCATTTCAACCAGCCCTGACCAATTCTGCTCAATCTATTTGTTAAAGGTTATGCTGACGCTGAGAATGGCAATGTCCACAGCATCCACACTGCTGGGACATTTTACTTCAGACCTGCCCTGCTCTGACCTCAGGGACTATATGCTCAGTAGCGGTTGGAGTGCATTAGACACCTTCCCCAGGAACTTCTCTGGTTTAGCTTCCTCTGAAAGGAATCTCTTTCTCAGGCTCCAGATCTGCTCCAAAATATGAGCCAAACCACAATAAGCAACGACTGGCAGATGAGACGCCGACAGCAGAGTCTTGACCTGCTCTCAAATGCAGTGCGCTTAAACTCAGCGCACCCAAAATTACATGAGAAACTCTCTTCTGTATCATTTTCATGGTATGGATTTTCATCTGCAGTGGCGGATTCTGGCGCAGCGCGCTCCTTAACTGGTGGCCTCAGTGGTAAGAAGCTGTCTGGAGCAGCTTTGATGCTCTGTTTGCCCTTCCGGCTTGTGCTCAAAACATCAACGGCAAAAGAAACGGTATCAAGAGAACATTCCAATGTGCACCTCCACCACCACCTGCTTTGTCAAGCACGTACACCGATGACGATGGAGACAGACACGAGATGTTTATGACTTTCAGATGAAGACCCGCTGTCTTCAACTGGCTAATGGGGAAGTAGAGAGAAGTAAAAGTGAAAATCACAACAACTGCCTTGAAGATACGCTGTTGATTGTGTCCTCAGCCTCCTCTCAAGTTCAACGCTTCCTCTTACCGCAGACCTTTAATCTCTAGCTAATCTCCTGTGTCAATTAAGTAGCTGGATTTAAAGAAAAAGTTTAATATTGGTTCTTCGGGGGGGAAGCAGCTGACGACCTCCCTTACCATAGGCAGTAAACCTTTCGGGGAAGAAGTCAAAGAAAACGGAAGGATTTTTACCTCAGACGGGGAATTGTCTTGTCAGGACGAGAGAGTGGTTCCTTAGTCAAGCGAGCATGGGTCCCACACGGCATTTGACCTACGAGAGAAGAGCGTAAGGCATGGGTAAGTATAAAAGGAAACTGAAGAGGTTTATGAGTTTACAGTAACGAGCTTCACCAAAGATAAATTGTCATTTTCTCTCTCACATCATCATATGATTTGTGTTATGTCACTTTAGGACATTTTCAGGTTTTCACACCGGCAACTGCAGCAAGTTGCGCGCACAAGGTATTGCCAGCCGAAACCTGAAATACAAAAGGCTCCTCAGGATCTACTACCTAAAAGGACCATTGAAAACAATTTGCTTCTGGCAAGCTAACAGTGGACCTATCAGAACGGAAGGACTGCATCCAAGGCAGCTCTGGTACCGAGACGACCAGATCGACGCCCGGCTCCACTCCAGAAGCAATGCAAGGATGCGGGTAAGAAACAGAGGTCACGCTCAAGTATTCCCAGATGCTGCCTCGTCCCGTGCCTGCCATAATCCCTACAGAACCCTAGGGGTAGACTTGGACAGTACACAAGGTAGGGTGAAAATGAAACAAGTCGTATAACTTGATGTCAGCCTTACCAATTTGCAGCACGGCTACCTCGAGTGACGAAAATCGTGGTCTTTTAGTGGAAGGCTCTAAAGAAGTGGACCCAGGCTTAAAAGAAAACAACAAAAAAGCACCAGCGTGAGTGTAACCTGAATGTGAATCCCAGCAAACACACTTCCTGAGGCTTAGTCAGCTCTACTATGACTTGGGGACCATGACTTGCTGGTTCAGATTGCAGAAGGCGGCAAATCTTGGCAGGACCTTTGACAGGTACGCTTTAAATTTTGAATACAGGCTCTCATGTGTGCAGCAATTAAAAGAATACAGTCTTGTCACTGAGTTATCACTCAGTCGGCTTCTAAACATTCCAAAGGGTGATAGTTCGGCCCTTGAGAAATATATTTTGTACAAATAAGAGTTAACGACTCTCTCAGGAACGAAGAACTAGAGCCCGACAGTCTCTTAGCCCTCTAATCCCATGGGGCAATAAGAAAAACTGCACTACACCTTTGAACCAAACTAGGCAGTCAAGGTGGCTCATTTTTACAGAGCCAAAGTCCTACAGGAACGCTCTCCTGGACTGGTGGATAATGAGCAGAAAGTGGTTTATCCAGAGCAAGTATGCAGTTTTTCTTGTCAGGTAGTGTATATTGATTCCTTAACCACAAGCTTGAGAAAGAGAATAACAGTTTGCAAACACACTAAAACTATAAACTTGAACCATTCTCAAGTATCTGGAAGACAACAAACAGTTTGCTCCTCCCGCAGCTGCCAGTGCCGGAGCAGAGGACGCAGGCTTGAGTAAGGCAAACCCAGCCCACATTAGAGCTGCCTGCTAGAAATGCAAAAGAACCACCTACTGCTGTACAGGCTCAGAGCAGGCTCAACCTCAAGATGCAGTAGGGAGAGCCGCTTGCTCTCGCACCTTGCACAGACCCTAACATTTCAAAGCCCTCGCTAACCTCTTCCGCAGACTCTGTGCCGGCAGCATCTTCGCTGACGGAAGCCGCCGGGCGTTTGGTTGCCTTGGTCGGCAACTGCAGCACTGCAGAAACGTCAACTTTCTCTTTCTGCTCAGAGATGGAATAATCTAAAAAACAAAGACAGGCCGTATAAGAACAGGCTAGAAAACCAACAGAGGTACATTGCGAATACAGACAGGAGGGAGCACACAGCTTGGATTTAAGATACTCTTTCTGCTGACAGGCGCGGGCTCAGCGCCAGAGACCTGGGCTATCTCCTGCTGGCAGTAAAAGTATTGGGCCCTGCCACAGTCACCGCAGAGAACGTCCGTCATCTATAGGGCTAAGCCCTACCGGACACCCTCAAGCCATTGGCTATAGGCATAGAGAGCCACAAGGCAAGAAGCCAACAGCTTGAAAAGCCACCGTTTCAGGAACAATGCCAGAGCACAAAAGCCAGACTTTTCCAAGGGACACGAAACCTCAGAAAAATCGGGCATATTCAGTACTTGTGTAATGCGCGATACCTGATTTTTGCTTTTTCGGCGGAGTCTCGTCATCATCATCATCCACAACTATGCAAACGCTGAGGAAAGAACACACACAACAGTGTTTTGCAGCCCTAGGGAAGCTCCCAGCAGGCTGACTTCCCTTCACAGGGCCCAAACTTCCCAAGTTACTTTTCCTATCCCAAAGGTCTCCCCCTCCAAGCGCCCCTGGGATCATCTCAGGCACATACACCTAACTGCAGCCCTCCTCAACGCCCCCCAACCTCTCCCAGCCAACGACCGCTCGCAGAGAGCTAATGATCCCGCTGCAGCACATTAGGCCTCTTTGGCTCATTCCGTTAATGCTTCCCAACATTTTACCTTTCTTCCTATCGCCAACAAATTAAGTTCGTTTCGGAAATCCCTACACTGAGTTGCAAAGAAAAGTCTAAGGAGGACAGGACATAAAAGGTGGGAAAGCAACTCGGGCATACACCCACTTCAATCACTTTGTCCTTTGGGAATGGAGCACACAGGTTGGTCCGAGGTGGGTTTTTTCCTCTCTTTGCCCCCCCAAATGTCAGGACAGCCGGATCCTTTGAAGAACTCTTTGGTCTTTCTTACACAAAGGAATTTCTCTTGAACTGTTATGCCCCCGACCCCTGCTGATAGCATTGCTTCTGGCCGGGGAGATGGGGGGGGAGTGGGCGGCCTCTTGCGCGGCGGCGGGGCCGGGGGCGGCGAGGAGGGCGCCGAGGGCCCCCCGCAGCCATTAGTGGAGGGGAGGCTGAGGGGGGAGAGAGGGGCGGGGCGGTGGGTGCGCGCGCGCAGGCGCGCCGCCGTCTGTGCTCTGCCTGAGGGAGCCGTTAGCGGCCGCCCGGCCCGCTTCTGCCCCTGCCCTGCGGTGGGGCCGGGCCGGCGCCGTCCCGCCCGGCCCGCCTGGCCCTGCTCTGTCTGGGGGAGGCGCTTGCCCTTCTCCGGAAGCCCCGAGCCGGGCCCCGGCTGGCAGCTGGGCGCCGGGAGGCCGGGGAGTGCCCGGAGGAGGGGAAGAGGCCTTCGGGGAGAGGCCCCCACGGAGGCCGGAGGGGCCCCCCAGAAGCCCTCCAGAGACGGAGGGGCCCCCCAGAAGCCTCCCAGAGAGCGGAGGGGCCCCTCGGAGAGCGGAGAAGCCTTTCGGCGTCCCGCAGGCCTGAGGCGAGCGACAGCGGCCGGCGGCGCGGGCTCTCGCGCGCCCCCTCCTGCCTCCTCTGCCCTCGGTGGGTGAGGGAATGCCAATCCCGGGCTTACCGAGCCCTTTCCTCCGCGCTCGCACGGCGCTTTGCGCCCCTCTGGCGCGGAGCTCCGGTAGCCGCATCCGGCTGCGCCATGGCTGCGGCGCGACTGGAAGGACGCGGACTGCGTTCGGCGTTCCACCATGGTGAGCGGCTGTGACGGAGCGGCGCCCGACCGCCGGCCGCGGGCAGCCCCGCTCGAGCCGCTGCTGCGGGGGCCGGCGAGCGTGTGGTGAGTGCTGAGCTGTGTGCTGGGGGGTTGGGCTGGCTCTTGGGGCGCTGCCTTGCTCCTAAGGGGGCTTTGAAATGCGGTGCTCGCCCCTCGTTAACGAGCTGTTTCCTGTGGGGTGGAAATGTGCGGCTGTTGCTGCAGCCCCGTCCTGGAGAGGCTTTTTTTCCAGGGCTGGGAGCGAGAGCGGCGTCCAGGCTGGGCAGGGGAGCCGGGTCTGCTCGTCCTCCAGCTGAGCAGTGGTGGTTTGCAGGTAGCATCCGGTTGCACTTGCTGGAATGCAGAGCAGGAGAGAGTTGTGTCGTGGTTTTCCCCTGCAGATGCGGGACACGGGCGGCAAGGTGGCAGCGTGGGGGGAGTGGGGGTAACTGGGAGCCCCCGTCTGCCTCCCAGCCCCATGGCGCTGGATGCAGCTCAGATGCACCCACGCTCTGTGAGGGGGGGTTTGAGGGCCTGAAGGGTTGTCCCCGTGTCCCTGCCGGGCTTATGGTGGTATCTTGCTGCTGTGCGTGGGTCTGGGGGTGGCCGGGAAGGGTCTGGCATGCTGGGGCCATCACTGACCCTCATTTTCTCTCCCACCATAGAGCTCCTCGGCGTAGCTCTCAGCCAGCTCTCGGCGGAGCTCCCCCAGCCAGCGCCTTCCCACATCAGCACCCTTTAGGTGCCTGTCCCCCCTCTCCAGGAGATCTTTGCTGGGGCACCTTGGGAGAGTGGGCAACCACTACCATGGGATGGTGGGATGGGGACAGCCACCTCCTTTGTCCCCTGTCCAGCTGGTGCCCTGACCCTCTCACTCTTCCATGCCCCCGCAGCTTCCGGAGCAAGAGGTTGTGAACGTGTTCATCGGGACGCAGGCGGTGGGGGCCATCATCGGGAAGAAGGGGCAGCACATCAAGCAGCTGGTGCGGTTTGCGGGTGCCTCCATCAAGGTGAGGAAGGCGCTGCGGGGCTGGTCCTGCGCTTCGTGCCTCAGTTTCCCCTCTGCACTGCCGAGGTCAGGGAATGGGAGTGTGCGGGGAGCAGTTTTGCTCCCCAACTTATCACAGAACGGTTGAGGTTGGAAGGGACCTTGAAGATCATGGAGTCCCACCCCCCTGCCCTGTTCAGGGACACCTCCCCCCAGCCCAAGTTGCTCCAAGCCCCGTCCAACCTGGCCTTGAACACCTCCAGGGCTAGGGCAGCCACAGCTTCTCTGGGCAAGCTGGGCCAGTGATTCACCACCGTCACAGTGAAAAATTTCTTCCTGTTATCTCCTCTAAATGTCCCCTCTTCCACTTTGAAGGCACTCCGCCTCGTCCTGTCACCCCATGCCCTTGTAAAAAGTCTCTCCCCAGCTCTCCTGTACCCGTTGGCATGGGCCCACCTCTCCCGCCTGTGTTTAGTAGAAGGCCAGGCCTGCAGCACCCTGGTTATGAGCCCGGCTCGGGTGGGAGGGGATGCTCCTGCATGGGGGGATTGCCCTGCGTTGTGGGGGGACATGCCACCGAGGGAAGGTCTTGCTGAAACGGTGGCTGCACTCACGCTCCTTCTCCCCCATACTTCCCCAGATTGCACCGGCAGAAGGTCCCAAGGGCAGCGAGCGCATGGTCATCATCACAGGGCCGCCCGAGGCTCAGTTCAAGGTGCGCTGGGTGGGGGCTGTGGGTGTGGGGGACAGTAAGGGCCAAGTTGAGAGCGTCCCTGTGGTCAGCACTGTGCTGCCAGCCTGGCTTGGCCTCCCTCAGCGCCAGGGGAGCTCTTTGCTGGGTACCATGATTTTGATGCTGCTGGACGTGAGGACATTGTGAATGGACTCCTCGGTGCGGGCAAAGCCACCCGCATCCCACCTGGGTTCATCTTCCATAACATTGTCTCCTGTGCACTCGAGCGGGATGGCGGCCCCCCCCCAAAAAATTGAGCCTCTCTCAAGGAGCGATGGAGGAAGCACAAGTTAAAAAAACCCAGAAACCTGAAATTAATTAGGGCTTGTCCGGGGTGAAAAGTTGGGAGCGGCGAGATGCTCGGTGGGGGCTCAGGGGTGGGTGGTGGTGGGAGAAACAGTGCCCTGACCCCCAACTCTTGCTTTTCCCTTCTCCTCCCCAAGACTGCACAGCGCAAGATGAGGGAAATGGTCCAGCAGGTGAAGCAGCAGGAGCAGAAACACGCTCCGGGAGCCCCGGCCTCGCAGCACAGCAAGTGATGCTCCTGTCGTGCCGCCCAGCACCGCCTGATGAATGTAACCCCACTGCCGGACAACCCCCTCCAACCTCCTCCACCACCCCCAGCAGGTCAGGGGAGCAAACCAAAGACCCGCCCAGACACACAGCCCCCCATTCCCGCGGCGCTGCGAGGATGCGCAGCTGAGGGGTACGGGGAGGGCTCTCTCCATCCCACAGCCTCCCCCTTCCTCCTCCGTCGCCTCCCGACGCTGTCCCTTTAGTTGGACTAACAGGGGCAGGTTTTGGTACCTCAGCACCTCACGCTTGTGTTTCCCTTTTAGAGATTTTGTGTGCCTTGTAAAACTGAGAGTTGGAGCATTTTTTCATTAATTTTTTTAATAAAAAAGAATGAGTTGGAAAAAACCATGTCGAGCGAGTGCGAGGCGGGAGAAGGAAAGCAATCCCAGGGGTGCTGACGTGCGGAAAGAAACTCCCCAACTCGGGGCGAGTTACAAAGCAGCATGTTTATTGCAGCGCTGGGTGCAAGGGGGATGGCTCCCAACTCGCCCAGGGGCTGGTAAAGCAAGCGTTCCTTTCTGATGCAAAGGCGTACGTATTCATTAGTGTAGGCTGGGAATAGGCACCACTCTGGTCATGATCTGTGGGTTGTTGTGGAGGAAGGCTCCCAGTCTTCCTGCCGGTGTACTTTTCCCCTTTGGCTCAAGAGTGCTGCTGTGGCTGAGCTCTGAGCCGCCAGACCGGTTCTCAGCAGATGGTTACTTCGCGCAGACAATAAGGCCCTGAATAGCCCTTCCTGTTCTCTGGATGGCTCTGGGTGGCTCTGCTCCTCTGCTGCTTCTAAGGTCGGGCTGCCCCAGTGTCATCATTGAGGAGCCTTTTGTCTATCCAGTTCTCACTTGTGGGTGTTCCTGCCCATGTCAGTGCCAGAGCTCTTCCGTAGGCTCCTTCTGCTAGCGGAGAGCCAGGGGCCGTTCCTTCAGGAGAAAGCTTGAGAAATGTTTAAAAAGAGAAAAGGGAAAGGAGGAAAAATAAAGTGGGAAAATAAAAAAGAGAAAAAGAAAAAAAGGGGGGGAAAAAGGGGGAAAAAGCAAAAAAGGTCAAAAGAAAAAAGGGGTAAAAGAGAAAAAAGGGGGAAGCGAAAACATATTAAAAAAGAAAGGTAGAAAGGAAAAAAAACCAACCAAACCAAGCAAGGAAAGTGGGAACAGCTGCGGGGCAAGAGGAGGGACAGGAGCTGGGGGGGGGAGGTGGCAGTGCCAGCGCCGACCCCGGGGGCTGCGACACCACGTTTTTGTCCTCTACTGCAAAGTGTTGTGTGAAAAACAACCAACCAAACCCCATCCAAGGACAACATCAAAAACCAAAGAGAAATCTCTGCAGCTCACAGGAGCCTGAGCTTGCTCTCGGTTGCTTTCTTTCCAGTGTCTTGGGGGTGTCACGGCCGAGCTGAGATTGGGGTGTGGTGGTGGTGGGAGTTTCTCCCATGGCTGTGATGGGGGGAGAAGGGGTGGGCGGGGAGTGGGGGATGTGGTGTGGGGTTTTCTTTGGGTGATGGTGTTTTTTTGCCAGGCGTCGCTTTACCCAGTGGCTCAGGGAGGTGTTGGCATCACAAAGCCTGCGCTAAAGCGGGGTGGGGGCCTCGCCGCAGTTGGTTAGCAGAGCCAAAGTGGTTATTAATGGTTCTTAAGGGCGCCCTAATTATGCCCGTGTAACTGGGAAGCTCAGATGCCCCCTAAGCACCCCCCCGGTGCTTCTCTAGCCAGGCGAGCGCTGGGCGTCCCCCCCTGCAGGAGAGGAGCGCACCTCCAGGGCGGGTGGAAGGGCGTCACCCAACGGGGAGAGGACCAAGATGGGGCTTGGGTGTCCCTTGGGGTGGCCGGGTGGCGGGGTAGGGCTGCTGGGGGCTGCCACGATGAGGGACACCCCCACGCCTTTCTCCATGGCTCCCACAGCTCTGCTCCCTCCCTCCCTCCCACCCATCCAGTGCCACCGGAGAGGTGGTGTCCCCCCTCCCGGGGTGGGCAGGGGCTGTGCCACCCCACCTAACACCTCAACGCACCAAACCAGCTTTCAGCAGTCACAGCCACCCGGGCGCTGCCAAGGGGGCAGCAGGGGCTCCCCACAGGGGGTTTACAGAACACAGAGAGCGTCTGTACACCACTGACCCCTCTCCAGGGGCGGATTTTCGGGATGCTGCTTGCTCATCTCACCACTGAACGACACCTCGATTGCCCCTTCAGCACATTGTGACCATCGCTTCGTGGCTTTTGTGCTCCGATGCTCCTCCTGGCTCCAATCCTCTTCCTGGGGGATTGTGAGGGAGCAAAAAACCACATCGCTACATCCAACTTTTTTTCAGTTAAATAAAAAAAAGAATAAATCACCCTCTCTTATTACCAGGTAGAGTTTTGTTCCCTTAAGGCTCTTTTTATGAAAATAAATATTTAAATTATATAAAGAAATAAATACTTCTCTTTTCACATTAGATAACTCCCTGGAGACAGCAAAAAACAACCCAACACCACTGTGCACCAGTGTCCACCAGGGCTTTATACTTTTGTGGCTCTCATGTGCCAGGCCATCGAATCCACACAGTCCAATAAAGTCGGTTGTCCCTCTCCTCCTCCTGGCTGGAGGCAGGGCACCTCTACTGTTGACCGTAGTACCTACGATTATCAGATTGGTTCCTACCTGGTCCATAGAATCGCCTACCGTAGGTCGGAGCAGCCTTCCTCCTGTAAGAATCCTTTCTTCTATCGGCTTCATTTTGCAACTCAAGCACCTGTGCCTGTAGGGCTGAGGTAGGTTCTCCATCCCTCTTCTTCATGTCTTCTGCATATTCACAGAGGCAAACCCACAGGATATCTCGCATCGGCTTTGATTTGTCTTGAGTCGGAGGGTGGTTTTTCTCTTGAGTAGGAGGGCGTTTCCTCTTAGCAGCTGCAACATGAGTCTGTACAGGGAAAGCATGGAGTTTTTCCTCCACCTTGGTTAGTTTATCAAACAGTTTATCGGTTTGCTCAACTAATCTCTGGGTCATTTGCTCTATTTTCTCAGTCAGTTTCTCAGTCATTTTCTCGGTGGTCACAGTCAGCTTTTCTATGGCTGCCATAGAGAAGGGACCAGAGAGACTGTCTTCATACTGTCGTACCTTCTTAACCCCTTCATTTACAGTTGGTGTGTCAGTATCGGATCCTCCCCAGACCATTGTTGACAATGTGTGGGAATATGTTGATGGTGCACTTTGTACAAACTTTTTGAGCAGAGATCGTTTGCATGGCATTTCATCAGGGTCTACTATCACTTGCCCATCACTATAAATCACCTCTCGCACAGGCAGTTCTTTCAGGTACAATCCCTCCATCCTTGGACAGGTTTCCCAATCGCCTAGCTTCTCTGCCATCTCAGTCTAGGGTATCTGCCCCGCTATCCCAGCATCGGAGCAACCAGGAGACAAGTGTTTCGCCTTCATGACGACTAAAGTCCTTCCTGATACTTCTCAGATCTTTCACGGAGAAGGATTGAACAACTCCCTCTACATCTGAGTCCTCCTGTGGGGAGGCTGCCCCAGAAGGGGCCTCTCCAGCATCTGCTCTAGAAGGACTCTGGCCTTTGTCTGTTTTCAAAGGTCTCTTTCCCTTCTGTGGTCTTGAAGGACCCTCCCCTGGATCTTGTTCAGAACTCTCCCCCAAGCTATGTGACTTGAGGTGGTCTTTGTGGTAAGGGGCAGGGGAAGGAGTTGACCTCCTCTTCCTGCTCCTGGTTCCCGGGGCGGCTTGTACCGATTTTGATGGAGTTGGAGTAGTTTTGGTACTGGTTGTAGTGGCTGCAGTAGGTTGTGCCGGGAGAGGCGGCGGCGTGGCTTGTGCCGCTGCAGGGGGGGGCGCGGCTTGTGCCGGGACGGGCGGCGGAGGGGCCGGTGTTGTTGCGGTGGGGGGGGCGGCTGCCGGTGGTGCGGGTGCCGGTGCCGGTACAGGCGGCGGCGGAGGCGCCTGTGCCGTGGCGGTGGGGGGGGCGGCTGCCGGTGGCGCCGGTGCCGTGGGGGAGGCGGCTGCCGGTGGTGCCGTTGCTCCGGGGGGGGCAGCTGCGGCCGGGCCGGGCGGGGCCGCGGTTCGCGCCGCTGCAGATCGCCGAGCGGCTGCGCGGGTCTGAGTGGCGGCAGCGCACGGTCCCCTCCAGCTCCCCCTGCACAGATGTTTCACAAGAAACCACCCCTGC
This sequence comes from Vanellus vanellus, assembly GCF_965231255.1. Lineage (NCBI taxonomy): Eukaryota > Metazoa > Chordata > Aves > Charadriiformes > Charadriidae > Vanellus > Vanellus vanellus. Next base: position 491,105 of record NW_028127117.1, on the reverse strand, counting down.
ACCACATTCAGGAGCATCAACAACAAAACCACGATCTTAACAAGGTACCAGTCCTTATCCTCAGAGCCCAGAAGGTTGCCATGCCCCAGCTCTGATGGGGTCACATCAGCATAATTATCAAAGGGCGAAGTAAACATTCCCCAGGTAGAAGAACCCTTTGATCCCTTTGGTCTCTTTTCTACTGAGCATGAGGCAGATGGGATGGAATACCCTGTTGGTCAGTTTTGGGTCACCTGTCCTGTCGCTCCTCCCCGCAGGTGGGACCCCACTATGCTTTTCCGCTTCCGACCCTCCAACGGGGCAAATAACAAAGCTGGTTGGCCGTGGGGGTTATAGCAATGAGTATAAGCAAGAGCCTCTCTGCATCCCATGCCTGGGCATCAGCTGTAACCATTGCTCTTATCGCTCTGAGAGAGTGAACGCTGACGGCACAATAGGCAGTTAATTTCAGTTGGTAGAAGAGGCCCAGCTAAGAAGCCAAGTTACTGAACAAAATTGGTTCTCTTTTACCTCAAACCAGGACACAGGGAGAGTTTCCTTCCATTAAGGCTCTTTTTATTAAAATAAATATTTATATTATATAAAGAAATAAATACTTCTCTTTTCACATTAGATAACTCCCTGGAGGCAGCAAAACAAGCCAACCCCAAACCAGCCCAAAGGACAGGGGCTTTGGTGAGAAATCAAGAGATGGTAAACGCTTTCTTTCTGTGGTCGTGACAAATCCAGTTTTAGGAATCAAGTAGACGGTAGATATTCCAGAAACAGAGGAAAACTCTCTTTGAGGAGACGGTAGTTCAGCACGTTGTCCTTGGGAAGGTAAGTTGGGCAAACACGACTGTAACCACCACCACGGATGTTTCCCATTTGTCTGTAACGTGGTCGCGTGCGCTGCGAGGCGCGAGCGTGCGGCTCAGCCATGGAAGTTGACGATGTTCCTTCTTCACTCTGCCCTTAACGAGGTCACACCCACCTTTCTGGCTCTTGCTTAAGGTGCGTTAGCTAATTTCAAAGAGAGTTACTGTCTCCAAAATAAGGGGGGGGGGGGGGGGGGTGGAGGTGGGGAAATAAACTGTCTTAACCACTACTTCATAATTTGAAGAGGAAAACTTGTGTACCAAAACCCCAGAGTTACTGTCTCCAAAATAAGGGAGGTGGGGGGAATAAACCATCTTAACTTCTCCTTCATAAGCTAAAGAGGAAAACTTGTGTACCAAAACCCCAGAGTTACTGTCTCCAAAATAAGGGAGGTGGGGGGAACAAACCATCTTAACTTCTCCTTCATAAGCTAAAGAGGAAAACTTGTGTACCAAAACCCCAGAGTTACTGTCTCCAAAATAAGGGAGGTGGGGGGAATAAACCATCTTAACTTCTACTTCATAACCTAAAGAGGAAAATTCGTCTAAGAAATGTAACTAAAGGTCTAAGAAAACTAACTAAAGGCCTAAGAAAAGTAACTAAGGTCGAAGAAACATAATCAAAAGAAGAGCTCTAAGAGTCCACGTGTCACAGCAGCTGTTGGTGGATTATCTCCCACACCATCTTCTTGCGGAAGTATGGCATGTGAGTCTGAAAAGAGAAGAGAAAGAAAAGAGAAATTAAATAATGACGTCACGGTAGAAAGAGGCGGCAAACACGCATAAACGCCCAGCGGAGTCCTTAATAGGAAGTTCCCTTTAGGAACTGTCAACCGTTTGGGTACAACACCCCACGCGGTTCCTAAGAGGGTGACACGACAACCCGACAAAACCAGATTGACTTGACCACGCGACAGCTTACAAGCACGCTAATAAAAGACCCGTCTAAAACAAAATCAAGAAAAAGAAGCGGTGTCTTGACTGGTCAAAGGGTAGAAGCCATTTCTCCAAAAGATACCGAGCCCAGATATGCCAAACCCGCTGGCAGCAGTATCTTGCCCAAGAGGAATCTCACCGGCAGCAGCTCCCAAAGGCGGGGATGGAGAACCACAGCTCTGCCCTGCCCAGGCCACTTGGAAGTTCTGATCTCAGCAACTACGCACCGAAACGGGGTACGAAACCTCAGCCCCTGCCCCGGACACAATGAAGAGCTGCTGCCTAACCTCCCTGGCTCCTGTCCCTGGGCGAGAGGGGCTTGGAGGGGTTTATGACCTTCACTCACCTGGGTAAAGTTGAACGGTTTCTCTCTGGCGATGTAATCTGCGTATTTACACATAAAGACGCCGCAGTCGCTTCCATTCAGCTGCTGAGGGATCTCCTAAGGAATGCAAAGAAGACGGAGGATTTCCCTCTGTCTCAAAAGAAAAGCAACTTGGAAGCAGCGCACATTACCCACACCGACACTGCGCTCACCGCACACTCCTGACCCTACTTGCCTAATCCCCGATACCCACTCCCGCCCACGAGGAACAGACCCAGTTCACTGCTCACCATCCCTCCCCTCTGCCTCCCGGACTCGGACACTACGATCCAAATTTTTGGCAGGCCCAGAAGGCGCAGCAGCCCTCCCCCCTGCGAGGTGTCTCAAGGTTCGCACCGCCTCTTTCTTAAGTGACCTTTCTTAAATCCGGTCTTTAGGGACTGCTTTTTACTATCAACTCCTCGAGGAACATCAGCTCAACCCTTTCTTTGTCACGTGCCAGGATCTGGGCCCCAAAGAAGCACTTACAGTTCCCATTTCAAACCCAAGGGGTGCTCACGTACACGTGGCTCCATGCTGTGAAGAGTCCACTCTGAAACATCCAGCTCCAGCTGTCTTTTTTCCCAGCTTTCTTTTTGCAGGTATTGGCTGGTTAAAACAAAAGGAAAAAAAAAAATCCCTTTTCATCTCTGTAATTTAGGCCAACAACAAAATAAAGCGGCTGAAGGATCACAGGAAGACGGACGGCAGGACGGTAAAATGTCAGAGGATCCTCACCGCAGCTGATTTAAGGCTGATTTTGAGGAAAAATCCCAATCTGAAACTTACAAACACGGGGAGAGGCTGTGAGCTAATGGTCAAGAACTAACAAAGTCGGCACACGTGTGCCACGGGGCTATGGCGTATTTGGCTGTGCCTCTCACGGGAAGGTGGCAGAATCCAGGCACCCCAGACCCTGGGTGCAGGGGACGCTGTGACAGCAGATAAGCAGTCGATGCCAGACAAGTCGCAGCAAGCAACTCCAAGATTCCTGCTTGGTTATCTACAAGCCACGTGAAAACTGGCAGTCGCCTTACAGGGACTAAATCTAAAACCCCTCTCCTCATTCACACCAGAAAAGCAGTGACGGAGCGGTTACTTACAGCAAAGTCTGACAAATCTTGTCCCCTTTCTGCCCAAGCGAGTCCAAGTACGTGATCGTGTTCTTCCTCAGATCTATGACCTGTTATTAAAAGGTGACCGTTAGGCAAAGCACAACCTTGTGCCGCACACCCCCCAACACCTACATGACTTCTCTTGCCAGTTTTTGCTCCCCGTCCAATTCTAAAGGAAAAGCCCGTGGGACTCACGGCTAGTGTCCAGTGTGCTCGCGAGTTCACAGGCACGAAGAGGATGTCCTGCTTAAAGACATCGACACTCTTGGTCCACCTTCTGACCGACTCGTAGCCCCCAGATGTTAGTTTCGGATAAAAGAAAGTACTAAACGCGTGGACTGCTGGATAGCCTTCCTTCTTCCCTCTTTCCATCACCAGACTCATGTAGAAATTAACGACCTGCACCATAAAGAGGAAACGTGAGGTGTCAAAATAAGACGCTGCCTTCCCCAACGAAAAATACAGCACCACCTCTGTTCTGGCCACGCTTAAGCACGCAGCGCAGAGAACTCCAGCCTCAGCTGGAGGCTTTTGTTCCCAGGATTTCACACGGGGCTACATCGGCAGTTTGATCAAAACACCTGCCACCCACGCCAATAACCCGGACGAACTCCTGGAAGCTGCGTCATACAAGAAGTAACGGAACTTCCAGAAACGCTCGACCCTTCAACACCTCAAATAAGAAGTGTACAGAGATTTCTAGGCTCCGCAGCGGAGGTCGTCAAAGAACGTTGACGCGACTTCTGTACAGGGCGGAGGGGTATTTTTCAATAAAGGCTGAGTGAGACTAGCCCTGTGCTGCAGCTGGTTTTACCTCATCGTTTAGCCAGCAAAGGTTCCTGAGCGTGCGGATGTCTTCGCGAGTGACCTTTAGTTTGAAGGCACTGCTCATGATCTCATCTGGCTCACCTCTGCCAAATGCGGCACTGACCTCTCTCTCCATGGCCTGAAAGGAACAATTAAATGGGGAAGGACTTGTGAAACAGCGCATGGAGCACGCTGACCTGGGGGCAGCTTTCCACTGAAACACGGCCTGTAAATTCAGCTCAGGTGACAGAGCAACTGCCTCCGACAGTTTCTTGCCTCAGTGAGCGATAGCGCTTTTGCCTTGCTTGGTTGGTTTCAGCATCCTAACTTTGAACTTCACAGCCCAGGCTTGCTGCCGTTTCTTTTCACCAAGGACGTGGGGATAAAACCCGTCAACTTAGCAAACACGCTCAAGCAGCTGAAAATGGAACACAACTCTGGCAACCCCCTTTCCCAGGTGCTGCTGCGGCCCTCGCAATACCCAGGTTTAAGCCAACCCCAGCGGGCATCCTCCGTACCGAGGCAGCTAAGTCAGGAGCCTGAAAGAACGTGAAGGTGGGGGACTTCAAAGGGAACGGCAAAGGGGGAAACTGAGGCAGCCGTCCCGCTAACAGAAGGCCCACAAACCCTTAGGGCAGCACAACTGAAGGAGCGTGGGGAGCACACAAAATCCTTCAAAGCAGCTTTAGTGCTGACCCTCGCACTGTGAAGCCACAACCACAGCCACTCGCTAACAGGTTCAATGCAAGTTCTTCAGATTTCAAAGCGCCTTAAGAACCACTGAGAAGAAGAGGACTTCCTTGCAGCTCTGCCACAACCTTCTCTTTTGTCTCACAGACTGTCGCCTACGGTACCTCTGTGAGCGGAGGAAAGCGTTCCGCTGTTTTTCCCAATCTTGGCACTTTCTTTTCCTCCACATCGAGGCTGGCTGACTTTTTGGACGGAACAGGTGTAGGGTGTCCTCGGAATAAGGCATCTTCTAAGATTTCTGTGCCACGCTGCCTCTGTTAGACAAACGGACGTTAAGCTAGCAATCAAGCACAGATTTGATGAAGTTTCTGACCACAAAGAGCTCTATTTTCCTTGGGAATAACACAAGCTTACCCCTGCGATGGTTTCTTTCACTGCTCCTTCCTCTTCCGCAGAGTTTTCTTCTGGTGTGCAGTACCTGCCAGGAGAGGGAGAGAGAGAAGCGAGCTCTATATCCGTCCTGTCCCATGGAATTCTCAAGAATTCACCCTCTGGACAAGAAAGGCTTTTGCAAGGCCTATTCTGACTAGCCCCGGTTGCACACATCAACATGTGACAATATCGCCTCAACTTCCAGCACCGGTCTTTCTTAGCAGCAAGACTGGGATAGAATGAAGAGCTGGGAGCTTTGGAAGTTTGGTTTTTTTTTTCCCATCTACTCGTGCAAGACTCCTTTTCCTTCTCTTTATCAGTTGCATTATTTGGAAAACAGGGAAGCAACCAGCACTTCCTCTGTCGAGTGCTTTGTGATCTGCTGCTGATAAACACTGCATGCTGGGTGTTCTACTGCAAGGTATAACAGGAACATCTGTAACTAGACTTGCACCCAAACAGAGTGAGCTTCGGGAAACCAAGACCTGTTTCCATAAAGACCGCAAAGCCGTCGCAACTCACAGTCCTGCCAGCTCAGACAGCCAATACCAATGAGGCCGCTGGCCTCTCAAACCCAACTGCACGCTGCCTTTTTCCCCCTCCTAGGCAAACCCCAGGCATCCTTTGGGACTTACAAAGTCCCCAAAACTGCCTCAAGTCCCACCAGGCTTTACAAGCTCTCTAATCCTTCTGCTTAGGATGCGGGTTTCCAAGTGAAAGAAGTGAAATGTCAGCTCATTGATGGCTCGGCAGAACGACTCACAAACAAAAACGGATTCTGCACATCCAAGGGCAACTTGGGACGGCCACCACTCGCACCCTTACTGGCTTTCTTCCCACAGCAAACACCACACCAGCACAACCCTCTTTGTCACGCAGCACGGCTCTCGCTTGTGTTGGAGATGCAACTGGCTTGCAAGCAATTCCGGAGCCGCAAGCTAGCTACTTCTCTTTCACAGCACTGAGACGATCAAAGACCGTTGGTCATCTTCGAGACTCTACCAGCGGCTGAAAGAGATACACGCGCAGAGCCAAAAGGAACAAGAAGCATCATTAGAAGAGACTCTACCTGATCGTATCACCTCTCTGCGACCGCTGCGGGCAGCAAACATCTATACATTCGACATCTGCACAGAAAAGCAGTAGTAAGAAAACAAGAAGTCGACTTTCAATCACCATCAGATGTACACAGCTCTCCATTTCTGAGTGATAAATAAAAAAAAAGGAAAAACTTTGAAGGATGACGGTATGGTCAGGAAGTTCGAATTCTGGCAAGCACTTTGAACTCGGAACGTCATCTGCGAGTGTGTAAGAAATGCCCTATTCGGATTTGACGTCTACCTACAAAGTGGAACGGATTGGAATCATGGGGATACTCACCGGTCCTGAGTGTTGCACGTGGATAGACGTCTCCTCCGTATTTTGGTTCTTCCCGGTGACTCACAGTCGCCACTGGTTCCTTGGAGGAGGCTTGAACACTTTGGGGCAGGAAACAAACAACAGAGGAGAATCACAATTTTTATACGGGGGGCATTTGTTATCAGTGCGTACCAATTCACGCTGGCTTTTGGGGTTTTTCTTTAAGAAGAACAAAATATTCTTTGCACATCCGACAAATATCTGCATTAACCTGAGGAGGCCACTTTACTCTGTGGGACAAGACAGCGTTCATTTCAACCAGCCCTGACCAATTCTGCTCAATCTATTTGTTAAAGGTTATGCTGACGCTGAGAATGGCAATGTCCACAACATCCATACCGCTGGGACATTTTACTTCAGACCTGCCCTGCTCTGACCTCAGGGACTATATGCTCAGTAGCGGTTGGAGTGCATTAGACACCTTCCCCAGGAACTTCTCTGGTTTAGCTTCCTCTGAAAGGAATCTCTTTCTCAGGCTCCAGATCTGCTCCAAAATATGAGCCAAACCACAATAAGCAACGACTGGCAGATGAGACGCCGACAGCAGAGTCTTGACCTGCTCTCAAATGCAGTGCGCTTAAACTCAGCGCACCCAAATTACATGAGAAACTCTCTTCTGTATCATTTTCATGGTATGGATTTTCATCTGCAGTGGCGGATTCTGGCGCAGCGCACTCCTTAACTGGTGGCCTCAGTGGTAAGAAGCTGTCTGGAGCAGCTTTGATGCTCTGTTTGCCCTTCCGGCTTGTGCTCAAAACATCAATGGCAAAAGAAACGGTATCAAGAGAACATTCCAATGTGCACCTCCACCACCACCTGCTTTGTCAAGCACGTACACCGATGACGATGGAGACAGACACGAGATGTTTATGACTTTCAGATGAAGACCTGCTGTCTTCAACTGGCTAATGGGGAAGTAGAGAGAAGTAAAAGTGAAAATCACAACAACTGCCTTGAAGATACGCTGTTGATTGTGTCCTCAGCCTCCTCTCAAGTTCAACGCTTCCTCTTACCGCAGACCTTTAATCTCTAGCTAATCTCCTGTGTCAATTAAGTAGCTGGATTTAAAGAAAAAGTTTAATATTGGTTCTTCGGGAGGGGAAGCAGCTGACGACCTCCCTTACCATAGGCAGTAAACCTTTCGGGGAAGAAGTCAAAGAAAACGGAAGGATTTTTACCTCAGACGGGGAATTGTCTTGTCAGGACGAGAGAGTGGTTCCTTAGTCAAGCGAGCATGGGTCCCACACGGCATTTGACCTACGAGAGAAGAGCGTAAGGCATGGGTAAGTATAAAAGGAAACTGAAGAGGTTTATGAGTTTACAGTAACGAGCTTCACCAAAGATAAACTGTCATTTTCTCTCTCACATCATCATATGATTTGTGTTATGTCACTTTAGGACATTTTCAGGTTTTCACACCGGCAACTGCAGCAAGTTGCGCGCACAAGGTATTGCCAGCCGAAACCTGAAATACAAAAGGCTCCTCAGGATCTACTACCTAAAAGGACCATTGAAAACAATTTGCTTCTGGCAAGCTAACAGTGGACCTATCAGAACGGAAGGACTGCATCCAAGGCAGCTCTGGTACCGAGACGACCAGATCGACGCCCGGCTCCACTCCAGAAGCAATGCGAGGATGCAGGTAAGAAACAGAGGTCACGCTCAAGTATTCCCAGATGCCGCCTCGTCCTGTGCCTGCAATAATCTGTACAGAACCCCAGGGGTAGGCTTAGACGGTACACAAGGTAGGGTGAAAATGAAACAAGTCGTATAACTTGATGTCAGCCTTACCAATTTGCAGCACGGCTACCTCGAGTGACGAAAATCGTGGTCTTTTAGTGGAAGGCTCTAAAGAAGTGGACCCAGGCTTAAAAGAAAACAACAAAAAAGCACCAGCGTGAGTGTAACCTGAATGTGAATCCCAGCAAACACACTTCCTGAGGCGTAGTCAGCTCTACTATGACTTGGGGACCATGACTTGCTGGTTCAGATTGCAGAAGGCGGCAAATCTTGGCAGGACCTTTGACAGGTACGCTTTAAATTTTGAATACAGGCTCTCATATGTGCAGCAATTAAAAGAATACAGTCTTGTCACTGAGTTATCACTCAGTCGGCTTCTAAACATTCCAAAGGGTGATAGTTCGGCCCTTGAGAAATATATTGTGTACAAATAAGAGTTAACGACTCTCTCAGGAACGAAGAACTAGAGCCCGACAGTCTCTTAGCCCTCTAATCCCATGGGGCAATAAGAAAAACTGCACTACACCTTTGAACCAAACTAGGCAGTCAAGGTGGCTCATTTTTACAGAGCCAAAGTCCTACAGGAACGCTCTCCTGGACTGGTGGATAATGAACAGAAAGTGGTTTATCCAGAGCAAGTATGCAGTTTTTCTTGTCAGGTAGTGTATATTGATTCCTTAACCACAAGCTTGAGAAAGAGAATAACAGTTTGCAAACACACTAAAACTATAAACTTGAACCATTCTCAAGTATCTGGAAGACAACAAACAGTTTGCTCCTCCCGCAGCTGCCAGTGCCGGAGCAGAGGACGCAGGCTTGAGTAAGGCAAACCCAGCCCACATTAGAGCTGCCTGCTAGAAATGCAAAAGAACCACCTACTGCTGTACAGGCTCAGAGCAGGCTCAACCTCAAGATGCAGTAGGGAGAGCCGCTTGCTCTCGCACCTTGCACAGACCCTAACATTTCAAAGCCCTCGCTAACCTCTTCCGCAGACTCTGTGCCGGCAGCATCTTCGCTGACGGAAGCCGCCGGGCGTTTGGTTGCCTTGGTCGGCAACTGCAGCACTGCAGAAACTTCAACTTTCTCTTTCTGCTCAGAGATGGAATAATCTAAAAAACAAAGACAGGCCGTATAAGAACAGGATAGAAAACCAACAGGTACATTGCGAATACAGACAGGAGGGAGCACACAGCTTGGATTTAAGATACTCTTTCTGCTGACAGGCGCGGGCTCAGCGCCAGAGACCTGGGCTATCTCCTGCTGGCAGTAAAAGTATTGGGCCCTGCCACAGTCACCGCAGAGAACGTCCGTCATCTATAGGGCTAAGCCCTACCGGACACCCTCAAGCCATTGGCTATAGGCATAGAGAGCCACAAGGCAAGAAGCCAACAGCTTGAAAAGCCACCGTTTCAGGAACAATGCCAGAGCACAAAAGCCAGACTTTTCCAAGGGACACGAAACCTCAGAAAAATCGGGCATATTCAGTACTTGTGTAATGTGCGATACCTGATTTTTGCTTTTTCGGCGGAGTCTCGTCATCATCATCATCCACAACTATGCAAACGCTGAGGAAAGAACACACACAACAGTGTTTTGCAGCCCTAGGGAAGCTCCCAGCAGGCTGACTTCCCTTCACAGGGCCCAAACTTCCCAAGTTACTTTTCCTATCCCAAAGGTCTCCCCCTCCAAGCGCCCCTGGGATCATCTCAGGCACATACACCTAACTGCAGCCCTCCTCAACACCCCCCAACCTCTCCCAGCCAACGACCGCTCGCAGAGAGCTAATGATCCCGCTGCAGCACATTAGGCCTCTTTGGCTCATTCCGTTAATGCTTCCCAACATTTTACCTTTCTTCCTATCGCCAACAAATTAAGTTCGTTTCGGAAATCCCTACACTGAGTTGCAAAGAAAAGTCTAAGGAGGACAGGACATAAAAGGTGGGAAAGCAACTCGGGCATACACCCACTTCAATCACTTTGTCCTTTGGGAATGGAGCACACAGGTTGGTCCGAGGTGGGTTTTTTCCTCTCTTTGCCCCCCCAAATGTCAGGACAGCCGGATCCTTTGAAGAACTCTTTGGTCTTTCTTACACAAAGGAATTTCTCTTGAACTGTTATGCCCCCGACCCCTGCTGATAGCATTGCTTCTGGCCGGGGAGATGGGGGGGGAGTGGGCGCCGGGGCGATGCCCGGGGGCGGCCCTGAGGCGGCGGGGCGGCTCGCTGCCCTGGGGGGCGGCCTCTTGCGCGGCGGCGGGGCCGGGGGCGGCGAGGAGGGCGCCGAGGGCCCCCCGCAGCCATTACTGGAGGGGAGGCTGAGGGGGGAGAGAGGGGCGGGGCGGTGGGTGCGCGCGCGCAGGCGCGCCGCCGTCTGTGCTCTGCCTGAGGGAGCCGTTAGCGGCCGCCCGGCCCGCTTCTGCCCCTGCCCTGCGGTGGGGCCGGGCCGGCGCCGTCCCGCCCGTCCCGCCCGGCCCTGCTCTGTCTGGGGGAGGCGCTTGCCCTTCTCCGGAAGCCCCGAGCCGGGCCCCGGCTGGCAGCTGGGCGCCGGGAGGCCGGGGAGTGCCCGGAGGAGGGGAAGAGGCCTTCGGGGAGAGGCCCCCACGGAGGCCGGAGGGGCCCCCCAGAAGCCCTCCAGAGGCGGAGGGGCCCCCCAGAAGCCTCCCAGAGAGCGGAGGGGCCCCTCGGAGAGCGGAGAAGCCTTTCGGCGTCCCGCAGGCCTGAGGCGAGCGACAGCGGCCGGCGGCGCGGGCTCTCGCGCGCCCCCTCCTGCCTCCTCTGCCCTCGGTGGGTGAGGGAATGCCAATCCCGGGCTTACCGAGCCCTTTCCTCCGCGCTCGCACGGCGCTTTGCGCCCCTCTGGCGGGGAGCTGCGCTCGCTGCACCCGGCTGCGCCATGGCTGCGGTGCGACTGGAAGGACGCGGACTGCGTTCGGCGTTCCACCATGGTGAGCGGCTGTGACGGAGCGGCGCCCGACCGCCGGCCGCAGGCAGCCCCGCTCGAGCCGCTGCTGCGGGGGCCGGCGAGCGTGTGGTGAGCGCTGAGCTGTGTGCTGGGGGGTTGGGCTGGCTCTTGGGGCGCTGCCTTGCTCCTAAGGGGGCTTTGAAATGCGGTGCTCGCCCCTCGTTAACGAGCTGTTTCCTGTGGGGTGGAAATGTGCGGCTGTTGCTGCAGCCCCGTCCTGGAGAGGCTTTTTTTCCAGGGCTGGGAGCGAGAGCGGCGTCCAGGCTGGGCAGGGGAGCCGGGTCTGCTCGTCCTCCAGCTGAGCAGTGGTGGTTTGCAGGTAGCATCCGGTTGCACTTGCTGGAATGCAGAGCAGGAGAGAGTTGTGTCGTGGTTTTCCCCTGCAGATGCGGGACACGGGCGGCAAGGTGGCAGCGTGGGGGGAGTGGGGGTAACTGGGAGCCCCCATCTGCCTCCCAGCCCCATGGCGCTGGATGCAGCTCAGATGCACCCACGCTCTGTGAGGGGGGGTTTGAGGGCCTGAAGGGTTGTCCCCGTGTCCCTGCCGGGCTTATGGTGGTATCTTGCTGCTGTGCGTGGGTCTGGGGGTGGCCGGGAAGGGTCTGGCATGCTGGGGCCATCACTGACCCTCATTTTCTCTCCCACCATAGAGCTCCTCGGCGTAGCTCTCAGCCAGCTCTCGGCGGAGCTCCCCCAGCCAGCGCCTTCCCACATCAGCACCCTTTAGGTGCCTGGCCCCCCTCTCCAGGAGATCTTTGCTGGGGCACCTTGGGAGAGTGGGCAACCACTACCATGGGATGGTGGGATGGGGACAGCCACCTCCTTTGCCCCCTGTCCAGCTGGTGCCCTGACCCTCTCACTCTTCCATGCCCCCGCAGCTTCCGGAGCAAGAGGTTGTGAACGTGTTCATCGGGACGCAGGCGGTGGGGGCCATCATCGGGAAGAAGGGGCAGCACATCAAGCAGCTGGTGCGGTTTGCGGGTGCCTCCATCAAGGTGAGGAAGGCGCTGCGGGGCTGGTCCTGCGCTTCGTGCCTCAGTTTCCCCTCTGCACTGCCGAGGTCAGGGAATGGGAGTGTGCGGGGAGCAGTTTTGCTCCCCAGCTTATCACAGAACGGTTGAGGTTGGAAGGGACCTTGAAGATCATGGAGTCCCACCCCCCTGCCCTGTTCAGGGACACCTCCCCCCAGCCCAGGTTGCTCCAAGCCCCGTCCAACCTGGCCTTGAACACCTCCAGGGCTAGGGCAGCCACAGCTTCTCTGGGCAAGCTGGGCCAGTGATTCACCACCCTCACAGTGAAAAATTTCTTCCTGTTATCTCCTCTAAATGTCCCCTCTTCCACTTTGAAGGCACTCCGCCTCGTCCTGTCACCCCATGCCCTTGTAAAAAGTCTCTCCCCAGCTCTCCTGTACCCGTTGGCATGGGCCCACCTCTCCCGCCTGTGTTTAGTAGAAGGCCAGGCCTGCAGCACCCTGGTTATGAGCCCGGCTCGGGTGGGAGGGGATGCTCCTGCATGGGGGGATTGCCCTGCGTTGTGGGGGGACATGCCACCGAGGGAAGGTCTTGCTGAAGCGGTGGCTGCACTCACGCTCCTTCTCCCCCATACTTCCCCAGATTGCACCGGCAGAAGGTCCCAAGGGCAGCGAGCGCATGGTCATCATCACAGGGCCGCCCGAGGCTCAGTTCAAGGTGCGCTGGGTGGGGGCTGTGGGTGTGGGGGACAGTAAGGGCCAAGTTGAGAGCGTCCCTGTGGTCAGCACTGTGCTGCCAGCCTGGCTTGGCCTCCCTCAGCGCCAGGGGAGCTCTTTGCTGGGTACCATGATTTTGATGCTGCTGGACGTGAGGACATTGTGAATGGACTCCTCGGTGCGGGCAAAGCCACCCGCATCCCACCTGGGTTCATCTTCCATAACCTTGTCTCCTGTCCACTCGAGCGGGATGGCGGCCCCCCCCCAAAAAATTGAGCCTCTCTCAAGGAGCGATGGAGGAAGCACAAGTTAAAAAAACCCAGAAACCTGAAATTAATTAGGGCTTGTCCGGGGTGAAAAGTTGGGAGCGGCGAGATGCTCGGTGGGGGCTCAGGGGTGGGTGGTGGTGGGAGAAACAGTGCCCTGACCCCCAACTCTTGCTTTTCCCTTCTCCTCCCCAAGACTGCACAGTGCAAGATGAGGGAAATGGTCCAGCAGGTGAAGCAGCAGGAGCAGAAACACGCTCCGGGAGCCCCGGCCTCGCAGCACAGCAAGTGATGCTCCTGTCGTGCCGCCCAGCACCGCCTGATGAATGTAACCCCACTGCCGGACAACCCCCTCCAACCTCCTCCCCCACCCCCAGCAGGTCAGGGGAGCAAACCAAAGACCCGCCCAGACACACAGCCCCCCATTCCCGCGGCGCTGCGAGGATGCGCAGCTGAGGGGTACGGGGAGGGCTCTCTCCATCCCACAGCCTCCCCCTTCCTCCTCCGTCGCCTCCCGACGCTGTCCCTTTAGTTGGACTAACAGGGGCAGGTTTTGGTACCTCAGCACCTCACGCTTGTGTTTCCCTTTTAGAGATTTTGTGTGCCTTGTAAAACTGAGAGTTGGAGCATTTTTTCATTAATTTTTTTAATAAAAAAGAATGAGTTGGAAAAAACCATGTCGAGCGAGTGCGAGGCGGGAGAAGGAAAGCAATCCCAGGGGTGCTGACGTGGGGAAAGAAACTCCCCAACTCGGGGCGAGTTACAAAGCAGCATGTTTATTGCAGCGCTGGGTGCAAGGGGGATGGCTCCCAACTCGCCCAGGGGCTGGTAAAGCAAGCGTTCCTTTCTGATGCAAAGGCGTACGTATTCATTAGTGTAGGCTGGGAATAGGCACCACTCTGGTCATGATCTGTGGGTTGTTGTGGAGGAAGGCTCCCAGTCTTCCTGCCGGTGTACTTTTCCCCTTTGGCTCAAGAGTGCTGCTGTGGCTGAGCTCTGAGCCGCCAGACCGGTTCTCAGCAGATGGTTACTTCGCGCAGACAATAAGGCCCTGAATAGCCCTTCCTGTTCTCTGGATGGCTCTGGGTGGCTCTGCTCCTCTGCTGCTTCTAAGGTCGGGCTGCCCCAGTGTCATCATTGAGGAGCCTTTTGTCTATCCAGTTCTCACTTGTGGGTGTTCCTGCCCATGTCAGTGCCAGAGCTCTTCCGTAGGCTCCTTCTGCTAGCGGAGAGCCAGGGGCCCTTCCTTCAGGAGAAAGCTTGAGAAATGTTTAAAAAGAGAAAAGGGGGGGAAAAAAAAAAGGGAAAGGAGGAAAAAAAAAGTGGGAAAAGAAAAAAGAGAAAAAGAAAAAAAGGGGGAAAAAGCAAAAAAGGTCAAAAGAAAAAAGGGGTAAAAGAGAAAGAAGGGGGAAGCGAAAACATTAAAAAAGAAAGGTAGAAAGGAAAAAAAACCAACCAAACCAAGCAAGGAAAGTGGGAACAGCTGCGGGGCAAGAGGAGGGACAGGAGCTGGGGGGAGGAGGTGGCAGTGCCAACGCCGACCCCGGGGGCTGCGACACCACGTTTTTGTCCTCTACTGCAAAGTGTTGTGTGAAAAACAACCAAGCAAAACCCACCCAACGACAACATCAAAAACCAAAGAGAAATCTCTGCAGCTCACAGGAGCCTGAGCTTGCTCTCGGTTGCTTTCTTTCCAGTGTCTTGGGGGTGTCACGGCCGAGCTGAGATTGGGGTGTGGTGGTGGTGGGAGTTTGTCCCATGGCTGTGATGGGGGGAGAAGGGGTGGGCGGGGAGTGGGGGATGTGGTGTGGGGTTTTCTTTGGGTGATGGTGTTTTTTTGCCAGGCGTCGCTTTACCCAGTGGCTCAGGGAGGTGTTGGCATCACAAAGCCTGCGCTAAAGCGGGGTGGGGGCCTCGCCGCAGTTGGTTAGCAGAGCCAAAGTGGTTATTAATGGTTCTTAAGGGCGCCCTAATTATGCCCGTGTAACTGGGAAGCTCAGATGCCCCCTAAGCACCCCCCCAGTGCTTCTCTAGCCAGGCGAGCGCTGGGCGTCCCCCCCTGCAGGAGAGGAGCGCACCTCCAGGGCGGGTGGAAGGGCATCACCCAAGAGGGAGAGGACCAAGATGGGGCTTGGGTGTCCTTGGGGTGGCTGTGTGGCGGGGTAGGGCTGCTGGGGGCTGCCACGATGAGGGACACCCCCACGCCTTTCTCCATGGCTTCCAGAGCTGTGCTCCCTCCCTCCCTCCCACCCATCCAGTGCCACCGGAGAGGTGGTGTCCCCCCTCCCGGGGCGGGCAGGGGCTGCTGCCACCCCACCTAACACCTCAACGCACCAAACCAGCTTTCAGCAGTCACAGCCACCCGGGTACTGCCAAGGGGGCAGCAGGGGCTCCCCACAGGGGGTTTACAGAACACAGAGAGCGTCCGTACACCGCTGACCCCTCTCCAGGGGCGGATTTTCGGGATGATGCTTGCTCATCTCACCACTGAACGACACCTCGATTGCCCCTGCAGCACTGTGTGACCATCGCTTCGCGGCTTCTGTGCTCCGATGCTCCTCCTGGCTCCAATCCTCTTCGTGGGGGATTGTGAGGGAGCGAAAATCCACATCGCTACATCCAACTTTTTTTCAGTTAAATAAAAAAAAAAGAATAAATCACCCTCTCTCATTACCAGGTAGAGGTTCGTTCCCTTAAGGCTCTTTTTATGAAAATAAATATTTAAATTATATAAAGAAATAAATACTTCTCTTTTCACATTAGATAACTCCCTGGAGACAGCAAAAAAAAAAGCACCACCACTGTGCAGCAGTGTCCACCAGGGCTTTATACTTTTGTGGCTCTCATGTGCCAGGCCATCGAATCCACACAGTCCAATAAAGTCGGTTGTCCCTCTCCTCCTCCTGGCTGGAGGCAGGGCACCTCTACTGTTGACCGTAGTACCTACGATTATCAGATTGGTTCCTACCTGGTCCGTAGGATCGCCTACCGTAGGTCGGAGCAACCTTCTTCCTGTAAGAATCCTTTCTTCTATCGGCTTCATTTTGCAACTCAAGCACCTGTGCCTGTAGGGCTGAGGTAGGTTCTCCATCCCTCTTCTTCATGTCTTCTGCATATTCACAGAGGCAAACCCACAGGATATCTCGCATCGGCTTTGATTTGTCTTGAGTCGGAGGGTGGTTTTTCTCTTGAGTAGGAGGGCGTTTCCTCTTAGCAGCTGCAACATGAGTCTGTACAGGGAAAGCATGGAGTTTTTCCTCCACCTTGGTTAGTTTATCAAACAGTTTATCGGTTTGCTCAACTAATCTCTGGGTCATTTGCTCTATTTTCTCAGTCAGTTTCTCAGTCATTTTCTCGGTGGTCACAGTCAGCTTTTCTATGGCTGCCACAGAGAAGGGACCAGAGAGACTGTCTTCATACTGTCGTACCTTCTTAACCCCTTCATTTACAGTTGGTGTGTCAGTATCGGATCCTCCCCAGACCATTGTTGACAATGGGTGGGAATATGTTGATGGTGCACTTTGTACAAACTTTTTGAGCAGAGATCGTTTGCATGGCATTTCATCAGGGTCTACTATCGCTTGCCCATCACTATAAATCACCTCTCGCACAGGCAGTTCTTTCAGGTACAATCCCTCCATCCTTGGCCAGGTTTCCCAATCGCCTAGCTTCTCTGCCATCTCAGTCTAGGGTATCTGCCCCGCTATCCCAGCATCGGAGCAACCAGGAGACAAGTGTTTCGCCTTCATGACGACTAAAGTCCTTCCTGATACTTCTCAGATCTTTCACGGAGAAGGATTGAACAACTCCCTCTACATCTGAGTCCTCCTGTGGGGAGGCTGCCCCAGAAGGGGCCTCTCCAGCATCTGCTCTAGAAGGACTCTGGCCTTTGTCTGTTTTCAAAGGTCTCTTTCCCTTCTGTGGTCTTGAAGGACCCTCCCCTGGATCTTGTTCAGAACTCTCCCCCAAGCTATGTGACTTGAGGTGGTCTTTGTGGTAAGGGGCAGGGGAAGGAGTTGACCTCCTCTTCCTGCTCCTGGTTCCCGGGGCGGCTTGTACCGATTTTGATGGAGTTGGAGTAGTTTTGGTACTGGTTGTAGTGGCTGCAGTAGGTTGTGCCGGGAGAGGCGGCGGCGTGGCTTGTGCCGCTGCGGGGGGGGCGCGGCTTGTGCCGGGACGGGCGGCGGAGGGGCCGGTGTTGTTGCGGTGGGGGGGGCGGCTGCCGGTGGTGCGGGTGCCGGTGCCGGTGCAGGCGGCGGCGGAGGCGCCTGTGCCGTGGCGGTGGGGGGGGCGGCTGCCGGTGGCGCCGGTGCCGTGGGGGAGGCGGTAAGGATTTTAATTTTTTTTTTTTTTTTTCATTGGGGGTGGGGGCGGGAGGAGGATGTTTGGTTTTTAGCCAAAGCCGGCTTTTCTCGAGGTTAAAGGACAGGAACTAGTCCAGTGGTTCTCTAATGCCCGGTAGAGCAGGGATGTAGGATTGCCAGCAGGGGGTGAAACCCCCCATAATAATTAAAGGAGCGTTAAAAAGCGATTTCTTAAGGGCTTTGAGAAGAGCAGTGCCTGTATGAGCCAAGAGAAGGGATCCCGTCTCCTCAAAGAGGCATTTCTCTTTCACGCGCCCTTTCCTCTTTGCTTCCCTGAGTCCCAAACTGGGGTTGGCATCTGCTGCGTCCCCCTGTCCCGGCTGTCCCTCTGTCCCTTCGCTCTCCATCACCGCCCCGACGCGGCTGAAAGATGCGGGTTGCAGGAGAGAAGGGGGGAAAGAGGGGCGGGGGGTGTCCTGGTTCCGGCAGGGATGGGGTTAATTTCCCCGAGGAGCCGGCAGGGACACAGGTATCCCATCCCCTGTGAGCCATGCCCGGGGCTGGGGGGAGCTCGCCGGGGGAGGGGGCGGGAAGTCGCGGCTGGGAGCGGGCTGCGGCGGTGCGGGGCCGGTCGGTGCGCGGAGGCGCTGTCATCGCGTCCGTCTATTCCTTTACCGCTGTTATTGGGATTGTTTGCCCTTCCCGTTGCTCTTCTCTTAAACTGCCTTTATCTCAACCCGCGAGTTTTTTGCCTTTTTCTTCCGATTTTGCCCCCGGCTGCGGGAGTGGAGCGAGCGGCCGCGTGGTTCTTTGTTGCCGGCTGAGGCCAAACCACGACGGGGGAAACACCGGATTTCCAAGAGGTTGTCAGCCCAGGGCTGGGGAAAAAAAAAAAAACAAAACAAAAAAAAACCAAAAACTAGCAAAATTATTATTTTTTTTAAATTTCAAAAATAAAGCACACACAACCCCCAACCCCAGATGACACACACACATCCACACAGAAAAAAACACCTCAGGTTTTCATACCACAGCACCTTGCGTTTGTGTTTCCCTTCTAGAGATTTTGTGTGCCTTGTAAAACTGATACTTGGAGCTTTTCTTGTTGTTTAATTTGTTAAAAAAAAAAAAAAAGACGAGTTGGAAAAAAACGATCTCGACGGAGTGTGAAGCAGGAGAAGGAAACCACTCCCACGGGTGCCAATGCTCTTCCGTAGTCTCCTTTGGCTAGCTGAGAGCCAGGGGCTGTTCCTTTGGAGAAAGCTTGAGAAATGTTAAAAAGGAGAAAAAAAAAGGGGAAAAAAGTGGTGGAAAGAAAAAGGGGGAAAAGAAAAAAAAGCAAAAGAAAAAAGGAGAAAAGAAAAAAAAAAAGAGAAAGAGAAAAAAGGGGGGGAAGAAAGGCAGAAAAAAAAGGGAAAAAGAACCCCAACTCAAATATAAAAAAAGGTTGTAAGAAAAAAAAAAAAAAAAAAACCAAAAACAAAACAAAACCAAGCAAGGAAAGTGGTGAAAGCCGCTGGGAAGAGGAGGGACGAGGGACGGGAGCGAAGGGGGGGGGGGGTGAGGTGGCGGTGCCAGTGTGGCCCCAGGGGCTGTGACACCATATTTTTGTCCTCTACTGCAAAATGTTCCGTGAAAAAAAAACAACCAAACCCCACCCAACGACAACATCATCACAAGAAAAAGAGAAATCTCTGCAGCTCACACGAGCCTGAGCTCGCTCTCCGTTGCTCTCTTTCCAGTGTCTCGGGGGGGTCATGGCCGAGCTGAGATTGGGGGGTGGTGGTGGTGGGAGTTTGCCCCATGGCTGTGATGGGGGGAGAAGGGGTGGGTGGGGAGTGGGGGCTGTGCTGTGGGGTTTTTTTGGGGTGGTGGTGGTTTTTTGCCAGGCGCAGCTTTACCCAGTGGCTCGGGGAGGTGTTGGCATCAGGAAGCCTGTGCTAAAGCGGGGTGGGGGCCTCGCCGCAGTTGGTTAGCAGAGCCAAAGTGGTTACTAATGGTTATTAATGGTGCACTAATTACGCCCGTGTAACTGGGAAGCTCAGATGCCCCCAGTCACCCACCCCCATCCCCCCCCCCCGGGTGCTTCTCTAGCCAGGCGAGCGCTGGGCGTCCCCCCCGCAGGAGAGGAGCGCACCTCCGGGGTGGGTGGAAGGGCGTCACCCAACGGGGAGAAGACCAAGATGGGGCTTGGGTGTCCCTTGGGGTGGCCGTGTGGCGGGGTAGGGCTGCTGGGGGCTGCCACGATGAGGGACACCCCCACGCCTTTCTCCATGGCTCCCAGAGCTCTGCTCCCTCCCTCCCTCCCACCCATCCAGTGCCACCGGAGAGGTGGTGTCCCCCCTCCCGGGGTGGGCAGGGGCTGTGCCACCCCACCTAACACCTCAACGCACCAAACCAGCTTTCAGCAGTCACAGCCACCCGGGCGCTGCCAAGGGGGCAGCAGGGGCTCCCCACAGGGGGTTTACAGAACACAGAGAGTGTCCGTACACCACTAACCCCTCTCCAGGGGCGGATTTTCGGGATGCTGCTTGCTCATCTCACCGCTGAACAACTCCCCGATTGCCCCTTCAGCACATTGTGACCATCGCTTCGTGGCTTTTGTGCTCCGATGCTCCTCCTGGCTCCAATCCTCTTCCTGGGGGATTGTGAGGGAGCAAAAAACCACATCGCTACATCCAACTTTTTTTCAGTTAAATAAAAAAAAGAATAAATCACCCTCTCTTATTACCAGGTAGAGTTTTGTTCCCTTAAGGCTCTTTTTATGAAAATAAATATTTAAATTATATAAAGAAATAAATACTTCTCTTTTCACATTAGATAACTCCCTGGAGACAGCAAAAAACAACCCAACACCACTGTGCACCAGTGTCCACCAGGGCTTTATACTTTTGTGGCTCTCATGTGCCAGGCCATCGAATCCACACAGTCCAATAAAGTCGGTTGTCCCTCTCCTCCTCCTGGCTGGAGGCAGGGCACCTCTACTGTTGACCGTAGTACCTACGATTATCAGATTGGTTCCTACCTGGTCCATAGAATCGCCTACCGTAGGTCGGAGCAGCCTTCCTCCTGTAAGAATCCTTTCTTCTGTCGGCTTCATTTTGCAACTCAAGCACCTGTGCCTGTAGGGCTGAGGTAGGTTCTCCATCCCTCTTCTTCATGTCTTCTGCATATTCACAGAGGCAAACCCACAGGATATCTCGCATCAGCTTTGATTTGTCTTGAGTCGGAGGGTGGTTTTTCTCTTGAGTAGGAGGGCGTTTCCTCTTAGCAGCTGCAACATGAGTCTGTACAGGGAAAGCATGGAGTTTTTCCTCCACCTTGGTTAGTTTATCAAACAGTTTATCGGTTTGCTCAACTAATCTCTGGGTCATTTGCTCTATTTTCTCAGTCAGTTTCTCAGTCATTTTCTCGGTGGTCACAGTCAGCTTTTCTATGGCTGCCACAGAGAAGGGACGAGAGAGACTGTCTTCATACTGTCGTACCTTCTTAACCCCTTCATTTACAGTTGGTGTGTCAGTATCGGATCCTCCCCAGACCTTTGTTGACAATGGGTGGGAATATGTTGATGGTGCACTTTGTACAAACTTTTTGAGCAGAGATCGTTTGCATGGCATTTCATCAGGGTCTACTATCGCTTGCCCATCACTATAAATCACCTCTCGCACAGGCAGTTCTTTCAGGTACAATCCCTCCATCCTTGGACAGGTTTCCCAATCGCCTAGCTTCTCTGCCATCTCAGTCTAGGGTATCTGCCCCGCTATCCCAGCATCGGAGCAACCAGGAGACAAGTGTTTCGCCTTCATGACGACTAAAGTCCTTCCTGATACTTCTCAGATCTTTCACGGAGAAGGATTGAACAACTCCCTCTACATCTGAGTCCTCCTGTGGGGAGGCTGCCCCAGAAGGGGCCTCTCCAGCATCTGCTCTAGAAGGACTCTGGCCTTTGTCTGTTTTCAAAGGTCTCTTTCCCTTCTGTGGTCTTGAAGGACCCTCCCCTGGATCTTGTTCAGAACTCTCCCCCAAGCTATGTGACTTGAGGTGGTCTTTGTGGTAAGGGGCAGGGGAAGGAGTTGACCTCCTCTTCCTGCTCCTGGTTCCCGGGGCGGCTTGTACCGATTTTGATGGAGTTGGAGTAGTTTTGGTACTGGTTGTAGTGGCTGCAGTAGGTTGTGCCGGGAGAGGCGGCGGCGTGGCTTGTGCCGCTGCGGGGGGGGCGCGGCTTGTGCCGGGACGGGCGGCGGAGGGACCGGTGGTGTTGCAGCGGGGGGGGCGGCTGCCGATGGTGCCGGTGCCGGTGCTGGTGCCGGTGCAGGCGGCGGCGGAGGCGCCTGTGCCGTGGCGGTGGGGGGGGCGGCTGCCGGTGGTGCCGTTGCTCCGGGGGGGGGCAGCTGCCGGTGGCGCCGGTGCCGTGGGGGAGGCGGCTGCCGGTGGTGCCGTTGCTCCGGGGGGGGGCAGCTGCCGGTGGCGCCGGTGCCGTGGGGGAGGCGGCTGCCGGTGGTGCCGTTGCTCCGGGGGGGGCAGCTGCGGCCGGGCCGGGCGGGGCCGCGGTTCGCGCCGCTGCAGATCGCCGAGCGGCTGCGCGGGTCTGAGTGGCGGCAGCGCACGGTCCCCTCCAGCTCCCCCTGCACAGATGTTTCACAAGAAACCACCCCTGCACCACATTCAGGAGCATCAACAACAAAATCACGATCTTAACAAGGTACCAGTCCTTATCCTCAGAGCCCAGAAGGTTGCCATGCCCCAGCTCTGATGGGGTCACATCAGCATAATTATCAAAGGGCGAAGTAAACATTCCCCAGGTAGAAGAACGCTTTGATTCCTTTGGTCCCCTTTCTACTGAGCATGAGGCAGATGGGATGGAATACCCTGTTGGTCAGTTTTGGGTCACCTGTCCTGTCGCTCCTCCCCGCAGGTGGGACCCCACTATGCTTTTCCGCTTCCGACCCTCCAACGGGGCAAATAACAAAGCTGGTTGGCCGTGGGGGTTATAGCAATAAGTATAAGCAAGAGCCTCTCTGCATCCCATGCCTGGGCATCAGCTGTAAACATTGCTCTTATCGCTCTGAGAGAGTGAACGCTGACGGCACAATAGGCAGTTAATTTCAGTTGGTAGAAGAGGCCCAGCTAAGAAGCCAAGTTACTGAACAAAATTGGTTCTCTTTTACCTCAAACCAGGACACAGGGAGAGTTTCCTTCCATTAAGGCTCTTTTTATTAAAATAAATATTTATATTATATAAAGAAATAAATACTTCTCTTTTCACATTAGATAACTCCCTGGAGACAGCAAAAAACAAACAACCCCAAACCAGCCCAAAGGACAGGGGCTTTGGTGAGAAATCAAGAGATGGTAAACGCTTTCTTTCCGTGGTCGTGACAAATCCAGTTTTAGGAATCAAGTAGACGGTAGATATTCCAGAAACAGAGGAAAACTCTCTTTGAGGAGACGGTAGTTCAGCACGTTGTCCTTGGGAAGGTAAGTTGGGCAAACACGACTGTAACCACCACCACAGATGTTTCCCATTTGTCTGTAATGTGGTCGCGTGCGCTGCGAGGCGCGAGCATGCAGCTCAGCCATGGAAGTTGACGATGTTCCTTCTTCACTCTGCCCTTAACGAGGTCACACCCATCTTTCTGGCTCTTGCTTAAGGTGCGTTAGCTAATTTCAAAGAGAGTTACTGTCTCCAAAATAAGGGGGGGGGGTGGTGGTGGTGGTGGTGAAATAAACTGTCTTAACCACTACTTCATAACTTGAAGAGGAAAACTTGTGTACCAAAACCCCAGAGTTACTGTCTCCAAAATAAGGGAGGTGGGGGGAATAAACCATCTTAACTTCTACTTCATAACCTAAAGAGGAAAATTCGTCTAAGAAATGTAACTAAAGGTCTAAGAAAACTAACTAAAGGCCTAAGAAAAGTAACTAAGGTCGAAGAAACGTAATCAAAATAAGAACTCTAAGAGTCCACGTGTCACAGCAGCTGTTGGTGGATTATCTCCCACACCATCTTCTTCCGGAAGTATGGCATGTGAGTCTGAAAAGAGAAGAGAAAGAAAAGAGAAATTAAATAATGACGTCACGGTAGAAAGAGGCGGCAAACACGCATAAACGCCCAGCGGAGTCCTTAATAGGAAGTTCCCTTTAGGAACTGTCAACCGTTTGGGTACAACACCCCACGCGGTTCCTAAGAGGGTGACACGACAACCCGACAAAAACAGATTGACTTGACCGCGCGACAGCTTACAAGCACGCTAATAAAAGACAGGTCTAAAACGAAATCAAGAAAAAGAAGCGGTGTCTTGACTGGTCAAAGGGTAGAAGCCATTTCTCCAAAAGATACCGAGCCCAGATATGCCAAACCCGCTGGCGGCAGTATCTTGCCCAAGAGGAATCTCACCGGCAGCAGCTCCCAAAGGCGGGGATGGAGAACCACAGCTCTGCCCTGCCCAGGCCACTTGGAAGTTCTGATCCCAGCAACTACGCACCGAAACGGGGTACGAAACCTCAGCCCCTGCCCCGGACACAATGAAGAGCTGCTGCCTAACCTCCCTGGCTCCTGTCCCTGGGCGAGAGGGGCTTGGAGGGGTTTATGACCTTCACTCACCTGGCTAAAGTTGAATGGTTTCTCTCTGGCGATGTAATCTGCGTATTTACACATAAAGACGCCGCAGTCGCTTCCATTCAGCTGCTGAGGGATCTCCTAAGGAATGCAAAGAAGATGGAGGATTTCCCTCTGTCTCAAAAGAAAAGCAACTTGGAAGCAGCGCACATTACCCACACCGACACTGCGCTCACCGCACACTCCTGACCCTACTTGCCTAATCCCCGATACCCACTCCCGCCCACGAGGAACAGACCCAGTTCACTGCTCACCATCCCTCCCCTCTGCCTCCCGGACTCGGACACTACGATCCAAATTTTTGGCAGGCCCAGAAGGCGCAGCAGCCCTCCCCCCTGCGAGGTGTCTCAAGGTTCGCACCGCCTCTTTCTTAAGTGACCTTTCTTAAATCCGGTCTTTAGGGACTGCTTTTTACTATCAACTCCTCGAGGAACATCAGCTCAACCCTTTCTTTGTCACGGGCCAGGATCTGGGCCCCAAAGAAGCACTTACAGTTCCCATTTCAAACCCAAGGGGTGCTCACGTACACGTGGCTCCATGCTGTGAAGAGTCCACTCTGAAACATCCAGCTCCAGCTGTCTTTTTTCCCAGCTTTCTTTTTGCAGGTATTGGCTGGTTAAAACAAAAGGAAAAAAAAAAATCCCTTTTCATCTCTGTAATTTAGGCCAACAACAAAATAAAGCGGCTGAAGGATCACAGGAAGACGGACGGCAGGACGGGAAAATGTCAGAGGATCCTCACCGCAGCTGATTTAAGGCTGATTTTGAGGAAAAATCCCAATCTGAAACTTACAAACACGGGGAGAGGCTGTGAGCTAATGGTCAAGAACGAGGCCAACGACTCCATTGCTTCGGAGAGGTCAAAAAGCCCCAAATCACATGTTATCAGAGCACAAAGAGACAAACCAAGCAAGGAACTGTAATGCCGTAATTCCACCGGGTGCCTTCATCCCACATCCTGGGCTCCGACTAACAAAGTCGGCACACGTGTGCCACGGGGCTATGGCGTATTTGGCTGTGCCTCTCACGGGAAGGTGGCAGAATCCAGGCACCCCAGACCCTGGGTGCAGGGGACGCTGTGACAGCAGATAAGCAGTCGATGCCAGACAAGTCGCAGCAAGCAACTCCAAGATTCCTGCTTGGTTATCTACAAGCCACGTGAAAACTGGCAGTCGCCTTACAGGGACTAAATCTAAAACCCCTCTCCTCATTCACACCAGAAAAGCAGTGACGGAGCGGTTACTTACAGCAAAGTCTGACAAATCTTGTCCCCTTTCTGCCCAAGCGAGTCCAAGTACGTGATCGTGTTCTTCCTCAGATCTATGACCTGTTATTAAAAGGTGACCGTTAGGCAAAGCACAACCTTGTGCCGCACACCCCCCAACACCTACATGACTTCTCTTGCCAGTTTTTGCTCCCCGTCCAATTCTAAAGAAAAAGCCCGTGGGACTCACGGCTAGTGTCCAGTGTGCTCGCGAGTTCACAGGCACGAAGAGGATGTCCTGCTTAAAGACATCGACACTCTTGGTCCACCTTCTGACCGACTCGTAGCCCCCAGATGTTAGTTTCGGATAAAAGAAAGTACTAAACGCGTGGACTGCTGGATAGCCTTCCTTCTTCCCTCTTTCCATCACCAGACTCATGTAGAAATTAACGACCTGCACCATAAAGAGGAAACGTGAGGTGTCAAAATAAGACGCTGCCTTCCCCAACCAAAAATACAGCACCACCTCTGTTCTGGCCACCCTTAAGCACGCAGCGCAGAGAACTCCAGCCTCAGCTGTCAGCTTTTGTTCCCAGGATTTCACACGGGGCTACATCGGCAGTTTGATCAAAACACCTGCCACCCACGCCAATAACCCGGACGAACTCCTGGAAGCTGCGTCATACAAGAAGTAACGGAACTTCCCGAAACGTTCGACCCTTCAACACCTCAAATAAGAAGTGTACAGAGATTTCTAGGCTCTGCAGCGGAGGTCATCAAAGAACGTTGACGCGACTTCTGTACAGGGCGGAGGGGTATTTTTCAATAAAGGCTGAGTGAGACTAGCCCTGTGCTGCAGCTGGTTTTACCTCATCGTTTAGCCAGCAAAGGTTCCTGAGCGTGCGGATGTCTTCGCGAGTGACCTTTAGTTTGAAGGCACTGCTCATGATCTCATCTGGCTCACCTTTGCCAAATGCGGCACTGACCTCTCTCTCCATGGCCTGAAAGGAACAATTCAATGGGGAAGGACTTGTGAAACAGAGCATGGAGCACGCTGACCTGGGGGCAGCTTTCCACTGAAACACGGCCTGTAAATTCAGCTCAGGTGACAGAGCAACTGCCTCCGACAGTTTCTTGCCTCAGTGAGCGATAGCGCTTTTGCCTTGCTTGGTTGGTTTCAGCATCCTAACTTTGAACTTCACAGCCCAGGCTTGCTGCCGTTTCTTTTCACCAAGGACGTGGGGATAAAACCCGTCAACTTAGCAAACACGCTCAAGCAGCTGAAAATGGAACACAACTCTGGCAACCCCCTTTCCCAGGTGCTGCTGCGGCCCTCGCAATACCCAGGTTTAAGCCAACCCCAGCGGGCATCCTCCGTACCGAGGCAGCTAAGTCAGGAGCCTGAAAGAACGTGAAGGTGGGGGACTTCAAAGGGAACGGCAAAGGGGGAAACTGAGGCAGCCGTCCCGCTAACAGAAGGCCCACAAACCCTTAGGGCAGCACAACTGAAGGAGCGCGGGGAGCACACAAAATCCTTCAAAGCAGCTTTAGTGCTGACCCTCGCACTGTGAAGCCACAACCACAGCCACTCGCTAACAGGTTCAATGCAAGTTCTTCAGATTTCAAAGCGCCTTAAGAACCACCGAGAAGAAGAGGACTTCCTTGCAGCTCTGCCACAACCTTCTCTTTTGTCTCACAGACTGTCGCCTACGGTACCTCTGTGAGCGGAGGAAAGCGTTCCGCTGTTTTTCCCAATCTTGGCACTTTCTTTTCCTCCACATCGAGGCTGGCTGACTTTTTGGACGGAACAGGTGTAGGGTGTCCTCGGAATAAGGCATCTTCTAAGATTTCTGTGCCACGCTGCCTCTGTTAGACAAACGGACGTTAAGCTAGCAATCAAGCACAGATTTGTTTCCTTGGGGACAGGACAGAAAATCTTGCTTATATAGAAAACTGGAAGGGTTTTTGTACACCCATGCAACCAGCAAACTCCAAAGTTACTTCTTCTTGACGACTGCATTCCAACTGTGCACCCATGGAGTGCTGCACTCGGAGGCAAGAGAGGCAGAAAGCTCCTTTGCCTTGGGCTAGCGTTAAGAACCCCAGCAAAGCCTCCACGTGTAGGTATCAAGTTGAGATTGAGACTACTATTTCTGATTACCATGACTAAAATTTTATTTTTGACCTCAACCCTGACCAGAGGTGAAAGTCAAAGAGACGTACTTCCTATCCCAGCAAACAAGATAAGACTAAAGACACCCCAGTCCAGCTTTGCAGGTCAACCAAGTCTGTGCGCTAAAGATTTTGAGGCTATACCCAACACGTGAAAGGGGAAGAATCAAAACCGTATAGTGTAGTGTGCTCCTAATAGTCCAGAAACAAAATTAACGGCAGCGGAAAACACTTGGCGATAGCGCTACTCATCAAATAATGCTCCCGCTTTCCCGGGGAAAAACAACCTGGGCAAATACAGATATTGTTGAGGAAGTCATGTGAAGAGTGCTGAAGTTTCTCATCACAAAGAGCTCTATTTTCCTTGGGAATAACACAAGCTTACCCCTGCGATGGTTTCTTTCACTGCTCCTTCCTCTTCCGCAGAGTTTTCTTCTGGTGTGCAGTACCTGCCAGGAGAGGGAGAGAGAGAAGCGAGCTCTATATCCGTCCTGTCCCATGGAATTCTCAAGAATTCACCCTCTGGACAAGAAAGGCTTTTGCAAGGCTAAATACAGCACTAGTTTTTAAAGCGGGGAGAAGAATAGGGACAGAATTAGCTACAAAACAGGACTGCTGCAACTGAACCTCCCTCTGCTCCCATCTACGCTTTCTCCTCTCTCATGTAAGGGCAGGTCACTGCAGAAAGATGCGTGCATCTTACCGCCGTACAAAATCTCTCCCTGTAGCTGCACCTACTGCCCCCAAAAACCTGTTTCCATAAAGACCGCAAAGCCGTCGCAACTCACAGTCCTGCCAGCTCAGACAGCCAATACCAATGAGGCCGCTGGCCTCTCAAACCCAACTGCACGCTGCCTTTTTCCCCCTCCTCGGCAAACCCCAGGCATCCTTTGGGACTTACAAAGTCCCCAAAACTGCCTCAAGTCCCACCAGGCTTTACAAGCTCTCTAATCCTTCTGCTTAGGATGCGGGTTTCCAAGTGAAAGAAGTGAAATGTCAGCTCATTGATGGCTCGGCAGAACGACTCACAAACAAAAACGGATTCTGCACATCCAAGGACAACTTGGGACGGCCACCACTCGCACCCTTACTGGCTTTCTTCCCACAGCAAACACCACACCAGCACAACCCTCTTTGTCACGCAGCACGGCTCTCGCTTGTGTTGGAGATGCAACTGGCTTGCAAGCAATTCCGGAGCCGCAAGCTAGCTACTTCTCTTTCACAGCACTGAGACGATCAAAGACCGTTGGTCATCTTCGAGACTCTACCAGCGGCTGAAAGAGATACACGCGCAGAGCCAAAAGGAACAAGAAGCATCATTAGAAGAGACTCTACCTGATCGTATCACCTCTCTGCGACCGCTGCGGGCAGCAAACATCTATACATTCGACACCTGCACAGAAAAGCAGTAGTAAGAAAACAAGAAGTCGACTTTCAATCACCATCAGATGTACACAGCTCTCCATTTCTGAGTGATAAATAATAAAAAAGGAAAAACTTTGAAGGATGACGGTATGGTCAGGAAGTTCGAATTCTGGCAAGCACTTTGAACTCGGAACGTCATCTGCGAGTGTGTAAGAAATGCCCTATTCGGATTTGACGTCTACCTACAAAGTGGAACGGATTGGAATCATGGGGATACTCACCGGTCCTGAGTGTTGCACGTGGATAGACGTCTCCTCCGTATTTTGGTTCTTCCCGGTGACTCACAGTCGCCACTGGTTCCTTGGAGGAGGCTTGAACACTTTGGGGCAGGAAACAAACAACAGAGGAGAATCACAATTTTTATACGGGGGGCATTTGTTATCAGTGCGTACCAATTCACGCTGGCTTTTGGGGTTTTTCTTTAAGAAGAACAAAATATTCTTTGCACATCCGACAAATATCTGCATTAACCTGAGGAGGCCACTTTACTCTGTGGGACAAGACAGCGTTCATTTCAACCAGCCCTGACCAATTCTGCTCAATCTATTTGTTAAAGGTTATGCTGACGCTGAGAATGGCAATGTCCACAACATCCATACTGCTGGGACATTTTACTTCAGACCTGCCCTGCTCTGACCTCAGGGACTATATGCTCAGTAGCGGTTGGAGTGCATTAGACACCTTCCCCAGGAACTTCTCTGGTTTAGCTTCCTCTGAAAGGAATCTCTTTCTCAGGCTCCAGATCTGCTCCAAAATATGAGCCAAACCACAATAAGCAACGACTGGCAGATGAGACGCCGACAGCAGAGTCTTGACCTGCTCTCAAATGCAGTGCGCTTAAACTCAGCGCACCCAAAATTACATGAGAAACTCTCTTCTGTATCATTTTCATGGTATGGATTTTCATCTGCAGTGGCGGATTCTGGTGCAGCGCACTCCTTAACTGGTGGCCTCAGTGGTAAGAAGCTGTCTGGAGCAGCTTTGATGCTCTGTTTGCCCTTCCGGCTTGTGCTCAAAACATCAACGGCAAAAGAAACGGTATCAAGAGAACATTCCAATGTGCACCTCCACCACCACCTGCTTTGTCAAGCACGTACACCGATGACGATGGAGACAGACACGAGATGTTTATGACTTTCAGATGAAGACCTGCTGTCTTCAACTGGCTAATGGGGAAGTAGAGAGAAGTAAAAGTGAAAATCACAACAACTGCCTTCAAGATACGCTGTTGATTGTGTCCTCAGCCTCCTCTCAAGTTCAACGCTTCCTCTTACCGCAGACCTTTAATCTCTAGCTAATCTCCTGTGTCAATTAAGTAGCTGGATTTAAAGAAAAAGTTTAATATTGGTTCTTCGGGGGGGAAGCAGCTGACGACCTCCCTTACCATAGGCAGTAAACCTTTCGGGGAAGAAGTCAAAGAAAACGGAAGGATTTTTACCTCAGACGGGGAATTGTCTTGTCAGGACGAGAGAGTGGTTCCTTAGTCAAGCGAGCATGGGTCCCACACGGCATTTGACCTACGAGAGAAGAGCGTAAGGCATCGGTAAGTATAAAAGGAAACTGAAGAGGTTTATGAGTTTACAGTAACGAGCTTCACCAAAGATAAATTGTCATTTTCTCTCTCACATCATCATATGATTTGTGTTATGTCACTTTAGGACATTTTCAGGTTTTCACACCGGCAACTGCAGCAAGTTGCGCGCACAAGGTATTGCCAGCCGAAACCTGAAATACAAAAGGCTCCTCAGGATCTACTACCTAAAAGGACCATTGAAAACAATTTGCTTCTGGCAAGCTAACAGTGGACCTATCAGAACGGAAGGACTGCATCCAAGGCAGCTCTGGTACCGAGACGACCAGATCGACGCCCGGCTCCACTCCAGAAGCAATGCAAGGATGCGGGTAAGAAACAGAGGTCACGCTCAAGTATTCCCAGATGCTGCCTCGTCCCGTGCCTGCCATAATCCCTACAGAACCCTAGGGGTAGACTTGGACAGTACACAAGGTAGGGTGAAAATGAAACAAGTCGTACAACTTGATGTCAGCCTTACCAATTTGCAGCACGGCTACCTCGAGTGACGAAAATCGTGGTCTTTTAGTGGAAGGCTCTAAAGAAGTGGACCCAGGCTTAAAAGAAAACAACAAAAAAGCACCAGCGTGAGTGTAACCTGAATGTGAATCCCAGCAAACACACTTCCTGAGGCTTAGTCAGCTCTACTATGACTTGGGGACCATGACTTGCTGGTTCAGATTGCAGAAGGCGGCAAATCTTGGCAGGACCTTTGACAGGTACGCTTTAAATTTTGAATACAGGCTCTCATGTGTGCAGCAATTAAAAGAATACAGTCTTGTCACTGAGTTATCACTCAGTCGGCTTCTAAACATTCCAAAGGGTGATAGTTCGGCCCTTGAGAAATATATTTTGTACAAATAAGAGTTAACGACTCTCTCAGGAACGAAGAACTAGAGCCCGACAGTCTCTTAGCCCTCTAATCCCATGGGGCAATAAGAAAAACTGCACTACACCTTTGAACCAAACTAGGCAGTCAAGGTGGCTCATTTTTACAGAGCCAAAGTCCTACAGGAACGCTCTCCTGGACTGGTGGATAATGAGCAGAAAGTGGTTTATCCAGAGCAAGTATGCAGTTTTTCTTGTCAGGTAGTGTATATTGATTCCTTAACCACAAGCTTGAGAAAGAGAATAACAGTTTGCAAACACACTAAAACTATAAACTTGAACCATTCTCAAGTATCTGGAAGACAACAAACAGTTTGCTCCTCCCGCAGCTGCCAGTGCCGGAGCAGAGGACGCAGGCTTGAGTAAGGCAAACCCAGCCCACATTAGAGCTGCCTGCTAGAAATGCAAAAGAACCACCTACTGCTGTACAGGCTCAGAGCAGGCTCAACCTCAAGATGCAGTAGGGAGAGCCGCTTGCTCTCGCACCTTGCACAGACCCTAACATTTCAAAGCCCTCGCTAACCTCTTCCGCAGACTCTGTGCCGGCAGCATCTTCGCTGACGGAAGCCGCCGGGCGTTTGGTTGCCTTGGTCGGCAACTGCAGCACTGCAGAAACTTCAACTTTCTCTTTCTGCTCAGAGATGGAATAATCTAAAAAACAAAGACAGGCCGTATAAGAACAGGCTAGAAAACCAACAGAGGTACATTGCGAATACAGACAGGAGGGAGCACACAGCTTGGATTTAAGATACTCTTTCTGCTGACAGGCGCGGGCTCAGCGCCAGACACCTGGGCTATCTCCTGCTGGCAGTAAAAGTATTGGGCCCTGCCACAGTCACCGCAGAGAACGTCCGTCATCTATAGGGCTAAGCCCTACCGGACACCCTCAAGCCATTGGCTATAGGCATAGAGAGCCACAAGGCAAGAAGCCAACAGCTTGAAAAGCCACCGTTTCAGGAACAATGCCAGAGCACAAAAGCCAGACTTTTCCAAGGGACACGAAACCTCAGAAAAATCGGGCATATTCAGTACTTGTGTAATGCGCGATACCTGATTTTTGCTTTTTCGGCGGAGTCTCGTCATCATCATCATCCACAACTATGCAAACGCTGAGGAAAGAACACACACAACAGTGTTTTGCAGCCCTAGGGAAGCTCCCAGCAGGCTGACTTCCCTTCACAGGGCCCAAACTTCCCAAGTTACTTTTCCTATCCCAAAGGTCTCCCCCTCCAAGCGCCCCTGGGATCATCTCAGGCACATACACCTAACTGCAGCCCTCCTCAACGCCCCCCAACCTCTCCCAGCCAACGACCGCTCGCAGAGAGCTAATGATCCCGCTGCAGCACATTAGGCCTCTTTGGCTCATTCCGTTAATGCTTCCCAACATTTTACCTTTCTTCCTATTGCCAACAAATTAAGTTCGTTTCGGAAATCCCTACACTGAGTTGCAAAGAAAAGTCTAAGGAGGACAGGACATAAAAGGTGGGAAAGCAACTCGGGCATACACCCACTTCAATCACTTTGTCCTTTGGGAATGGAGCACACAGGTTGGTCCGAGGTGGGTTTTTTCCTCTCTTTGCCCCCCCAAATGTCAGGACAGCCGGATCCTTTGAAGAACTCTTTGGTCTTTCTTACACAAAGGAATTTCTCTTGAACTGTTATGCCCCCGACCCCTGCTGATAGCATTGCTTCTGGCCGGGGAGATGGGGGGGGAGTGGGCGCCGGGGCGATGCCCGGGGGCGGCCCTGAGGCGGCGGGGCGGCTCGCTGCCCTGGGGGGCGGCCTCTTGCGCGGCGGCGGGGCCGGGGGCGGCGAGGAGGGCGCCGAGGGCCCCCCGCAGCCATTAGTGGAGGGGAGGCTGAGGGGGGAGAGAGGGGCGGGGCGGTGGGTGCGCGCGCGCAGGCGCGCCGCCGTCTGTGCTCTGCCTGAGGGAGCCGTTAGCGGCCGCCCGGCCCGCTTCTGCCCCTGCCCTGCGGTGGGGCCGGGCCGGCGTTGTCCCGCCTGGCCCTGCTCTGTCTGGGGGAGGCGCTTGCCCTTCTCCGGAAGCCCCGAGCCGGGCCCCGGCTGGCAGCTGGGCGCCGGGAGGCCGGGGAGTGCCCGGAGGAGGGGAAGAGGCCTTCGGGGAGAGGCCCCCACGGAGGCCGGAGGGGCCCCCCAGAAGCCCTCCAGAGACGGAGGGGCCCCCCAGAAGCCTCCCAGAGAGCGGAGGGGCCCCTCGGAGAGCGGAGAAGCCTTTCGGCGTCCCGCAGGCCTGAGGCGAGCGACAGCGGCCGGCGGCGCGGGCTCTCGCGCGCCCCCTCCTGCCTCCTCTGCCCTCGGTGGGTGAGGGAATGCCAATCCCGGGCTTACCGAGCCCTTTCCTCCGCGCTCGCACGGCGCTTTGCGCCCCTCTGGCGGGGAGCTGCGCTCGCTGCACCCGGCTGCGCCATGGCTGCGGTGCGACTGGAAGGACGCGGACTGCGTTCGGCGTTCCACCATGGTGAGCGGCTGTGACGGAGCGGCGCCCGACCGCCGGCCGCGGGCAGCCCCGCTCGAGCCGCTGCTGCGGGGGCCGGCGAGCGTGTGGTGAGCGCTGAGCTGTGTGCTGGGGGGTTGGCTGGCTCTTGGGGCGCTGCCTTGCTCCTAAGGAGGCTCTTCAATGCGGTGCTCGCCCCTCGTTAACGAGCTGTTTCCTGTGGGGTGGAAATGTGCGGCTGTTGCTGCAGCCCCGTCCTGGCGAGGCTTTTTTTCCAGGGCTGGGAGCGAGAGCGGCGTCCAGGCTGGGCAGGGGAGCCGGGTCTGCTCGTCCTCCAGCTGAGCAGTGGTGGTTTGCAGGTAGCATCCGGTTGCACTTGCTGGAATGCAGAGCAGGAGAGAGTTGTGTCGTGGTTTTCCCCTGCAGATGCGGGACACGGGCGGCAAGGTGGCAGCGTGGGGGGAGTGGGGGTAACTGGGAGCCCCCATCTGCCTCCCAGCCCCATGGCGCTGGATGCAGTTCAGATGCACCCACGCTCTGTGAGGGGGGGTTTGAGGGCCTGAAGGGTTGTCCCCGTGTCCCTGCCGGGATTATGGTGGTATCTTGCTGCTGTGCGTGGGTCTGGGGGTGGCCGGGAAGGGTCTGGCATGCTGGGGCCATCACTGACCCTCATTTTCTCTCCCACCATAGAGCTCCTCGGCGTAGCTCTCAGCCAGCTCTCGGCGGAGCTCCCCCAGCCAGCGCCTTCCCACATCAGCACCCTTTAGGTGCCTGTCCCCCCTCTCCAGGAGATCTTTGCTGGGGCACCTTGGGAGAGTGGGCAACCACTACCATGGGATGGTGGGATGGGGACAGCCACCTCCTTTGCCCCCTGTCCAGCTGGTGCCCTGACCCTCTCACTCTTCCATGCCCCCGCAGCTTCCGGAGCAAGAGGTTGTGAACGTGTTCATCGGGACGCAGGCGGTGGGGGCCATCATCGGGAAGAAGGGGCAGCACATCAAGCAGCTGGTGCGGTTTGCGGGTGCCTCCATCAAGGTGAGGAAGGCGCTGCGGGGCTGGTCCTGCGCTTCGTGCCTCAGTTTCCCCTCTGCACTGCCGAGGTCAGGGAATGGGAGTGTGCGGGGAGCAGTTTTGCTCCCCAGCTTATCACAGAACGGTTGAGGTTGGAAGGGACCTTGAAGATCATGGAGTCCCACCCCCCTGCCCTGTTCAGGGACACCTCCCCCCAGCCCAAGTTGCTCCAAGCCCCGTCCAACCTGGCCTTGAACACCTCCAGGGCTAGGGCAGCCACAGCTTCTCTGGGCAAGCTGGGCCAGTGATTCACCACCCTCACAGTGAAAAATTTCTTCCTGTTATCTCCTCTAAATGTCCCCTCTTCCACTTTGAAGGCACTCCGCCTCGTCCTGTC
Organism: Vanellus vanellus; assembly: GCF_965231255.1. Classification (NCBI taxonomy): domain Eukaryota; kingdom Metazoa; phylum Chordata; class Aves; order Charadriiformes; family Charadriidae; genus Vanellus; species Vanellus vanellus. The sequence continues at coordinate 455,787 of NW_028127117.1, read as the reverse complement.
ACCCCATGCCCTTGTAAAAAGTCTCTCCCCAGCTCTCCTGTACCCGTTGGCATGGGCCCACCTCTCCCGCCTGTGTTTAGTAGAAGGCCAGGCCTGCAGCACCCTGGTTATGAGCCCGGCTCGGGTGGGAGGGGATGCTCCTGCATGGGGGGAGTGCCCTGCGTTGTGGGGGGACATGCCACCGAGGGAAGGTCTTGCTGAAGCGGTGGCTGCACTCACGCTCCTTCTCCCCCATACTTCCCCAGATTGCACCGGCAGAAGGTCCCAAGGGCAGCGAGCGCATGGTCATCATCACAGGGCCGCCCGAGGCTCAGTTCAAGGTGCGCTGGGTGGGGGCTGTGGGTGTGGGGGACAGTAAGGGCCAAGTTGAGAGCGTCCCTGTGGTCAGCACTGTGCTGCCAGCCTGGCTTGGCCTCCCTCAGCGCCAGGGGAGCTCTTTGCTGGGTACCATGATTTTGATGCTGCTGGACGTGAGGACATTGTGAATGGACTCCTCGGTGCGGGCAAAGCCACCCGCATCCCACCTGGGTTCATCTTCCATAACCTTGTCTCCTGTCCACTCGAGCGGGATGGCGGCCCCCCCCCAAAAAATTGAGCCTCTCTCAAGGAGCGATGGAGGAAGCACAAGTTAAAAAAACCCAGAAACCTGAAATTAATTAGGGCTTGTCCGGGGTGAAAAGTTGGGAGCGGCGAGATGCTCGGTGGGGGCTCAGGGGTGGGTGGTGGTGGGAGAAACAGTGCCCTGACCCCCAACTCTTGCTTTTCCCTTCTCCTCCCCAAGACTGCACAGTGCAAGATGAGGGAAATGGTCCAGCAGGTGAAGCAGCAGGAGCAGAAACACGCTCCGGGAGCCCCGGCCTCGCAGCACAGCAAGTGATGCTCCTGTCGTGCCGCCCAGCACCGCCTGATGAATGTAACCCCACTGCCGGACAACCCCCTCCAACCTCCTCCACCACCCCCAGCAGGTCAGGGGAGCAAACCAAAGACCCGCCCAGACACACAGCCCCCCATTCCCGCGGCGCTGCGAGGATGCGCAGCTGAGGGGTACGGGGAGGGCTCTCTCCATCCCACAGCCTCCCCCTTCCTCCTCCGTCGCCTCCCGACGCTGTCCCTTTAGTTGGACTAACAGGGGCAGGTTTTGGTACCTCAGCACCTCACACTTGTGTTTCCCTTTTAGAGATTTTGTGTGCCTTGTAAAACTGAGAGTTGGAGCATTTTTTTATTAATTTTTTTAATAAAAAAGAATGAGTTGGAAAAAACCATGTCGAGCGAGTGCGAGGCGGGAGAAGGAAAGCAATCCCAGGGGTGCTGACGTGGGGAAAGAAACTCCCCAACTCGGGGCGAGTTACAAAGCAGCATGTTTATTGCAGCGCTGGGTGCAAGGGGGATGGCTCCCAACTCGCCCAGGGGCTGGTAAAGCAAGCGTTCCTTTCTGATGCAAAGGCGTACGTATTCATTAGTGTAGGCTGGGAATAGGCACCACTCTGGTCATGATCTGTGGGTTGTTGTGGAGGAAGGCTCCAGTCTTCCTGCCGGTGTACTTTTCCCCTTTGGCTCAAGAGTGCTGCTGGGGCTGAGCTCTGAGCCGCCAGACCGGTTCTCAGCAGATGGTTACTTCGCGCAGACAATAAGGCCCTGAATAGCCCTTCCTGTTCTCTGGATGGCTCTGGGTGGCTCTGCTCCTCTGCTGCTTCTAAGGTCGGGCTGCCCCAGTGTCATCATTGAGGAGCCTTTTGTCTATCCAGTTCTCACTTGTGGGTGTTCCTGCCCATGTCAGTGCCAGAGCTCTTCCGTAGGCTCCTTCTGCTAGCGGAGAGCCAGGGGCCGTTCCTTCAGGAGAAAGCTTGAGAAATGTTTAAAAAGAGAAAAGGGGGAAAAAAAAAAAAGGGAAAGGAGGAAAAAAAAAGTGGGAAAAGAAAAAAGAGAAAAAGAAAAAAAGGGGGAAAAAGCAAAAAAGGTCAAAAGAAAAAAGGGGTAAAAGAGAAAAAAGGGGGAAGCGAAAACATATTAAAAAAGAAAGGTAGAAAGGAAAAAAAACCAACCAAACCAAGCAAGGAAAGTGGGAACAGCTGCGGGGCAAGAGGAGGGACAGGAGCTGGGGGGGGGAGGTGGCAGTGCCGGCGCCGACCCCGGGGGCTGCGACACCACGTTTTTGTCCTCTACTGCAAAGTGTTGTGTGAAAAACAACCAACCAAACCCCATCCAACGACAACATCAAAAACCAAAGAGAAATCTCTGCAGCTCACAGGAGCCTGAGCTTGCTCTCGGTTGCTTTCTTTCCAGTGTCTTGGGGGCGTCACAGCCGAGCTGAGATTGGGGTGGAGGGAGAGGACCAAGATGGGGCTTGGGTGGCCGGGTGGTGGGGTAGGGCTGCTGGGGGCTGCCACGATGAGGGACACCCCCACGCCTTTCTCCATGGCTCCCAGAGCTGTGCTCCCTCCCTCCCTCCCACCCATCCAGTGCCACCGGAGAGGTGGTGTCCCCCCTCCCGGGGCGGGCAGGGGCTGCTGCCACCCCACCTAACACCTCAACACACCAAACCAGCTTTCAGCAGTCACAGCCACCCGGGCGCTGCCAAGGGGGCAGCAGGGGCTCCCCACAGGGGGTTTACAGAACACAGAGAGCATCCGTACACCGCTGACCCCTCTCCAGGGGCGGATTTTCGGGATGCTGCTTGCTCATCTCACCACTGAACGACACCCCGATTGCCCCTGCAGCACTGTGTGACCATCGCTTCGCCGCTTCTGTGCTCCGATGCTCCTCCTGGCTCCAGTCCTCTTCCTGGGGGATTGTGAGGGAGCGAAAATCCACATCGCTACATCCAACTTTTTTTCAGTTAAATAAAAAAAAAAGAATAAATCACCCTCTCTCATTACCAGGTAGAGGTTCGTTCCATTAAGGCTCTTTTTATGAAAATAAATATTTAAATTCTATAAAGAAATAAATACTTCTCTTTTCACATTAGATAACTCCCTGGAGACAGCAAAAAACAACCCAACACCACTGTGCACCAGTGTCCACCAGGGCTTTATACTTTTGTGGCTCTCATGTGCCAGGCCATCGAATCCACACAGTCCAATAAAGTCGGTTGTCCCTCTCCTTCTCCTGGCTGGAGGCAGGGCACCTCTACTGTTGACCGTAGTACCTACGATTATCAGATTGGTTCCTACCTGGTCCGTAGGATCGCCTACCGTAGGTTGGAGCAACCTTCTTCCTGTAAGAATCCTTTCTTCTGTCGGCTTCATTTTGCAACTCAAGCACCCGTGCCTGTAGGGCTGAAGTAGGTTCTCCATCCCACTTCTTCATGTCTTCTGCATATTCACAGAGGCAAACCCACAGGATATCTCGCATCAGCTTTGATTTGTCTTGAGTCGGACGGTGGTTTTTCTCTTGAGTAGGAGGGCGTTTCCTCTTAGCAGCTGCAACATGAGTCTGTACAGGGAAAGCATGGAGTTTTTCCTCCACCTTGGTTAGTTTATCAAACAGTTTATGGGTTTGCTCAACTAATCTCTGGGTCATTTGCTCTATTTTCTCAGTCAGTTTCTCAGTCATTTTCTCGGTGGTCACAGTCAGCTTTTCTATGGCTGCCACAGAGAAGGGACCAGAGAGACTGTCTTCATACTGTCGTACCTTCTTAACCCCTTCATTTACAGTTGGTGTGTCAGTATCGGATCCTCCCCAGACCATTGTTGACAATGTGTGGGAATATGTTGATGGTGCACTTTGTACAAACTTTTTGAGCAGAGATCGTTTGCATGGCATTTCATCAGGGTCTACTGTCGCTTGCCCATCACTATAAATCACCTCTCGCACAGGCAGTTCTCTCAGGTACTTCATACCTTTTCCCATGTTGGTCCATTTACTTGGACGGCATTCGATATCGTCCTTGAAGGGATACCTGCGCTTTATGGCTGACACCAGTCGCCTCCAGAGACTGAGAGTGCTTGTCTTTCTCCCAATTTCTTTATCAATCCCCCCATCCTTGGCCAGGTTTCCCAATCGCCTAGCTTCTCTGCCATCTCAGTCTAGGGTATCTGCCCCGCTATCCCAGCATCGGAGCAACCAGGAGACAAGTGTTTCGCCTTCATGACGACTAAAGTCCTTCCTGATACTTCTCAGATCTTTCACGGAGAAGGATTGAACAACTCCCTCTACATCTGAGTCCTCCTGTGGTGAGGCTGCCCCAGAAGGGGCCTCTCCAGCATCTGCTCTAGAAGGACTCTGGCCTTTGTCTGTTTTCAAAGGTCTCTTTCCCTTCTGTGGTCTTGAAGGACCCTCCCCTGGATCTTGTTCAGAACTCTCCCCCAAGCTATGTGACTTGAGGTGGTCTTTGTGGTAAGGGGCAGGGGAAGGAGTTGACCTCCTCTTCCTGCTCCTGGTTACCGGGGCGGCTTGTACCGATTTTGATGGAGTTGGAGCAGTTTTGGTACTGGTTGTAGTGGCTGCAGTAGGTTGTGCCGGGAGAGGCGGCGGCGTGGCTTGTGCCGCTGCAGGGGGGGGCGCGGCTTGTGCCGGGACGGGCGGCGGAGGGACCGGTGGTGTTGCAGCGGGGGGGGGCGGCTGCCGATGGTGCCGGTGCCGGTGCTGGTGCCGGTGCAGGCGGCGGCGGAGGCGCCTGTGCCGTGGCGGTGGGGGGGGCGGCTGCCGGTGGCGCCGGTGCCGTGGAGGAGGCGGCTGCCGGTGGTGCCGTTGCTCCGGGGGGGGGCAGCTGCCGGTGGCCCCGGTGCCGTGGGGGAGGCGGCTGCCGGTGGTGCCGTTGCTCCGGGGGGGGCAGCTGCGGCCGGGCCGGGCGGGGCCGCGGTTCGCGCCGCTGCAGATCGCCGAGCGGCTGCGCGGGTCTGAGTGGCGGCAGCGCACGGTCCCCTCCAGCTCCCCCTGCACAGATGTTTCACAAGAAACCACCCCTGCACCACATTCAGGAGCATCAACAACAAAATCACGATCTTAACAAGGTACCAGTCCTTATCCTCAGAGCCCAGAAGGTTGCCATGCCCCAGCTCTGATGGGGTCACATCAGCATAATTATCAAAGGGCGAAGTAAACATTCCCCAGGTAGAAGAACCCTTTGATCCCTTTGGTCTCTTTTCTACTGAGCATGAGGCAGATGGGATGGAATACCCTGTTGGTCAGTTTTGGGTCACCTGTCCTGTCGCTCCTCCCCGCAGGTGGGACCCCACTATGCTTTTCCGCTTCCGACCCTCCAACGGGGCAAATAACAAAGCTGGTTGGCCGTGGGGGTTATAGCAATAAGTATAAGCAAGAGCCTCTCTGCATCCCATGCCTGGGCATCAGCTGTAACCATTGCTCTTATCGCTCTGAGAGAGTGAACGCTGACGGCACAATAGGCAGTTAATTTCAGTTGGTAGAAGAGGCCCAGCTAAGAAGCCAAGTTACTGAACAAAATTGGTTCTCTTTTACCTCAAACCAGGACACAGGGAGAGTTTCCTTCCATTAAGGCTCTTTTTATTAAAATAAATATTTATATTATATAAAGAAATAAATACTTCTCTTTTCACATTAGATCACTCCCTGGAGGCAGCAAAAAAAGCCAACCCCAAACCAGCCCAAAGGACAGGGGCTTTGGTGAGAAATCAAGAGATGGTAAACGCTTTCTTTCCGTGGTCGTGACAAATCCAGTTTTAGGAATCAAGGAGATGGTAGATATTCCAGAAACAGAGGAAAACTCTCTTTGAGACGGTAGTTCAGCACGTTGTCCTTGGGAAGGTAAGGTGGGCAAACACAACTGTAACCACCACCACAGATGTTTCCCATTTGTCTGTAACGTGGTTGCGTGCGCTGCGAGGCGCGAGCGTGCGGCTCAGCCATGGAAGTTGACGATGTTCCTTCTTCACTCTGCCCTTAACGAGGTCACACCCACCTTTCTGGCTTTTGCTTAAGGTGCGTTAGCTAATTTCAAAGAGAGTTACTGTCTCCAAAATAAGGGGGGGTGGGGGGTGGTGGTGGGGAAATAAACTGTCTTAACCACTACTTCATAACTTGAAGAGGAAAACTTGTGTACCAAAACCCCAGAGTTACTGTCTCCAAAATAAGGGAGGTGGGGGGAACAAACCATCTTAACTTCTCCTTCATAAGCTAAAGAGGAAAACTTGTGTACCAAAACCCCAGAGTTACTGTCTCCAAAATAAGGGAGGTGGGGGGAATAAACCATCTTAACTTCTACTTCATAACCTAAAGAGGAAAATTCGTCTAAGAAATGTAACTAAAGGTCTAAGAAAACTAACTAAAGGCCTAAGAAAAGTAACTAAGGTCGAAGAAACGTAATCAAAAGAAGAGCTCTAAGAGTCCACGTGTCACAGCAGCTGTTGGTGGATTATCTCCCACACCATCTTCTTCCGGAAGTATGGCATGTGAGTCTGAAAAGAGAAGAGAAAGAAAAGAGAAATTAAATAATGACGTCACGGTAGAAAGAGGCGGCAAACACGCATAAACGCCCAGCGGAGTCCTTAATAGGAAGTTCCCTTTAGGAACTGTCAACCGTTTGGGTACAACACCCCACGCGGTTCCTAAGAGGGTGACACGACAACCCGACAAAAACAGATTGACTTGACCGCGCGACAGCTTACAAGCACGCTAATAAAAGACAGGTCTAAAACGAAATCAAGAAAAAGAAGCGGTGTCTTGACTGGTCAAAGGGTAGAAGCCATTTCTCCAAAAGATACCAAGCCCAGATATGCCAAACCCGCTGGCGGCAGTATCTTGCCCAAGAGGAATCTCACCGGCAGCAGCTCCCAAAGGCGGGGATGGAGAACCACAGCTCTGCCCTGCCCAGGCCACTTGGAAGTTCTGATCCCAGCAACTACGCACCGAAACGGGGTACGAAACCTCAGCCCCTGCCCCGGACACAATGAAGAGCTGCTGCCTAACCTCCCTGGCTCCTGTCCCTGGGCGAGAGGGGCTTGGAGGGGTTTATGACCTTCACTCACCTGGCTAAAGTTGAATGGTTTCTCTCTGGCGATGTAATCTGCGTATTTACACATAAAGACGCCGCAGTCGCTTCCATTCAGCTGCTGAGGGATCTCCTAAGGAATGCAAAGAAGATGGAGGATTTCCCTCTGTCTCAAAAGAAAAGCAACTTGGAAGCAGCGCACATTACCCACACCGACACTGCGCTCACCGCACACTCCTGACCCTACTTGCCTAATCCCCTATACCCACTCCCGCCCACGAGGAACAGACCCAGTTCACTGCTCACCATCCCTCCCCTCTGCCTCCCGGACTCGGACACTACGATCCAAATTTTTGGCAGGCCCAGAAGGCGCAGCAGCCCTCCCCCCTGCGAGGTGTCTCAAGGTTCGCACCGCCTCTTTCTTAAGTGACCTTTCTTAAATCCGGTCTTTAGGGACTGCTTTTTACTATCAACTCCTCGAGGAACATCAGCTCAACCCTTTCTTTGTCACGGGCCAGGATCTGGGCCCCAAAGAAGCACTTACAGTTCCCATTTCAAACCCAAGGGGTGCTCACGTACACGTGGCTCCATGCTGTGAAGAGTCCACTCTGAAACATCCAGCTCCAGCTGTCTTTTTTCCCAGCTTTCTTTTTGCAGGTATTGGCTGGTTAAAACAAAAGGAAAAAAAAAAATCCCTTTTCATCTCTGTAATTTAGGCCAACAACAAAATAAAGCGGCTGAAGGATCACAGGAAGACGGACGGCAGGACGGGAAAATGTCAGAGGATCCTCACCGCAGCTGATTTAAGGCTGATTTTGAGGAAAAATCCCAATCTGAAACTTACAAACACAGGGAGAGGCTGTGAGCTAATGGTCAAGAACGAGGCCAACGACTCCATTGCTTCGGAGAGGTCAAAAAGCCCCAAATCACATGTTATCAGAGCACAAAGAGACAAACCAAGCAAGGAACTGTAATGCCGTAATTCCACCGGGTGCCTTCATCCCACATCCTGGGCTCCGACTAACAAAGTCGGCACACGTGTGCCACGGGGCTATGGCGTATTTGGCTGTGCCTCTCACGGGAAGGTGGCAGAATCCAGGCACCCCAGACCCTGGGTGCAGGGGACGCTGTGACAGCAGATAAGCAGCCGATGCCAGACAACTCGCAGCAAGCAACTCCAAGATTCCTGCTTGGTTATCTACAAGCCACGTGAAAACTGGCAGTCACCTTACAGGGACTAAATCTAAAACCCCTCTCCTCATTCACACCAGAAAAGCAGTGACGGAGCGGTTACTTACAGCAAAGTCTGACAAATCTTGTCCCCTTTCTGCCCAAGCGAGTCCAAGTACGTGATCGTGTTCTTCCTCAGATCTATGACCTGTTATTAAAAGGTGACCGTTAGGCAAAGCACAACCTTGTGCCGCACACCCCCCAACACCTACATGACTTCTCTTGCCAGTTTTTGCTCCCCGTCCAATTCTAAAGAAAAAGCCCGTGGGACTCACGGCTAGTGTCCAGTGTGCTCGCAAGTTCACAGGCACAAAGATGATGTCCTGCTTGAAGACATCCACACTTCTGGTCCATCTTCTTACTGCTTCGTAGCCCCCAGATGTTAGTTTGGCATAAAAGAAAGTACTAAACGCGTGGACCGCTGGATAGCCTTCCTTCTTGCCTCTTTCCATCAGCAGACCCATGTAGAAATTAACCACCTGTACCATAAAGAGGAAACGTGAGGTGTAAACATATGACGCTGCCTTCCCCAACCAAAAATACAGCACCACGTCTTTTCTGGCCACCCTTAAGCACGCAGCGGAGAGAACTCCAGCCTCAGCTGTCAGCTTTTGTTCCCAGGATTTCACACGGGGCTACATCGGCAGTTTGATCAAAACACCTGCCACCCACGCCAATAACCCGGACGAACTCCTGGAAGCTGCGTCATACAAGAAGTAACGGAACTTCCCGAAACGCTCGACCCTTCAACACCTCAAATAAGAAGTGTACAGAGATTTCTAGGCTCTGCAGCGGAGGTCGTCAAAGAACGTTGACGCGACTTCTGTACAGGGCGGAGGGGTATTTTTCAATAAAGGCTGAGTGAGACTAGCCCTGTGCTGCAGCTGGTTTTACCTCATCGTTTAGCCAGCAAAGGTTCCTGAGCGTGTGGATGTCTTCGCGAGTGACCTTTAGTTTGAAGGCACTGCTCATGATCTCATCTGGCTCACCTCTGCCAAATGCGGCACTGACCTCTCTCTCCATGGCCTGAAAGGAACAATTCAATGGGGAAGGACTTGTGAAACAGAGCATGGAGCACGCTGACCTGGGGGCAGCTTTCCACTGAAACACGGCCTGTAAATTCAGCTCAGGTGACAGAGCAACTGCCTTCGACGGTTTCCTGCCTCAGTGAACGATAGCGCTTTTGCCTTGCTTGGTTGGTTTCAGCATCCTAACTTTGAACTTCACAGCCCAGGCTTGCTGCCGTTTCTTTTCACCAAGGACGTGGGGATAAAACCCGTCAACTTAGCAAACACGCTCAAGCAGCTGAAAATGGAACACAACTCTGGCAACCCCCTTTCCCAGGTGCTGCTGCGGCCCTCGCAATACCCAGGTTTAAGCCAACCCCAGCGGGCATCCTCCGTACCGAGGCAGCTAAGTCAGGAGCCTGAAAGAACGTGAAGGTGGGGGACTTCAAAGGGAACGGCAAAGGGGGAAACTGAGGCAGCCGTCCCGCTAACAGAAGGCCCACAAACCCTTAGGGCAGCACAACTGAAGGAGCGCGGGGAGCACACAAAATCCTTCAAAGCAGCTTTAGTGCTGACCCTCGCACTGTGAAGCCACAACCACAGCCACTCGCTAACAGGTTCAATGCAAGTTCTTCAGATTTCAAAGCGCCTTAAGAACCACCGAGAAGAAGAGGACTTCCTTGCAGCTCTGCCACAACCTTCTCTTTTGTCTCACAGACTGTCGCCTACGGTACCTCTGTGAGCGGAGGAAAGCGTTCCGCTGTTTTTCCCAATCTTGGCACTTTCTTTTCCTCCACATCGAGGCTGGCTGACTTTTTGGACGGAACAGGTGTAGGGTGTCCTCGGAATAAGGCATCTTCTAAGATTTCTGTGCCACGCTGCCTCTGTTAGACAAACGGACGTTAAGCTAGCAATCAAGCACAGATTTGTTTCCTTGGGGACAGGACATAAAATCTTGCTTATATAGAAAACTGGAAGGGTTTTTGTACACCCATGCAACCAGCAAACTCCAAAGTTACTTCTTCTTGACGACTGCATTCCAACTGTGCACCCATGGAGTGCTGCACTCGGAGGCAAGAGAGGCAGAAAGCTCCTTTGCCTTGGGCTAGCGTTAAGAACCCCAGCAAAGCCTCCACGTGTAGGTATCAAGTTGAGATTGAGACTACTATTTCTGATTACCATGACTAAAATTTTATTTTTGACCTCAACCCTGACCAGAGGTGAAAGTCAAAGAGACGTACTTCCTATCCCAGCAAACAAGATAAGACTAAAGACACCCCAGTCCAGCTTTGCAGGTCAACCAAGTCTGTGCGCTAAAGATTTTGAGGCTATACCCAACACGTGAAAGGGGAAGAATCAAAACCGTATAGTGTAGTGTGCTCCTAATAGTCCAGAAACAAAATTAACGGCAGCGGAAAACACTTGGCGATAGCGCTACTCATCAAATAACGCTCCCGCTTTCCCGGGGAAAAACAACCTGGGCAAATACAGATATTGTTGAGGAAGTCATGTGAAGAGTGCTGAAGTTTCTCATCACAAAGAGCTCTATTTTCCTTGGGAATAACACAAGCTTACCCCTGCAATGGTTTCTTTCACTGCTCCTTCCTCTTCCGCAGAGTTTTCTTCTGGTGTGCAGTACCTGCCAGGAGAGGGAGAGAGAGAAGCGAGCTCTATATCCGTCCTGTCCCATGGAATTCTCAAGAATTCACCCTCTGGACAAGAAAGGCTTTTGCAAGGCTAAATACAGCACTAGTTTTTAAAGCGGGGAGAAGAATAGGGACAGAATTAGCTACAAAACAGGACTGCTGCAACTGAACCTCCCTCTGCTCCCATCTACGCTTTCTCCTCTCTCATGTAAGGGCAGGTCACTGCAGAAAGATGCGTGCATCTTACCGCCGTACAAAATCTCTCCCTGTAGCTGCACCTACTGCCCCCAAAAACCTGTTTCCATAAAGACCGCAAAGCCGTCGCAACTCACAGTCCTGCCAGCTCAGGCAGCCAATACCAATGAGGCCGCTGGCCTCTCAAACCCAACTGCACGCTGCCTTTTCCCCCCTCCTAGGCAAACCCCAGGCATCCTTTGGGACTTACAAAGTCCCCAAAACTGCCTCAAGTCCCACCAGGCTTTACAAGCTCTCTAATCCTTCTGCTTAGGATGCGGGTTTCCAAGTGAAAGAAGTGAAATGTCAGCTCATTGATGGCTCGGCAGAACGACTCACAAACAAAAACGGATTCTGCACATCCAAGGACAACTTGGGACGGCCACCACTCGCACCCTTACTGGCTTTCTTCCCACAGCAAACACCACACCAGCACAACCCTCTTTGTCACGCAGCACGGCTCTTGCTTGTGTTGGAGATGCAACTGGCTTGCAAGCAATTCCGGAGCCGCAAGCTAGCTACTTCTCTTTCACAGCACTGAGACGATCAAAGACCGTTGGTCATCTTCGAGACTCTACCAGCGGCTGAAAGAGATACACGCGCAGAGCCAAAAGGAACAAGAAGCATCATTAGAAGAGACTCTACCTGATCGTATCACCTCTCTGCGACCGCTGCGGGCAGCAAACATCTATACATTCGACACCTGCACAGAAAAGCAGTAGTAAGAAAACAAGAAGTCGACTTTCAATCACCATCAGATGTACACAGCTCTCCATTTCTGAGTGATAAATAAAAAAAAAGGAAAAACTTTGAAGGATGACGGTATGGTCAGGAAGTTCGAATTCTGGCAAGCACTTTGAACTCAGAACGTCATCTGCGAGTGTGTAAGAAATGCCCTATTCGGATTTGACGTCTACCTACAAAGTGGAACGGATTGGAATCATGGGGATACTCACCGGTCCTGAGTGTTGCACGTGGATAGACATCTCCTCCGTATTTTGGTTCTTCCCGGTGACTCACAGTCGCCACTGGTTCCTTGGAGGAGGCTTGAACACTTTGGGGCAGGAAACAAACAACAGAGGAGAATCACAATTTTTATACGGGGGGCATTTGTTATCAGTGCGTACCAATTCACGCTGGCTTTTGGGGTTTTTCTTTAAGAAGAACAAAATATTCTTTGCACATCCGACAAATATCTGCATTAACCTGAGGAGGCCACTTTACTCTGTGGGACAAGACAGCGTTCATTTCAACCAGCCCTGACCAATTCTGCTCAATCTATTTGTTAAAGGTTATGCTGACGCTGAGAATGGCAATGTCCACAACATCCACACTGCTGGGACATTTTACTTCAGACCTGCCCTGCTCTGACCTCAGGGACTATATGCTCAGTAGCGGTTGGAGTGCATTAGACACCTTCCCCAGGAACTTCTCTGGTTTAGCTTCCTCTGAAAGGAATCTCTTTCTCAGGCTCCAGATCTGCTCCAAAATATGAGCCAAACCACAATAAGCAACGACTGGCAGATGAGACGCCGACAGCAGAGTCTTGACCTGCTCTCAAATGCAGTGCGCTTAAACTCAGCGCACCCAAAATTACATGAGAAACTCTCTTCTGTATCATTTTCATGGTATGGATTTTCATCTGCAGTGGCGGATTCTGGCGCAGCGCACTCCTTAACTGGTGGCCTCAGTGGTAAGAAGCTGTCTGGAGCAGCTTTGATGCTCTGTTTGCCCTTCCGGCTTGTGCTCAAAACATCAACGGCAAAAGAAACGGTATCAAGAGAACATTCCAATGTGCACCTCCACCACCACCTGCTTTGTCAAGCACGTACACCGATGACGATGGAGACAGACACGAGATGTTTATGACTTTCAGATGAAGACCTGCTGTCTTCAACTGGCTAATGGGGAAGTAGAGAGAAGTAAAAGTGAAAATCACAACAACTGCCTTGAAGATACGCTGTTGATTGTGTCCTCAGCCTCCTCTCAAGTTCAACGCTTCCTCTTACCGCAGACCTTTAATCTCTAGCTAATCTCCTGTGTCAATTAAGTAGCTGGATTTAAAGAAAAAGTTTAATATTGGTTCTTCGGGGGGGAAGCAGCTGACGACCTCCCTTACCATAGGCAGTAAACCTTTTGGGGAAGAAGTCAAAGAAAACGGAAGGATTTTTACCTCAGACGGGGAATTGTCTTGTCAGGACGAGAGAGTGGTTCCTTAGTCAAGCGAGCATGGGTCCCACACGGCATTTGACCTACGAGAGAAGAGCGTAAGGCATGGGTAAGTATAAAAGGAAACTGAAGAGGTTTATGAGTTTACAGTAACGAGCTTCACCAAAGATAAATTGTCATTTTCTCTCTCACATCATCATATGATTTGTGTTATGTCACTTTAGGACATTTTCAGGTTTTCACACCGGCAACTGCAGCAAGTTGCGCGCACAAGGTATTGCCAGCCGAAACCTGAAATACAAAAGGCTCCTCAGGATCTACTACCTAAAAGGACCATTGAAAACAATTTGCTTCTGGCAAGCTAACAGTGGACCTATCAGAACGGAAGGACTGCATCCAAGGCAGCTCTGGTACCGAGACGACCAGATCGACGCCCGGCTCCACTCCAGAAGCAATGCAAGGATGCGGGTAAGAAACAGAGGTCACGCTCAAGTATTCCCAGATGCTGCCTCGTCCCGTGCCTGCCATAATCCCTACAGAACCCTAGGGGTAGACTTGGACAGTACACAAGGTAGGGTGAAAATGAAACAAGTCGTATAACTTGATGTCAGCCTTACCAATTTGCAGCACGGCTACATCGAGTGACGAAAATCGTGGTCTTTTAGTGGAAGGCTCTAAAGAAGTGGACCCAGGCTTAAAAGAAAACAACAAAAAAGCACCAGCGTGAGTGTAACCTGAATGTGAATCCCAGCAAACACACTTCCTGAGGCTTAGTCAGCTCTACTATGACTTGGGGACCATGACTTGCTGGTTCAGATTGCAGAAGGCGGCAAATCTTGGCAGGACCTTTGACAGGTACGCTTTAAATTTTGAATACAGGCTCTCATATGTGCAGCAATTAAAAGAATACAGTCTTGTCACTGAGTTATCACTCAGTCGGCTTCTAAACATTCCAAAGGGTGATAGTTCGGCCCTTGAGAAATATATTTTGTACAAATAAGAGTTAACGACTCTCTCAGGAACGAAGAACTAGAGCCCGACAGTCTCTTAGCCCTCTAATCCCATGGGGCAATAAGAAAAACTGCACTACACCTTTGAACCAAACTAGGCAGTCAAGGTGGCTCATTTTTACAGAGCCAAACTCCTACAGGAACGCTCTCCTGGACTGGTGGATAATGAGCAGAAAGTGGTTTATCCAGAGCAAGTATGCAGTTTTTCTTGTCAGGTAGTGTATATTGATTCCTTAACCACAAGCTTGAGAAAGAGAATAACAGTTTGCAAACACACTAAAACTATAAACTTGAACCATTCTCAAGTATCTGGAAGACAACAAACAGTTTGCTCCTCCCGCAGCTGCCAGTGCCGGAGCAGAGGACGCAGGCTCGAGTAAGGCAAACCCAGCCCACATTAGAGCTGCCTGCTAGAAATGCAAAAGAACCACCTACTGCTGTACAGGCTCAGAGCAGGCTCAACCTCAAGATGCAGTAGGGAGAGCCGCTTGCTCTCGCACCTTGCACAGACCCTAACACTTCAAAGCCCTCGCTAACCTGTTCCGCAGACTCTGTGCCGGCAGCATCTTCGCTGACGGAAGCCGCCGGGCGTTTGGTTGCCTTGGTCGGCAACTGCAGCACTGCAGAAACTTCAACTTTCTCTTTCTGCTCAGAGATGGAATAATCTAAAAAACAAAGACAGGCCGTATAAGAACAGGCTAGAAAACCAACAGAGGTACATTGCGAATACAGACAGGAGGGAGCACACAGCTTGGATTTAAGATACTCTTTCTGCTGACAGGCGCGGGCTCAGCGCCAGAGACCTGGGCTATCTCCTGCTGGCAGTAAAAGTATTGGGCCCTGCCACAGTCACCGCAGAGAACGTCCGTCATCTATAGGGCTAAGCCCTACCGGACACCCTCAAGCCATTGGCTATAGGCATAGAGAGCCACAAGGCAAGAAGCCAACAGCTTGAAAAGCCACCGTTTCAGGAACAATGCCAGAGCACAAAAGCCAGACTTTTCCAAGGGACACGAAACCTCAGAAAAATCGGGCA
Source organism: Vanellus vanellus (assembly GCF_965231255.1). Taxonomy (NCBI): domain Eukaryota; kingdom Metazoa; phylum Chordata; class Aves; order Charadriiformes; family Charadriidae; genus Vanellus; species Vanellus vanellus. Next base: position 440,548 of record NW_028127117.1, on the reverse strand, counting down.
TATTCAGTACTTGTGTAATGCGCGATACCTGATTTTTGCTTTTTCGGCGGAGTCTCGTCATCATCATCATCCACAACTATGCAAACGCTGAGGAAAGAACACACACAACAGTGTTTTGCAACCCTAGGGAAGCTCCCAGCAGGCTGACTTCCCTTCACAGGGCCCAAACTTCCCAAGTTACTTTTCCTATCCCAAAGGTCTCCCCCTCCAAGCGCCCCTGGGATCATCTCAGGCACATACACCTAACTGCAGCCCTCCTCAACGCCCCCCAACCTCTCCCAGCCAACGACCGCTCGCAGAGAGCTAATGATCCCGCTGCAGCACATTAGGCCTCTTTGGCTCATTCCGTTAATGCTTCCCAACATTTTACCTTTCTTCCTATCGCCAACAAATTAAGTTCGTTTCGGAAATCCCTACACTGAGTTGCAAAGAAAAGTCTAAGGAGGACAGGACATAAAAGGTGGGAAAGCAACTCGGGCATACACCCACTTCAATCACTTTGTCCTTTGGGAATGGAGCACACAGGTTGGTCCGAGGTGGGTTTTTTCCTCTCTTTGCCCCCCCAAATGTCAGGACAGCCGGATCCTTTGAAGAACTCTTTGGCCTTTCTTACACAAAGGAATTTCTCTTGAACTGTTATGCCCCCGACCCCTGCTGATAGCATTGCTTCTGGCCGGGGAGATGGGGGGGGAGTGGGCGCCGGGGCGATGCCCGGGGGCGGCCCTGAGGCGGCGGGGCGGCTCGCTGCCCTGGGGGGCGGCCTCTTGCGCGGCGGCGGGGCCGGGGGCGGCGAGGAGGGCGCCGAGGGCCCCCCGCAGCCATTAGTGGAGGGGAGGCTGAGGGGGGAGAGAGGGGCGGGGCGGTGGGTGCGCGCGCGCAGGCGCGCCGCCGTCTGTGCTCTGCCTGAGGGAGCCGTTAGCGGCCGCCCGGCCCGCTTCTGCCCCTGCCCTGCGGTGGGGCCGGGCCGGCGCCGTCCCGCCCGTCCCGCCCGGCCCTGCTCTGTCTGGGGGAGGCGCTTGCCCTTCTCCGGAAGCCCCGAGCCGGGCCCCGGCTGGCAGCTGGGCGCCGGGAGGCCGGGGAGTGCCCGGAGGAGGGGAAGAGGCCTTCGGGGAGAGGCCCCCACGGAGGCCGGAGGGGCCCCCCAGAAGCCCTCCAGAGACGGAGGGGCCCCCCAGAAGCCTCCCAGAGAGCGGAGGGGCCCCTCGGAGAGCGGAGAAGCCTTTCGGCGTCCCGCAGGCCTGAGGCGAGCGACAGCGGCCGGCGGCGCGGGCTCTCGCGCGCCCCCTCCTGCCTCCTCTGCCCTCGGTGGGTGAGGGAATGCCAATCCCGGGCTTACCGAGCCCTTTCCTCCGCGCTCGCACGGCGCTTTGCGCCCCTCTGGCGGGGAGCTGCGCTCGCTGCACCCGGCTGCGCCATGGCTGCGGTGCGACTGGAAGGACGCGGACTGCGTTCGGCGTTCCACCATGGTGAGCGGCTGTGACGGAGCGGCGCCCGACCGCCGGCCGCGGGCAGCCCCGCTCGAGCCGCTGCTGCGGGGGCCGGCGAGCGTGTGGTGAGTGCTGAGCTGTGTGCTGGGGGGTTGGCTGGCTCTTGGGGCGCTGCCTTGCTCCTAAGGGGGCTTTGAAATGCGGTGCTCGCCCCTCGTTAACGAGCTGTTTCCTGTGGGGTGGAAATGTGCGGCTGTTGCTGCAGCCCCGTCCTGGAGAGGCTTTTTTTCCAGGGCTGGGAGCGAGAGCGGCGTCCAGGCTGGGCAGGGGAGCCGGGTCTGCTCGTCCTCCAGCTGAGCAGTGGTGGTTTGCAGGTAGCATCCGGTTGCACTTGCTGGAATGCAGAGCAGGAGAGAGTTGTGTCGTGGTTTTCCCCTGCAGATGCGGGACACGGGCGGCAAGGTGGCAGCGTGGGGGGAGTGGGGGTAACTGGGAGCCCCCGTCTGCCTCCCAGCCCCATGGTGGTGTCTTGCTGCTGTGCGTGGGTCTGGGGGTGGCCGGGAAGGGTCTGGCATGCTGGGGCCATCACTGACCCTCATTTTCTCTCCCACCATAGAGCTCCTCGGCGGAGCTCTCAGCCAGCTCTCGGCGGAGCTCCCCCAGCCAGCGCCTTCCCACATCAGCACCCTTTAGGTGCCTGTCCCCCCTCTCCAGGAGATCTTTGCTGGGGCACCTTGGGAGAGTGGGCAACCACTACCATGGGATGGTGGGATGGGGACAGCCACCTCCTTTGTCCCCTGTCCAGCTGGTGCCCTGACCCTCTCGCTCTTCCATGCCCCCGCAGCTTCCGGAGCAAGAGGTTGTGAACGTGTTCATCGGGACGCAGGCGGTGGGGGCCATCATCGGGAAGAAGGGGCAGCACATCAAGCAGCTGGTGCGGTTTGCGGGTGCCTCCATCAAGGTGAGGAAGGCACTGCGGGGCTGGTCCTGCGCTTCGTGCCTCAGTTTCCCCTCTGCACTGCCGAGGTCAGGGAATGGGAGTGTGCGGGGAGCAGTTTTTCTCCCCAGCTTATCACAGAACGGTTGAGGTTGGAAGGGACCTTGAAGATCATGGAGTCCCAACCCCCTGCCCTGTTCAGGGACACCTCCCCCCAGCCCAAGTTGCTCCAAGCCCCGTCCAACCTGGCCTTGAACACCTCCAGGGCTAGGGCAGCCACAGCTTCTCTGGGCAAGCTGGGCCAGTGATTCACCACCGTCACAGTGAAAAATTTCTTCCTGTTATCTCCTCTAAATGTCCCCTCTTCCACTTTGAAGGCACTCCGCCTCGTCCTGTCACCCCATGCCCTTGTAAAAAGTCTCTCCCCAGCTCTCCTGTACCCGTTGGCATGGGCCCACCTCTCCCGCCTGTGTTTAGTAGAAGGCCAGGCCTGCAGCACCCTGGTTATGAGCCCGGCTCGGGTGGGAGGGGATGCTCCTGCATGGGGGGATTGCCCTGCGTTGTGGGGGGACATGCCACCGAGGGAAGGTCTTGCTGAAGCGGTGGCTGCACTCACGCTCCTTCTCCCCCATACTTCCCCAGATTGCACCGGCAGAAGGTCCCAAGGGCAGCGAGCGCATGGTCATCATCACAGGGCCGCCCGAGGCTCAGTTCAAGGTGCGCTGGGTGGGGGCTGTGGGTGTGGGGGACAGTAAGGGCCAAGTTGAGAGCGTCCCTGTGGTCAGCACTGTGCTGCCAGCCTGGCTTGGCCTCCCTCAGCGCCAGGGGAGCTCTTTGCTGGGTACCATGATTTTGATGCTGCTGGACGTGAGGACATTGTGAATGGACTCCTCGGTGCGGGCAAAGCCACCCGCATCCCACCTGGGTTCATCTTCCATAACCTTGTCTCCTGTCCACTCGAGCGGGATGGCGGCCCCCCCCCCAAAAAATTGAGCCTCTCTCAAGGAGCGATGGAGGAAGCACAAGTTAAAAAAACCCAGAAACCTGAAATTAATTAGGGCTTGTCCGGGGTGAAAAGTTGGGAGCGGCGAGATGCTCGGTGGGGGCTCAGGGGTGGGTGGTGGTGGGAGAAACAGTGCCCTGACCCCCAACTCTTGCTTTTCCCTTCTCCTCCCCAAGATTGCACAGCGCAAGATGAGGGAAATGGTCCAGCAGGTGAAGCAGCAGGAGCAGAAACACGCTCCGGGAGCCCCGGCCTCGCAGCACAGCAAGTGATGCTCCTGTCGTGCCGCCCAGCACCGCCTGATGAATGTAACCCCACTGCCGGACAACCCCCTCCAACCTCCTCCACCACCCCCAGCAGGTCAGGGGAGCAAACCGAAGACCCGCCCAGACACACAGCCCCCCATTCCCGCGGCGCTGCGAGGATGCGCAGCTGAGGGGTACGGGGAGGGCTCTCTCCATCCCACAGCCTCCCCCTTCCTCCTCCCTCGCCTCCCGACGCTGTCCCTTTAGTTGGACTAACAGGGGCAGGTTTTGGTACCTCAGCACCTCACGCTTGTGTTTCCCTTTTAGAGATTTTGTGTGCCTTGTAAAACTGAGAGTTGGAGCATTTTTTTATTAATTTTTTTAATAAAAAAGAATGAGTTGGAAAAAACCATGTCGAGCGAGTGCGAGGCGGGAGAAGGAAAGCAATCCCAGGGGTGCTGACGTGCGGAAAGAAACTCCCCAACTCGGGGCGAGTTACAAAGCAGCATGTTTATTGCAGCGCTGGGTGCAAGGGGGATGGCTCCCAACTCGCCCAGGGGCTGGTAAAGCAAGCGTTCCTTTCTGATGCAAAGGCATACGTATTCATTAGTGTAGGCTGGGAATAGGCACCACTCTGGTCATGATCTGTGGGTTGTTGTGGAGGAAGGCTCCCAGTCTTCCTGCCTGTGTACTTTTCCCCTTTGGCTCAAGAGTGCTGCTGTGGCTGAGCTCTGAGCCGCCAGACCGGTTCTCAGCAGATGGTTACTTCGCGCAGACAATAAGGCCCTGAATAGCCCTTCCTGTTCTCTGGATGGCTCTGGGTGGCTCTGCTCCTCTGCTGCTTCTAAGGTCGGGCTGCCCCAGTGTCATCATTGAGGAGCCTTTTGTCTATCCAGTTCTCACTTGTGGGTGTTCCTGCCCATGTCAGTGCCAGAGCTCTTCCGTAGGCTCCTTCTGCTAGCGGAGAGCCAGGGGCCGTTCCTTCAGGAGAAAGCTTGAGAAATGTTTAAAAAGAGAAAAGGGGGGAAAAAAAAAAAGGGAAAGGAGGAAAAAAAAAAGTGGGAAAAGAAAAAAGAGAAAAAGAAAAAAAGGGGGAAAAAGCAAAAAAGGTCAAAAGAAAAAAGGGGTAAAAGAGAAAAAAGGGGGAAGCGAAAACATATTAAAAAAGAAAGGTAGAAAGGAAAAAAAACCAACCAAACCAAGCAAGGAAAGTGGGAACAGCTGCGGGGCAAGAGGAGGGACAGGAGCTGGGGGGGGGAGGTGGCAGTGCCGGCGCTGACCCCGAGGGCTGCGACACCACGTTTTTGTCCTCTACTGCCAAGTGTTGTGTGAAAAACAACCAAGCAAAACCCACCCAACGACAACATCAAAAACCAAAGAGAAATCTCTGCAGCTCACAGGAGCCTGAGCTTGCTCTCGGTTGCTTTCTTTCCAGTGTCTTGGGGGCGTCACAGCCGAGCTGAGATTGGGGTGTGGTGGTGGTGGGAGTTTGTCCCATGGCTGTGATGGGGGGAGAAGGGGTGGGCGGGGAGTGAGGGATGTGGTGTGGGGTTTTCTTTGGGTGATGGTGTTTTTTTGCCAGGCGTCGCTTTACCCAGTGGCTCAGGGAGGTGTTGGCATCACAAAGCCTGCGCTAAAGCGGGGTGGGGGCCTCGCCGCAGTTGGTTAGCAGAGCCAAAGTGGTTATTAATGGTTCTTAAGGGCGCCCTAATTATGCCCGTGTAACTGGGAAGCTCAGATGCCCCCTAAGCACCCCCCCGGTGCTTCTCTAGCCAGGCGAGTGCTGGGCGTCCCCCCCTGCAGGAGAGGAGCGCACCTCCAGGGTGGGTAGAAGGGCATCACCCAAGAGGGAGAGGACCAAGATGGGGCTTGGGTGTCCTTGGGGTGGCCGTGTGGCGGGGTAGGGCTGCTGGGGGCTGCCACGATGAGGGACACCCCCACGCCTTTCTCCATGGCTCCCAGAGCTGTGCTCCCTCCCTCCCTCCCACCCATCCAGTGCCACCGGAGAGGTGGTGTCCCCCCTCCCGGGGCGGGCAGGGGCTGCTGCCACCCCACCTAACACCTCAACGCACCAAACCAGCTTTCAGCAGTCACAGCCACCCGGGCGCTGCCAAGGGGGCAGCAGGGGCTCCCCACAGGGGGTTTACAGAACACAGAGAGCGTCCGTACACCGCTGACCCCTCTCCAGGGGCGGATTTTCGGGATGCTGCTTGCTCATCTCATCGCTGAACGACACCCCGATTGCCCCTGCAGCACTGTGTGACCATCGCTTCGCCGCTTCTGTGCTCCGATGCTCCTCCTGGCTCCAATCCTCTTCCTGGGGGATTGTGAGGGAGCGAAAATCCACATCGCTACATCCAACTTTTTTTCAGTTAAATAAAAAAAAAAGAATAAATCACCCTCTCTCATTACCAGGTAGAGGTTCGTTCCATTAAGGCTCTTTTTATGAAAATAAATATTTAAATTCTATAAAGAAATAAATACTTCTCTTTTCACATTAGATAACTCCCTGGAGACAGCAAAAAACAACCCAACACCACTGTGCACCAGTGTCCACCAGGGCTTTATACTTTTGTGGCTCTCATGTGCCAGGCCATCGAATCCACACAGTCCAATAAAGTCGGTTGTCCCTCTCCTCCTCCTGGCTGGAGGCAGGGCACCTCTACTGTTGACCGTAGTACCTACGATTATCAGATTGGTTCCTACCTGGTCCGTAGGATCGCCTACCGTAGGTTGGAGCAACCTTCTTCCTGTAAGAATCCTTTCTTCTATCGGCTTCATTTTGCAACTCAAGCACCCGTGCCTGTAGGGCTGAGGTAGGTTCTCCATCCCACTTCTTCATGTCTTCTGCATATTCACAGAGGCAAACCCACAGGATATCTCGCATCAGCTTTGATTTGTCTTGAGTCGGAGGGTGGTTTTTCTCTTGAGTAGGAGGGTGTTTCCTCTTAGCAGCTGCAACATGAGTCTGTACAGGGAAAGCATGGAGTTTTTCCTCCACCTTGGTTAGTTTATCAAACAGTTTATCGGTTTGCTCAACTAATCTCTGGGTCATTTGCTCTATTTTCTCAGTCAGTTTCTCAGTCATTTTCTCGGTGGTCACAGTCAGCTTTTCTATGGCTGCCACAGAGAAGGGACCAGAGAGACTGTCTTCATACTGTCGTACCTTCTTAACCCCTTCATTTACAGTTGGTGTGTCAGTATCGGATCCTCCCCAGACCATTGTTGACAATGTGTGGGAATATGTTGATGGTGCACTTTGTACAAACTTTTTGAGCAGAGATCGTTTGCATGGCATTTCATCAGGGTCTACTGTCGCTTGCCCATCACTATAAATCACCTCTCGCACAGGCAGTTCTCTCAGGTACTTCATACCTTTTCCCATGTTGGTCCATTTACTTGGACGGCATTCGATATCGTCCTTGAAGGGATACCTGCGCTTTATGGCTGACACCAGTCGCCTCCAGAGACTGAGAGTGCTTGTCTTTCTCCCAATTTCTTTATCAATCCCTCCATCCTTGGCCAGGTTTCCCAATTGCCTAGCTTCTCTGCCATCTCAATCTACGGTATCTGCCCCGCTATCCCAGCATCGGAGCAACCAGGAGACAAGTGTTTCGCCTTCATGACGACTAAAGTCCTTCCTGATACTTCTCAGATCTTTCACGGAGAAGGATTGAACAACTCCCTCTACATCTGAGTCCTCCTGTGGTGAGGCTGCCCCAGAAGGGGCCTCTCCAGCATCTGCTCTAGAAGGACTCTGGCCTTTGTCTGTTTTCAAAGGTCTCTTTCCCTTCTGTGGTCTTGAAGGACCCTCCCCTGGATCTTGTTCAGAACTCTCCCCCAAGCTATGTGACTTGAGGTGGTCTTTGTGGTAAGGGGCAGGGGAAGGAGTTGACCTCCTCTTCCTGCTCCTGGTTACCGGGGCGGCTTGTACCGATTTTGATGGAGTTGGAGTAGTTTTGGTACTGGTTGTAGTGGCTGCAGTAGGTTGTGCCGGGAGAGGCGGCGGCGTGGCTTGTGCCGCTGCAGGGGGGGGCGCGGCTTGTGCCGGGACGGGCGGCGGAGGGGCCGGTGTTGTTGCGGTGGGGGGGGCGGCTGCCGGTGGTGCGGGTGCCGGTGCCGGTGCAGGCGGCGGCGGAGGCGCCTGTGCCGTGGCGGTGGGGGCGGCGGCTGCCGGTGGCGCCGGTGCCGTGGAGGAGGCGGCTGCCGGTGGTGCCGTTGCTCCGGGGGGGGGCAGCTGCCGGTGGCGCCGGTGCCGTGGGGGAGGCGGCTGCCGGTGGTGCCGTTGCTCCGGGGGGGACAGCTGCGGCCGGGCCGGGCGGGGCCGCGGTTCGCGCCGCTGCAGATCGCCGAGCGGCTGCGCGGGTCTGAGTGGCGGCAGCGCACGGTCCCCTCCAGCTCCCCCTGCACAGATGTTTCACAAGAAACCACCCCTGCACCACATTCAGGAGCATCAACAACAAAATCACGATCTTAACAAGGTACCAGTCCTTATCCTCAGAGCCCAGAAGGTTGCCATGCCCCAGCTCTGATGGGGTCACATCAGCATAATTATCAAAGGGCGAAGTAAACATTCCCCAGGTAGAAGAACCCTTTGATCCCTTTGGTCCCTTTTCTACTGAGCATGAGGCAGATGGGATGGAATACCCTGTTGGTCAGTTTTGGGTCACCTGTCCTGTCGCTCCTCCCCGCAGGTGGGACCCCACTATGCTTTTCCGCTTCCGACCCTCCAACGGGGCAAATAACAAAGCTGGTTGGCCGTGGGGGTTATAGCAATAAGTGTAAGCAAGAGCCTCTCTGCATCCCACGCCTGGGCATCAGCTGTAAACATTGCTCTTATCGCTCTGAGAGAGTGAACGCTGACGGCACAATAGGCAGTTAATTTCAGTTGGTAGAAGAGGCCCAGCTAAGAAGCCAAGTTACTGAACAAAATTGGTTCTCTTTTACCTCAAACCAGGACACAGGGAGAGTTTCCTTCCATTAAGGCTCTTTTTATTAAAATAAATATTTATATTATATAAAGAAATAAATACTTCTCTTTTCACATTAGATCACTCCCTGGAGGCAGCAAAAAAAGCCAACCGCAAACCAGCCCAAAGGACAGGGGCTTTGGTGAGAAATCAAGAGATGGTAAACGCTTTCTTTCCGTGGTCGTGACAAATCCAGTTTTAGGAATCAAGGAGATGGTAGATATTCCAGAAACAGAGGAAAACTCTCTTTGAGACGGTAGTTCAGCACGTTGTCCTTGGGAAGGTAAGGTGGGCAAACACAACTGTAACCACCACCACAGATGTTTCCCATTTGTCTGTAACGTGGTCGCGTGCGCTGCGAGGCGCGAGCGTGCGGCTCAGCCATGGAAGTTGACGATGTTCCTTCTTCACTCTGCCCTTAACGAGGTCACACCCACCTTTCTGGCTTTTGCTTAAGGTGCGTTAGCTAATTTCAAAGAGAGTTACTGTCTCCAAAATAAGGGGGGGTGGGTGGTGGTGGTGGGGAAATAAACTGTCTTAACCACTACTTCATAACTTGAAGAGGAAAACTTGTGTACCAAAACCCCAGAGTTACTGTCTCCAAAATAAGGGAGGTGGGGGGAATAAACCATCTTAACTTCTCCTTCATAAGCTAAAGAGGAAAACTTGTGTACCAAAACCCCAGAGTTACTGTCTCCAAAATAAGGGAGGTGGGGGGAACAAACCATCTTAACTTCTACTTCATAAGCTAAAGAGGAAAACTTGTGTACCAAAACCCCAGAGTTACTGTCTCCAAAATAAGGGAGGTGGGGGGAATAAACCATCTTAACTTCTACTTCATAACCTAAAGAGGAAAATTCGTCTAAGAAATGTAACTAAAGGTCTAAGAAAACTAACTAAAGGCCTAAGAAAAGTAACTAAGGTCGAAGAAACGTAATCAAAAGAAGAACTCTAAGAGTCCACGTGTCACAGCAGCTGTTGGTGGATTATCTCCCACACCATCTTCTTCCGGAAGTATGGCATGTGAGTCTGAAAAGAGAAGAGAAAGAAAAGAGAAATTAAATAATGACGTCACGGTAGAAAGAGGCGGCAAACAGGCATAAACGCCCAGCGGAGTCCTTAATAGGAAGTTCCCTTTAGGAACTGTCAACCGTTTGGGTACAACACCCCACGCGGTTCCTAAGAGGGTGACACGACAACCCGACAAAACCAGATTGACTTGACCGCGCGACAGCTTACAAGCACGCTAATAAAAGACCCGTCTAAAACGAAATCAAGAAAAAGAAGCGCTGTCTTGACTGGTCAAAGGGTAGAAGCCATTTCTCCAAAAGATACCGAGCCCAGATATGCCAAACCCGCTGGCGGCAGTATCTTGCCCAAGAGGAATCTCACCGGCAGCAGCTCCCAAAGGCGGGGATGGAGAACCACAGCTCTGCCCTGCCCAGGCCACTTGGAAGTTCTGATCCCAGCAACTACGCACCGAAACGGGGTACGAAACCTCAGCCCCTGCCCCGGACACAATGAAGAGCTGCTGCGTAACCTCCCTGGCTCCTGTCCCTGGGCGAGAGGGGCTTGGAGGGGTTTATGACCTTCACTCACCTGGCTAAAGTTGAACGGTTTCTCTCTGGCGATGTAATCTGCGTATTTACACATAAAGACGCCGCAGTCGCTTCCATTCAGCTGCTGAGGGATCTCCTAAGGAATGCAAAGAAGATGGAGGATTTCCCTCTGTCTCAAAAGAAAAGCAACTTGGAAGCAGCGCACATTACCCACACCGACACTGCGCTCACCGCACACTCCTGACCCTACTTGCCTAATCCCGAATACCCACTCCTGCCCACGAGGAACAGACCCAGTTCACTGCTCACCATCCCTCCCCTCTGCCTCCCGGACTCGGACACTACGATCCAAATTTTTGGCAGGCCCAGAAGGCGCAGCAGCCCTCCCCCCTGCGAGGTGTCTCAAGGTTCGCACCGCCTCTTTCTTAAGTGACCTTTCTTAAATCCGGTCTTTAGGGACTGCTTTTTACTATCAACTCCTCGAGAAACATCAGCTCAACCCTTTCTTTGCCACGGGCCAGGATCTGGGCCCCAAAGAAGCACTTACAGTTCCCATTTCAAACCCAAGGGGTGCTCACGTACACGTGGCTCCATGCTGTGAAGAGTCCACTCTGAAACATCCAGCTCCAGCTGTCTTTTTTCCCAGCTTTCTTTTTGCAGGTATTGGCTGGTTAAAACAAAAGGAAAAAAAAAATCCCTTTTCATCTCTGTAATTTAGGCCAACAACAAAATAAAGCGGCTGAAGGATCACAGGAAGACGGACGGCAGGACGGTAAAATGTCAGAGGATCCTCACCGCAGCTGATTTAAGGCTGATTTTGAGGAAAAATCCCAATCTGAAACTTACAAACACGGGGAGAGGCTGTGAGCTAATGGTCAAGAACGAGGCCAACGACTCCATTGCTTCGGAGAGGTCAAAAAGCCCCAAATCACACGTTATCAGAGCACAAAGAGACAAACCAAGCAAGGAACTGTAATGCCGTAATTCCACCGGGTGCCTTGATCCCACATCCTGGGCTCCGACTAACAAAGTCGGCACACGTGTGCCACGGGGCTATGGCGTATTTGGCTGTGCCTCTCACGGGAAGGTGGCAGAATCCAGGCACCCCAGACCCTGGGTGCAGGGGACACTGTGACAGCAGATAAGCAGTCGATGCCAGACAAGTCGCAGCAAGCAACTCCAAGATTCCTGCTTGGTTATCTACAAGCCACGTGAAAACTGGCAGTCGCCTTACAGGGACTAAATCTAAAACCCCTCTCCTCATTCACACCAGAAAAGCAGTGACGGAGCGGTTACTTACAGCAAAGTCTGACAAATCTTGTCCCCTTTCTGCCCAAGCGAGTCCAAGTACGTGATCGTGTTCTTCCTCAGATCTATGACCTGTTATTAAAAGGTGACCGTTAGGCAAAGCACAACCTTGTGCCGCACACCCCCCAACACCTACATGACTTCTCTTGCCAGTTTTTGCTCCCCGTCCAATTCTAAAGAAAAAGCCCGTGGGACTCACGGCTAGTGTCCAGTGTGCTTGCAAGTTCACAGGCACAAAGATGATGTCCTGCTTGAAGACATCCACACTTCTGGTCCATCTTCTTACTGCTTCGTAGCCCCCAGATGTTAGTTTGGCATAAAAGAAAGTACTAAACGCGTGGACCGCTGGATAGCCTTCCTTCTTGCCTCTTTCCATCAGCAGACCCATGTAGAAATTAACCACCTGTACCATAAAGAGGAAACGTGAGGTGTAAACATATGACGCTGCCTTCCCCAACCAAAAATACAGCACCACGTCTTTTCTGGCCACCCTTAAGCACGCAGCGGAGAGAACTCCAGCCTCAGCTGTCAGCTTTTGTTCCCAGGATTTCACACGGGGCTACATCGGCAGTTTGATCAAAACACCTGCCACCCACGCCAATAACCCGGACGAACTCCTGGAAGCTGCGTCATACAAGAAGTAACGGAACTTCCCGAAACGCTCGACCCTTCAACACCTCAAATAAGAAGTGTACAGAGATTTCTAGGCTCTGCAGCGGAGGTCGTCAAAGAACGTTGACGCGACTTCTGTACAGGGCGGAGGGGTATTTTTCAATAAAGGCTGAGTGAGACTAGCCCTGTGCTGCAGCTGGTTTTACCTCATCGTTTAGCCAGCAAAGGTTCCTGAGCGTGTGGATGTCTTCGCGAGTGACCTTTAGTTTGAAGGCACTGCTCATGATCTCATCTGGCTCACCTCTGCCAAATGCGGCACTGACCTCTCTCTCCATGGCCTGAAAGGAACAATTCAATGGGGAAGGACTTGTGAAACAGAGCATGGAGCACGCTGACCTGGGGGCAGCTTTCCACTGAAACACGGCCTGTAAATTCAGCTCAGGTGACAGAGCAACTGCCTTCGACGGTTTCCTGCCTCAGTGAACGATAGCGCTTTTGCCTTGCTTGGTTGGTTTCAGCATCCTAACTTTGAACTTCACAGCCCAGGCTTGCTGCCGTTTCTTTTCACCAAGGACGTGGGGATAAAACCCGTCAACTTAGCAAACACGCTCAAGCAGCTGAAAATGGAACACAACTCTGGCAACCCCCTTTCCCAGGTGCTGCTGCGGCCCTCGCAATACCCAGGTTTAAGCCAACCCCAGCGGGCATCCTCCGTACCGAGGCAGCTAAGTCAGGAGCCTGAAAGAACGTGAAGGTGGGGGACTTCAAAGGGAACGGCAAAGGGGGAAACTGAGGCAGCCGTCCCGCTAACAGAAGGCCCACAAACCCTTAGGGCAGCACAACTGAAGGAGCGCGGGGAGCACACAAAATCCTTCAAAGCAGCTTTAGTGCTGACCCTCGCACTGTGAAGCCACAACCACAGCCACTCGCTAACAGGTTCAATGCAAGTTCTTCAGATTTCAAAGCGCCTTAAGAACCACCGAGAAGAAGAGGACTTCCTTGCAGCTCTGCCACAACCTTCTCTTTTGTCTCACAGACTGTCGCCTACGGTACCTCTGTGAGCGGAGGAAAGCGTTCCGCTGTTTTTCCCAATCTTGGCACTTTCTTTTCCTCCACATCGAGGCTGGCTGACTTTTTGGACGGAACAGGTGTAGGGTGTCCTCGGAATAAGGCATCTTCTAAGATTTCTGTGCCACGCTGCCTCTGTTAGACAAACGGACGTTAAGCTAGCAATCAAGCACAGATTTGTTTCCTTGGGGACAGGACATAAAATCTTGCTTATATAGAAAACTGGAAGGGTTTTTGTACACCCATGCAACCAGCAAACTCCAAAGTTACTTCTTCTTGACGACTGCATTCCAACTGTGCACCCATGGAGTGCTGCACTCGGAGGCAAGAGAGGCAGAAAGCTCCTTTGCCTTGGGCTAGCGTTAAGAACCCCAGCAAAGCCTCCACGTGTAGGTATCAAGTTGAGATTGAGACTACTATTTCTGATTACCATGACTAAAATTTTATTTTTGACCTCAACCCTGACCAGAGGTGAAAGTCAAAGAGACGTACTTCCTATCCCAGCAAACAAGATAAGACTAAAGACACCCCAGTCCAGCTTTGCAGGTCAACCAAGTCTGTGCGCTAAAGATTTTGAGGCTATACCCAACACGTGAAAGGGGAAGAATCAAAACCGTATAGTGTAGTGTGCTCCTAATAGTCCAGAAACAAAATTAACGGCAGCGGAAAACACTTGGCGATAGCGCTACTCATCAAATAACGCTCCCGCTTTCCCGGGGAAAAACAACCTGGGCAAATACAGATATTGTTGAGGAAGTCATGTGAAGAGTGCTGAAGTTTCTCATCACAAAGAGCTCTATTTTCCTTGGGAATAACACAAGCTTACCCCTGCGATGGTTTCTTTCACTGCTCCTTCCTCTTCCGCAGAGTTTTCTTCTGGTGTGCAGTACCTGCCAGGAGAGGGAGAGAGAGAAGCGAGCTCTATATCCGTCCTGTCCCATGGAATTCTCAAGAATTCACCCTCTGGACAAGAAAGGCTTTTGCAAGGCTAAATACAGCACTAGTTTTTAAAGCGGGGAGAAGAATAGGGACAGAATTAGCTACAAAACAGGACTGCTGCAACTGAACCTCCCTCTGCTCCCATCTACGCTTTCTCCTCTCTCATGTAAGGGCAGGTCACTGCAGAAAGATGCGTGCATCTTACCGCCGTACAAAATCTCTCCCTGTAGCTGCACCTACTGCCCCCAAAAACCTGTTTCCATAAAGACCGCAAAGCCGTCGCAACTCACAGTCCTGCCAGCTCAGGCAGCCAATACCAATGAGGCCGCTGGCCTCTCAAACCCAACTGCACGCTGCCTTTTCCCCCCTCCTAGGCAAACCCCAGGCATCCTTTGGGACTTACAAAGTCCCCAAAACTGCCTCAAGTCCCACCAGGCTTTACAAGCTCTCTAATCCTTCTGCTTAGGATGCGGGTTTCCAAGTGAAAGAAGTGAAATGTCAGCTCATTGATGGCTCGGCAGAACGACTCACAAACAAAAACGGATTCTGCACATCCAAGGACAACTTGGGACGGCCACCACTCGCACCCTTACTGGCTTTCTTCCCACAGCAAACACCACACCAGCACAACCCTCTTTGTCACGCAGCACGGCTCTCGCTTGTGTTGGAGATGCAACTGGCTTGCAAGCAATTCCGGAGCCGCAAGCTAGCTACTTCTCTTTCACAGCACTGAGACGATCAAAGACCGTTGGTCATCTTCGAGACTCTACCAGCGGCTGAAAGAGATACACGCGCAGAGCCAAAAGGAACAAGAAGCATCATTAGAAGAGACTCTACCTGATCGTATCACCTCTCTGCGACCGCTGCGGGCAGCAAACATCTATACATTCGACACCTGCACAGAAAAGCAGTAGTAAGAAAACAAGAAGTCGACTTTCAATCACCATCAGATGTACACAGCTCTCCATTTCTGAGTGATAAATAAAAAAAAAGGAAAAACTTTGAAGGATGACGGTATGGTCAGGAAGTTCGAATTCTGGCAAGCACTTTGAACTCAGAACGTCATCTGCGAGTGTGTAAGAAATGCCCTATTCGGATTTGACGTCTACCTACAAAGTGGAACGGATTGGAATCATGGGGATACTCACCGGTCCTGAGTGTTGCACGTGGATAGACATCTCCTCCGTATTTTGGTTCTTCCCGGTGACTCACAGTCGCCACTGGTTCCTTGGAGGAGGCTTGAACACTTTGGGGCAGGAAACAAACAACAGAGGAGAATCACAATTTTTATACGGGGGGCATTTGTTATCAGTGCGTACCAATTCACGCTGGCTTTTGGGGTTTTTCTTTAAGAAGAACAAAATATTCTTTGCACATCCGACAAATATCTGCATTAACCTGAGGAGGCCACTTTACTCTGTGGGACAAGACAGCGTTCATTTCAACCAGCCCTGACCAATTCTGCTCAATCTATTTGTTAAAGGTTATGCTGACGCTGAGAATGGCAATGTCCACAACATCCACACTGCTGGGACATTTTACTTCAGACCTGCCCTGCTCTGACCTCAGGGACTATATGCTCAGTAGCGGTTGGAGTGCATTAGACACCTTCCCCAGGAACTTCTCTGGTTTAGCTTCCTCTGAAAGGAATCTCTTTCTCAGGCTCCAGATCTGCTCCAAAATATGAGCCAAACCACAATAAGCAACGACTGGCAGATGAGACGCCGACAGCAGAGTCTTGACCTGCTCTCAAATGCAGTGCGCTTAAACTCAGCGCACCCAAAATTACATGAGAAACTCTCTTCTGTATCATTTTCATGGTATGGATTTTCATCTGCAGTGGCGGATTCTGGCGCAGCGCACTCCTTAACTGGTGGCCTCAGTGGTAAGAAGCTGTCTGGAGCAGCTTTGATGCTCTGTTTGCCCTTCCGGCTTGTGCTCAAAACATCAACGGCAAAAGAAACGGTATCAAGAGAACATTCCAATGTGCACCTCCACCACCACCTGCTTTGTCAAGCACGTACACCGATGACGATGGAGACAGACACGAGATGTTTATGACTTTCAGATGAAGACCTGCTGTCTTCAACTGGCTAATGGGGAAGTAGAGAGAAGTAAAAGTGAAAATCACAACAACTGCCTTGAAGATACGCTGTTGATTGTGTCCTCAGCCTCCTCTCAAGTTCAACGCTTCCTCTTACCGCAGACCTTTAATCTCTAGCTAATCTCCTGTGTCAATTAAGTAGCTGGATTTAAAGAAAAAGTTTAATATTGGTACTTCGGGGGGGAAGCAGCTGACGACCTCCCTTACCATAGGCAGTAAACCTTTCGGGGAAGAAGTCAAAGAAAACGGAAGGATTTTTACCTCAGACGGGGAATTGTCTTGTCAGGACGAGAGAGTGGTTCCTTAGTCAAGCGAGCATGGGTCCCACACGGCATTTGACCTACGAGAGAAGAGCGTAAGGCATGGGTAAGTATAAAAGGAAACTGAAGAGGTTTATGAGTTTACAGTAACGAGCTTCACCAAAGATAAATTGTCATTTTCTCTCTCACATCATCATATGATTTGTGTTATGTCACTTTAGGACATTTTCAGGTTTTCACACCGGCAACTGCAGCAAGTTGCGCGCACAAGGTATTGCCAGCCGAAACCTGAAATACAAAAGGCTCCTCAGGATCTACTACCTAAAAGGACCATTGAAAACAATTTGCTTCTGGCAAGCTAACAGTGGACCTATCAGAACGGAAGGACTGCATCCAAGGCAGCTCTGGTACCGAGACGACCAGATCGACGCCCGGCTCCACTCCAGAAGCAATGCAAGGATGCGGGTAAGAAACAGAGGTCACGCTCAAGTATTCCCAGATGCTGCCTCGTCCCGTGCCTGCCATAATCCCTACAGAACCCTAGGGGTAGACTTGGACAGTACACAAGGTAGGGTGAAAATGAAACAAGTCGTATAACTTGATGTCAGCCTTACCAATTTGCAGCACGGCTACATCGAGTGACGAAAATCGTGGTCTTTTAGTGGAAGGCTCTAAAGAAGTGGACCCAGGCTTAAAAGAAAACAACAAAAAAGCACCAGCGTGAGTGTAACCTGAATGTGAATCCCAGCAAACACACTTCCTGAGGCTTAGTCAGCTCTACTATGACTTGGGGACCATGACTTGCTGGTTCAGATTGCAGAAGGCGGCAAATCTTGGCAGGACCTTTGACAGGTACGCTTTAAATTTTGAATACAGGCTCTCATATGTGCAGCAATTAAAAGAATACAGTCTTGTCACTGAGTTATCACTCAGTCGGCTTCTAAACATTCCAAAGGGTGATAGTTCGGCCCTTGAGAAATATATTTTGTACAAATAAGAGTTAACGACTCTCTCAGGAACGAAGAACTAGAGCCCGACAGTCTCTTAGCCCTCTAATCCCATGGGGCAATAAGAAAAACTGCACTACACCTTTGAACCAAACTAGGCAGTCAAGGTGGCTCATTTTTACAGAGCCAAACTCCTACAGGAACGCTCTCCTGGACTGGTGGATAATGAGCAGAAAGTGGTTTATCCAGAGCAAGTATGCAGTTTTTCTTGTCAGGTAGTGTATATTGATTCCTTAACCACAAGCTTGAGAAAGAGAATAACAGTTTGCAAACACACTAAAACTATAAACTTGAACCATTCTCAAGTATCTGGAAGACAACAAACAGTTTGCTCCTCCCGCAGCTGCCAGTGCCGGAGCAGAGGACGCAGGCTCGAGTAAGGCAAACCCAGCCCACATTAGAGCTGCCTGCTAGAAATGCAAAAGAACCACCTACTGCTGTACAGGCTCAGAGCAGGCTCAACCTCAAGATGCAGTAGGGAGAGCCGCTTGCTCTCGCACCTTGCACAGACCCTAACATTTCAAAGCCCTCGCTAACCTCTTCCGCAGACTCTGTGCCGGCAGCATCTTCGCTGACGGAAGCCGCCGGGCGTTTGGTTGCCTTGGTCGGCAACTGCAGCACTGCAGAAACTTCAACTTTCTCTTTCTGCTCAGAGATGGAATAATCTAAAAAACAAAGACAGGCCGTATAAGAACAGGCTAGAAAACCAACAGAGGTACATTGCGAATACAGACAGGAGGGAGCACACAGCTTGGATTTAAGATACTCTTTCTGCTGACAGGCGCGGGCTCAGCGCCAGAGACCTGGGCTATCTCCTGCTGGCAGTAAAAGTATTGGGCCCTGCCACAGTCACCGCAGAGAACGTCCGTCATCTATAGGGCTAAGCCCTACCGGACACCCTCAAGCCATTGGCTATAGGCATAGAGAGCCACAAGGCAAGAAGCCAACAGCTTGAAAAGCCACCGTTTCAGGAACAATGCCAGAGCACAAAAGCCAGACTTTTCCAAGGGACACGAAACCTCAGAAAAATCGGGCATATTCAGTACTTGTGTAATGCGCGATACCTGATTTTTGCTTTTTCGGCGGAGTCTCGTCATCATCATCATCCACAACTATGCAAACGCTGAGGAAAGAACACACACAACAGTGTTTTGCAACCCTAGGGAAGCTCCCAGCAGGCTGACTTCCCTTCACAGGGCCCAAACTTCCCAAGTTACTTTTCCTATCCCAAAGGTCTCCCCCTCCAAGCGCCCCTGGGATCATCTCAGGCACATACACCTAACTGCACCCCTCCTCAACGCCCCCCAACCTCTCCCAGCCAACGACCGCTCGCAGAGAGCTAATGATCCCGCTGCAGCACATTAGGCCTCTTTGGCTCATTCCGTTAATGCTTCCCAACATTTTACCTTTCTTCCTATCGCCAACAAATTAAGTTCGTTTCGGAAATCCCTACACTGAGTTGCAAAGAAAAGTCTAAGGAGGACAGGACATAAAAGGTGGGAAAGCAACTCGGGCATACACCCACTTCAATCACTTTGTCCTTTGGGAATGGAGCACACAGGTTGGTCCGAGGTGGGTTTTTTCCTCTCTTTGCCCCCCCAAATGTCAGGACAGCCGGATCCTTTGAAGAACTCTTTGGTCTTTCTTACACAAAGGAATTTCTCTTGAACTGTTATGCCCCCGACCCCTGCTGATAGCATTGCTTCTGGCCGGGGAGATGGGGGGGGAGTGGGCGCCGGGGCGATGCCCGGGGGCGGCCCTGAGGCGGCGGGGCGGCTCGCTGCCCTGGGGGGCGGCCTCTTGCGCGGCGGCGGGGCCGGGGGCGGCGAGGAGGGCGCCGAGGGCCCCCCGCAGCCATTAGTGGAGGGGAGGCTGAGGGGGGAGAGAGGGGCGGGGCGGTGGGTGCGCGCGCGCAGGCGCGCCGCCGTCTGTGCTCTGCCTGAGGGAGCCGTTAGCGGCCGCCCGGCCCGCTTCTGCCCCTGCCCTGCGGTGGGGCCGGGCCGGCGCCGTCCCGCCCGTCCCTGCTCTGTCTGGGGGAGGCGCTTGCCCTTCTCCGGAAGCCCCGAGCCGGGCCCCGGCTGGCAGCTGGGCGCCGGGAGGCCGGGGAGTGCCCGGAGGAGGGGAAGAGGCCTTCGGGGAGAGGCCCCCACGGAGGCCGGAGGGGCCCCCCAGAAGCCCTCCAGAGACGGAGGGGCCCCCCAGAAGCCTCCCAGAGAGCGGAGGGGCCCCTCGGAGAGCGGAGAAGCCTTTCGGCGTCCCGCAGGCCTGAGGCGAGCGACAGCGGCCGGCGGCGCGGGCTCTCGCGCGCCCCCTCCTGCCTCCTCTGCCCTCGGTGGGTGAGGGAATGCCAATCCCGGGCTTACCGAGCCCTTTCCTGCGCGCTCGCACGGCGCTTTGCGCCCCTCTGGCGGGGAGCTGCGCTGGCCGCATCCGGCTGCGCCATGGCTGCGGTGCGACTGGAAGGACGCGGACTGCGTTCGGCGTTCCACCATGGTGAGCGGCTGTGACGGAGCGGCGCCCGACCGCCGGCCGCAGGCAGCCCCGCTCGAGCCGCTGCTGCGGGGGCCGGCGAGCGTGTGGTGAGTGCTGAGCTGTGTGCTGGGGGGTTGGCTGGCTCTTGGGGCGCTGCCTTGCTCCTAAGGAGGCTCTTCAATGCGGTGCTCGCCCCTCGTTAACGAGCTGTTTCCTGTGGGGTGGAAATGTGCGGCTGTTGCTGCAGCCCCGTCCTGGAGAGGCTTTTTTTCCAGGGCTGGGAGCGAGAGCGGCGTCCAGGCTGGGCAGGGGAGCCGGGTCTGCTCGTCCTCCAGCTGAGCAGTGGTGGTTTGCAGGTAGCATCCGGTTGCACTTGCTGGAATGCAGAGCAGGAGAGAGTTGTGTCGTGGTTTTCCCCTGCAGATGCGGGACACGGGCGGCAAGGTGGCAGCGTGGGGGGAGTGGGGGTAACTGGGAGCCCCCGTCTGCCTCCCAGCCCCATGGTGGTGTCTTGCTGCTGTGCGTGGGTCTGGGGGTGGCCGGGAAGGGTCTGGCATGCTGGGGCCATCACTGACCCTCATTTTCTCTCCCACCATAGAGCTCCTCGGCGGAGCTCTCAGCCAGCTCTCGGCGGAGCTCCCCCAGCCAGCGCCTTCCCACATCAGCACCCTTTAGGTGCCTGTCCCCCCTCTCCAGGAGATCTTTGCTGGGGCACCTTGGGAGAGTGGGCAACCACTACCATGGGATGGTGGGATGGGGACAGCCACCTCCTTTGTCCCCTGTCCAGCTGGTGCCCTGACCCTCTCGCTCTTCCATGCCCCCGCAGCTTCCGGAGCAAGAGGTTGTGAACGTGTTCATCGGGACGCAGGCGGTGGGGGCCATCATCGGGAAGAAGGGGCAGCACATCAAGCAGCTGGTGCGGTTTGCGGGTGCCTCCATCAAGGTGAGGAAGGCACTGCGGGGCTGGTCCTGCGCTTCGTGCCTCAGTTTCCCCTCTGCACTGCCGAGGTCAGGGAATGGGAGTGTGCGGGGAGCAGTTTTTCTCCCCAGCTTATCACAGAACGGTTGAGGTTGGAAGGGACCTTGAAGATCATGGAGTCCCAACCCCCTGCCCTGTTCAGGGACACCTCCCCCCAGCCCAAGTTGCTCCAAGCCCCGTCCAACCTGGCCTTGAACACCTCCAGGGCTAGGGCAGCCACAGCTTCTCTGGGCAAGCTGGGCCAGTGATTCACCACCGTCACAGTGAAAAATTTCTTCCTGTTATCTCCTCTAAATGTCCCCTCTTCCACTTTGAAGGCACTCCGCCTCGTCCTGTCACCCCATGCCCTTGTAAAAAGTCTCTCCCCAGCTCTCCTGTACCCGTTGGCATGGGCCCACCTCTCCCGCCTGTGTTTAGTAGAAGGCCAGGCCTGCAGCACCCTGGTTATGAGCCCGGCTCGGGTGGGAGGGGATGCTCCTGCATGGGGGGATTGCCCTGCGTTGTGGGGGGACATGCCACCGAGGGAAGGTCTTGCTGAAGCGGTGGCTGCACTCACGCTCCTTCTCCCCCATACTTCCCCAGATTGCACCGGCAGAAGGTCCCAAGGGCAGCGAGCGCATGGTCATCATCACAGGGCCGCCCGAGGCTCAGTTCAAGGTGCGCTGGGTGGGGGCTGTGGGTGTGGGGGACAGTAAGGGCCAAGTTGAGAGCGTCCCTGTGGTCAGCACTGTGCTGCCAGCCTGGCTTGGCCTCCCTCAGCGCCAGGGGAGCTCTTTGCTGGGTACCATGATTTTGATGCTGCTGGACGTGAGGACATTGTGAATGGACTCCTCGGTGCGGGCAAAGCCACCCGCATCCCACCTGGGTTCATCTTCCATAACCTTGTCTCCTGTCCACTCGAGCGGGATGGCGGCCCCCCCCCCAAAAAATTGAGCCTCTCTCAAGGAGCGATGGAGGAAGCACAAGTTAAAAAAACCCAGAAACCTGAAATTAATTAGGGCTTGTCCGGGGTGAAAAGTTGGGAGCGGCGAGATGCTCGGTGGGGGCTCAGGGGTGGGTGGTGGTGGGAGAAACAGTGCCCTGACCCCCAACTCTTGCTTTTCCCTTCTCCTCCCCAAGATTGCACAGCGCAAGATGAGGGAAATGGTCCAGCAGGTGAAGCAGCAGGAGCAGAAACACGCTCCGGGAGCCCCGGCCTCGCAGCACAGCAAGTGATGCTCCTGTCGTGCCGCCCAGCACCGCCTGATGAATGTAACCCCACTGCCGGACAACCCCCTCCAACCTCCTCCACCACCCCCAGCAGGTCAGGGGAGCAAACCGAAGACCCGCCCAGACACACAGCCCCCCATTCCCGCGGCGCTGCGAGGATGCGCAGCTGAGGGGTACGGGGAGGGCTCTCTCCATCCCACAGCCTCCCCCTTCCTCCTCCCTCGCCTCCCGACGCTGTCCCTTTAGTTGGACTAACAGGGGCAGGTTTTGGTACCTCAGCACCTCACGCTTGTGTTTCCCTTTTAGAGATTTTGTGTGCCTTGTAAAACTGAGAGTTGGAGCATTTTTTTATTAATTTTTTTAATAAAAAAGAATGAGTTGGAAAAAACCATGTCGAGCGAGTGCGAGGCGGGAGAAGGAAAGCAATCCCAGGGGTGCTGACGTGCGGAAAGAAACTCCCCAACTCGGGGCGAGTTACAAAGCAGCATGTTTATTGCAGCGCTGGGTGCAAGGGGGATGGCTCCCAACTCGCCCAGGGGCTGGTAAAGCAAGCGTTCCTTTCTGATGCAAAGGCATACGTATTCATTAGTGTAGGCTGGGAATAGGCACCACTCTGGTCATGATCTGTGGGTTGTTGTGGAGGAAGGCTCCCAGTCTTCCTGCCTGTGTACTTTTCCCCTTTGGCTCAAGAGTGCTGCTGTGGCTGAGCTCTGAGCCGCCAGACCGGTTCTCAGCAGATGGTTACTTCGCGCAGACAATAAGGCCCTGAATAGCCCTTCCTGTTCTCTGGATGGCTCTGGGTGGCTCTGCTCCTCTGCTGCTTCTAAGGTCGGGCTGCCCCAGTGTCATCATTGAGGAGCCTTTTGTCTATCCAGTTCTCACTTGTGGGTGTTCCTGCCCATGTCAGTGCCAGAGCTCTTCCGTAGGCTCCTTCTGCTAGCGGAGAGCCAGGGGCCGTTCCTTCAGGAGAAAGCTTGAGAAATGTTTAAAAAGAGAAAAGGGGGGAAAAAAAAAAAGGGAAAGGAGGAAAAAAAAAAGTGGGAAAAGAAAAAAGAGAAAAAGAAAAAAAGGGGGAAAAAGCAAAAAAGGTCAAAAGAAAAAAGGGGTAAAAGAGAAAAAAGGGGGAAGCGAAAACATATTAAAAAAGAAAGGTAGAAAGGAAAAAAAACCAACCAAACCAAGCAAGGAAAGTGGGAACAGCTGCGGGGCAAGAGGAGGGACAGGAGCTGGGGGGGGGAGGTGGCAGTGCCGGCGCTGACCCCGAGGGCTGCGACACCACGTTTTTGTCCTCTACTGCCAAGTGTTGTGTGAAAAACAACCAAGCAAAACCCACCCAACGACAACATCAAAAACCAAAGAGAAATCTCTGCAGCTCACAGGAGCCTGAGCTTGCTCTCGGTTGCTTTCTTTCCAGTGTCTTGGGGGCGTCACAGCCGAGCTGAGATTGGGGTGTGGTGGTGGTGGGAGTTTGTCCCATGGCTGTGATGGGGGGAGAAGGGGTGGGCGGGGAGTGAGGGATGTGGTGTGGGGTTTTCTTTGGGTGATGGTGTTTTTTTGCCAGGCGTCGCTTTACCCAGTGGCTCAGGGAGGTGTTGGCATCACAAAGCCTGCGCTAAAGCGGGGTGGGGGCCTCGCCGCAGTTGGTTAGCAGAGCCAAAGTGGTTATTAATGGTTCTTAAGGGCGCCCTAATTATGCCCGTGTAACTGGGAAGCTCAGATGCCCCCTAAGCACCCCCCCGGTGCTTCTCTAGCCAGGCGAGTGCTGGGCGTCCCCCCCTGCAGGAGAGGAGCGCACCTCCAGGGTGGGTAGAAGGGCATCACCCAAGAGGGAGAGGACCAAGATGGGGCTTGGGTGTCCTTGGGGTGGCCGGGTGGCGGGGTAGGGCTGCTGGGGGCTGCCACGATGAGGGACACCCCCATGCCTTTCTCCATGGCTCCCAGAGCTGTGCTCCCTCCCTCCCTCCCACCCATCCAGTGCCACCGGAGAGGTGGTGTCCCCCCTCCCGGGGCGGGCAGGGGCTGCTGCCACCCCACCTAACACCTCAACGCACCAAACCAGCTTTCAGCAGTCACAGCCACCCGGGCGCTGCCAAGGGGGCAGCAGGGGCTCCCCACAGGGGGTTTACAGAACACAGAGAGCGTCCGTACACCGCTGACCCCTCTCCAGGGGCGGATTTTCGGGATGCTGCTTGCTCATCTCATCACTGAACGACACCCCGATTGCCCCTGCAGCACTGTGTGACCATCGCTTCGCCGCTTCTGTGCTCCGATGCTCCTCCTGGCTCCAATCCTCTTCCTGGGGGATTGTGAGGGAGCGAAAATCCACATCGCTACATCCAACTTTTTTTCAGTTAAATAAAAAAAAAAGAATAAATCACCCTCTCTCATTACCAGGTAGAGGTTCGTTCCATTAAGGCTCTTTTTATGAAAATAAATATTTAAATTCTATAAAGAAATAAATACTTCTCTTTTCACATTAGATAACTCCCTGGAGACAGCAAAAAACAACCCAACACCACTGTGCACCAGTGTCCACCAGGGCTTTATACTTTTGTGGCTCTCATGTGCCAGGCCATCGAATCCACACAGTCCAATAAAGTCGGTTGTCCCTCTCCTCCTCCTGGCTGGAGGCAGGGCACCTCTACTGTTGACCGTAGTACCTACGATTATCAGATTGGTTCCTACCTGGTCCGTAGGATCGCCTACCGTAGGTTGGAGCAACCTTCTTCCTGTAAGAATCCTTTCTTCTGTCGGCTTCATTTTGCAACTCAAGCACCCGTGCCTGTAGGGCTGAGGTAGGTTCTCCATCCCACTTCTTCATGTCTTCTGCATATTCACAGAGGCAAACCCACAGGATATCTCGCATCAGCTTTGATTTGTCTTGAGTCGGAGGGTGGTTTTTCTCTTGAGTAGGAGGGCGTTTCCTCTTAGCAGCTGCAACATGAGTCTGTACAGGGAAAGCATGGAGTTTTTCCTCCACCTTGGTTAGTTTATCAAACAGTTTATCGGTTTGCTCAACTAATCTCTGGGTCATTTGCTCTATTTTCTCAGTCAGTTTCTCAGTCATTTTCTCGGTGGTCACAGTCAGCTTTTCTATGGCTGCCACAGAGAAGGGACCAGAGAGACTGTCTTCATACTGTCGTACCTTCTTAACCCCTTCATTTACAGTTGGTGTGTCAGTATCGGATCCTCCCCAGACCATTGTTGACAATGTGTGGGAATATGTTGATGGTGCACTTTGTACAAACTTTTTGAGCAGAGATCGTTTGCATGGCATTTCATCAGGGTCTACTGTCGCTTGCCCATCACTATAAATCACCTCTCGCACAGGCAGTTCTCTCAGGTACTTCATACCTTTTCCCATGTTGGTCCATTTACTTGGACGGCATTCGATATCGTCCTTGAAGGGATACCTGCGCTTTATGGCTGACACCAGTCGCCTCCAGAGACTGAGAGTGCTTGTCTTTCTCCCAATTTCTTTATCAATCCCTCCATCCTTGGCCAGGTTTCCCAATTGCCTAGCTTCTCTGCCATCTCAATCTACGGTATCTGCCCCGCTATCCCAGCATCGGAGCAACCAGGAGACAAGTGTTTCGCCTTCATGACGACTAAAGTCCTTCCTGATACTTCTCAGATCTTTCACGGAGAAGGATTGAACAACTCCCTCTACATCTGAGTCCTCCTGTGGTGAGGCTGCCCCAGAAGGGGCCTCTCCAGCATCTGCTCTAGAAGGACTCTGGCCTTTGTCTGTTTTCAAAGGTCTCTTTCCCTTCTGTGGTCTTGAAGGACCCTCCCCTGGATCTTGTTCAGAACTCTCCCCCAAGCTATGTGACTTGAGGTGGTCTTTGTGGTAAGGGGCAGGGGAAGGAGTTGACCTCCTCTTCTTGCTCCTGGTTCCCGGGGCGGCTTGTACCGATTTTGATGGAGTTGGAGTAGTTTTGGTACTGGTTGTAGTGGCTGCAGTAGGTTGTGCCGGGAGAGGCGGCGGCGTGGCTTGTGCCGCTGCAGGGGGGGGCGCGGCTTGTGCCGGGACGGGCGGCGGAGGGGCCGGTGTTGTTGCGGTGGGGGGGGCGGCTGCCGGTGGTGCGGGTGCCGGTGCCGGTGCAGGCGGCGGCGGAGGCGCCTGTGCCGTGGCGGTGGGGGGGGCGGCTGCCGGTGGCGCCGGTGCCGTGGAGGAGGCGGCTGCCGGTGGTGCCGTTGCTCCGGGGGGGGGCAGCTGCCGGTGGCGCCGGTGCCGTGGGGGAGGCGGCTGCCGGTGGTGCCGTTGCTCCGGGGGGGACAGCTGCGGCCGGGCCGGGCGGGGCCGCGGTTCGCGCCGCTGCAGATCGCCGAGCGGCTGCGCGGGTCTGAGTGGCGGCAGCGCACGGTCCCCTCCAGCTCCCCCTGCACAGATGTTTCACAAGAAACCACCCCTGCACCACATTCAGGAGCATCAACAACAAAATCACGATCTTAACAAGGTACCAGTCCTTATCCTCAGAGCCCAGAAGGTTGCCATGCCCCAGCTCTGATGGGGTCACATCAGCATAATTATCAAAGGGCGAAGTAAACATTCCCCAGGTAGAAGAACCCTTTGATCCCTTTGGTCCCTTTTCTACTGAGCATGAGGCAGATGGGATGGAATACCCTGTTGGTCAGTTTTGGGTCACCTGTCCTGTCGCTCCTCCCCGCAGGTGGGACCCCACTATGCTTTTCCGCTTCCGACCCTCCAACGGGGCAAATAACAAAGCTGGTTGGCCGTGGGGGTTATAGCAATAAGTGTAAGCAAGAGCCTCTCTGCATCCCACGCCTGGGCATCAGCTGTAAACATTGCTCTTATCGCTCTGAGAGAGTGAACGCTGACGGCACAATAGGCAGTTAATTTCAGTTGGTAGAAGAGGCCCAGCTAAGAAGCCAAGTTACTGAACAAAATTGGTTCTCTTTTACCTCAAACCAGGACACAGGGAGAGTTTCCTTCCATTAAGGCTCTTTTTATTAAAATAAATATTTATATTATATAAAGAAATAAATACTTCTCTTTTCACATTAGATCACTCCCTGGAGGCAGCAAAAAAAGCCAACCGCAAACCAGCCCAAAGGACAGGGGCTTTGGTGAGAAATCAAGAGATGGTAAACGCTTTCTTTCCGTGGTCGTGACAAATCCAGTTTTAGGAATCAAGGAGATGGTAGATATTCCAGAAACAGAGGAAAACTCTCTTTGAGACGGTAGTTCAGCACGTTGTCCTTGGGAAGGTAAGGTGGGCAAACACAACTGTAACCACCACCACAGATGTTTCCCATTTGTCTGTAACGTGGTCGCGTGCGCTGCGAGGCGCGAGCGTGCGGCTCAGCCATGGAAGTTGACGATGTTCCTTCTTCACTCTGCCCTTAACGAGGTCACACCCACCTTTCTGGCTTTTGCTTAAGGTGCGTTAGCTAATTTCAAAGAGAGTTACTGTCTCCAAAATAAGGGGGGGTGGGGGGTGGTGGTGGGGAAATAAACTGTCTTAACCACTACTTCATAACTTGAAGAGGAAAACTTGTGTACCAAAACCCCAGAGTTACTGTCTCCAAAATAAGGGAGGTGGGGGGAATAAACCATCTTAACTTCTCCTTCATAAGCTAAAGAGGAAAACTTGTGTACCAAAACCCCAGAGTTACTGTCTCCAAAATAAGGGAGGTGGGGGGAACAAACCATCTTAACTTCTACTTCATAAGCTAAAGAGGAAAACTTGTGTACCAAAACCCCAGAGTTACTGTCTCCAAAATAAGGGAGGTGGGGGGAATAAACCATCTTAACTTCTACTTCATAACCTAAAGAGGAAAATTCGTCTAAGAAATGTAACTAAAGGTCTAAGAAAACTAACTAAAGGCCTAAGAAAAGTAACTAAGGTCGAAGAAACGTAATCAAAAGAAGAACTCTAAGAGTCCACGTGTCACAGCAGCTGTTGGTGGATTATCTCCCACACCATCTTCTTCCGGAAGTATGGCATGTGAGTCTGAAAAGAGAAGAGAAAGAAAAGAGAAATTAAATAATGACGTCACGGTAGAAAGAGGCGGCAAACACGCATAAACACCCAGCGGAGTCCTTAATAGGAAGTTCCCTTTAGGAACTGTCAACCGTTTGGGTACAACACCCCACGCGGTTCCTAAGAGGGTGACACGACAACCCGACAAAACCAGATTGACTTGACCGCGCGACAGCTTACAAGCACGCTAATAAAAGACCCGTCTAAAACGAAATCAAGAAAAAGAAGCGCTGTCTTGACTGGTCAAAGGGTAGAAGCCATTTCTCCAAAAGATACCGAGCCCAGATATGCCAAACCCGCTGGCGGCAGTATCTTGCCCAAGAGGAATCTCACCGGCAGCAGCTCCCAAAGGCGGGGATGGAGAACCACAGCTCTGCCCTGCCCAGGCCACTTGGAAGTTCTGATCCCAGCAACTACGCACCGAAACGGGGTACGAAACCTCAGCCCCTGCCCCGGACACAATGAAGAGCTGCTGCGTAACCTCCCTGGCTCCTGTCCCTGGGCGAGAGGGGCTTGGAGGGGTTTATGACCTTCACTCACCTGGCTAAAGTTGAACGGTTTCTCTCTGGCGATGTAATCTGCGTATTTACACATAAAGACGCCGCAGTCGCTTCCATTCAGCTGCTGAGGGATCTCCTAAGGAATGCAAAGAAGATGGAGGATTTCCCTCTGTCTCAAAAGAAAAGCAACTTGGAAGCAGCGCACATTACCCACACCGACACTGCGCTCACCGCACACTCCTGACCCTACTTGCCTAATCCCCGATACCCACTCCCGCCCACGAGGAACAGACCCAGTTCACTGCTCACCATCCCTCCCCTCTGCCTCCCGGACTCGGACACTACGATCCAAATTTTTGGCAGGCCCAGAAGGCGCAGCAGCCCTCCCCCCTGCGAGGTGTCTCAAGGTTCGCACCGCCTCTTTCTTAAGTGACCTTTCTTAAATCCGGTCTTTAGGGACTGCTTTTTACTATCAACTCCTCGAGAAACATCAGCTCAACCCTTTCTTTGCCACGGGCCAGGATCTGGGCCCCAAAGAAGCACTTACAGTTCCCATTTCAAACCCAAGGGGTGCTCACGTACACGTGGCTCCATGCTGTGAAGAGTCCACTCTGAAACATCCAGCTCCAGCTGTCTTTTTTCCCAGCTTTCTTTTTGCAGGTATTGGCTGGTTAAAACAAAAGGAAAAAAAAAAATCCCTTTTCATCTCTGTAATTTAGGCCAACAACAAAATAAAGCGGCTGAAGGATCACAGGAAGACGGACGGCAGAACGGTAAAATGTCAGAGGATCCTCACCGCAGCTGATTTAAGGCTGATTTTGAGGAAAAATCCCAATCTGAAACTTACAAACACGGGGAGAGGCTGTGAGCTAATGGTCAAGAACGAGGCCAACGACTCCATTGCTTCGGAGAGGTCAAAAAGCCCCAAATCACATGTTATCAGAGCACAAAGAGACAAACCAAGCAAGGAACTGTAATGCCGTAATTCCACCGGGTGCCTTGATCCCACATCCTGGGCTCCGACTAACAAAGTCGGCACACGTGTGCCACGGGGCTATGGCGTATTTGGCTGTGCCTCTCACGGGAAGGTGGCAGAATCCAGGCACCCCAGACCCTGGGTGCAGGGGACGCTGTGACAGCAGATAAGCAGTCGATGCCAGACAAGTCGCAGCAAGCAACTCCAAGATTCCTGCTTGGTTATCTACAAGCCACGTGAAAACTGGCAGTCGCCTTACAGGGACTAAATCTAAAACCCCTCTCCTCATTCACACCAGAAAAGCAGTGACGGAGCGGTTACTTACAGCAAAGTCTGACAAATCTTGTCCCCTTTCTGCCCAAGCGAGTCCAAGTACGTGATCGTGTTCTTCCTCAGATCTATGACCTGTTATTAAAAGGTGACCGTTAGGCAAAGCACAACCTTGTGCCGCACACCCCCCAACACCTACATGACTTCTCTTGCCAGTTTTTGCTCCCCGTCCAATTCTAAAGAAAAAGCCCGTGGGACTCACGGCTAGTGTCCAGTGTGCTTGCAAGTTCACAGGCACAAAGATGATGTCCTGCTTGAAGACATCCACACTTCTGGTCCATCTTCTTACTGCTTCGTAGCCCCCAGATGTTAGTTTGGCATAAAAGAAAGTACTGAACGCGTGGACCGCTGGATAGCCTTCCTTCTTGCCTCTTTCCATCAGCAGACCCATGTAGAAATTAACCACCTGTACCATAAAGAGGAAACGTGAGGTGTAAACATATGACGCTGCCTTCCCCAACCAAAAATACAGCACCACGTCTTTTCTGGCCACCCTTAAGCACGCAGCGCAGAGAACTCCAGCCTCAGCTGTCAGCTTTTGTTCCCAGGATTTCACACGGGGCTACATCGGCAGTTTGATCAAAACACCTGCCACCCACGCCAATAACCCGGACGAACTCCTGGAAGCTGCGTCATACAAGAAGTAACGGAACTTCCCGAAACGCTCGACCCTTCAACACCTCAAATAAGAAGTGTACAGAGATTTCTAGGCTCTGCAGCGGAGGTCGTCAAAGAACGTTGACGCGACTTCTGTACAGGGCGGAGGGGTATTTTTCAATAAAGGCTGAGTGAGACTAGCCCTGTGCTGCAGCTGGTTTTACCTCATCGTTTAGCCAGCAAAGGTTCCTGAGCGTGTGGATGTCTTCGCGAGTGACCTTTAGTTTGAAGGCACTGCTCATGATCTCATCTGGCTCACCTTTGCCAAATGCGGCACTGACCTCTCTCTCCATGGCCTGAAAGGAACAATTAAATGGGGAAGGACTTGTGAAACAGAGCATGGAGCACGCTGACCTGGGGGCAGCTTTCCACTGAAACACGGCCTGTAAATTCAGCTCAGGTGACAGAGCAACTGCCTTCGACGGTTTCTTGCCTCAGTGAGCGATAGCGCTTTTGCCTTGCTTGGTTGGTTTCAGCATCCTAACTTTGAACTTCACAGCCCAGGCTTGCTGCCGTTTCTTTTCACCAAGGACGTGGGGATAAAACCCGTCAACTTAGCAAACACGCTCAAGCAGCTGAAAATGGAACACAACTCTGGCAACCCCCTTTCCCAGGTGCTGCTGCGGCCCTCGCAATACCCAGGTTTAAGCCAACCCCAGCGGGCATCCTCCGTACCGAGGCAGCTAAGTCAGGAGCCTGAAAGAACGTGAAGGTGGGGGACTTCAAAGGGAACGGCAAAGGGGGAAACTGAGGCAGCCGTCCCGCTAACAGAAGGCCCACAAACCCTTAGGGCAGCACAACTGAAGGAGCGCGGGGAGCACACAAAATCCTTCAAAGCAGCTTTAGTGCTGACCCTCGCACTGTGAAGCCACAACCACAGCCACTCGCTAACAGGTTCAATGCAAGTTCTTCAGATTTCAAAGCGCCTTAAGAACCACCGAGAAGAAGAGGACTTCCTTGCAGCTCTGCCACAACCTTCTCTTTTGTCTCACAGACTGTCGCCTACGGTACCTCTGTGAGCGGAGGAAAGCGTTCCGCTGTTTTTCCCAATCTTGGCACTTTCTTTTCCTCCACATCGAGGCTGGCTGACTTTTTGGACGGAACAGGTGTAGGGTGTCCTCGGAATAAGGCATCTTCTAAGATTTCTGTGCCACGCTGCCTCTGTTAGACAAACGGACGTTAAGCTAGCAATCAAGCACAGATTTGTTTCCTTGGGGACAGGACAGAAAATCTTGCTTATATAGAAAACTGGAAGGGTTTTTGTACACCCATGCAACCAGCAAACTCCAAAGTTACTTCTTCTTGACGACTGCATTCCAACTGTGCACCCATGGAGTGCTGCACTCGGAGGCAAGAGAGGCAGAAAGCTCCTTTGCCTTGGGCTAGCGTTAAGAACCCCAGCAAAGCCTCCACGTGTAGGTATCAAGTTGAGATTGAGACTACTATTTCTGATTACCATGACTAAAATTTTATTTTTGACCTCAACCCTGACCAGAGGTGAAAGTCAAAGAGACGTACTTCCTATCCCAGCAAACAAGATAAGACTAAAGACACCCCAGTCCAGCTTTGCAGGTCAACCAAGTCTGTGCGCTAAAGATTTTGAGGCTATACCCAACACGTGAAAGGGGAAGAATCAAAACCGTATAGTGTAGTGTGCTCCTAATAGTCCAGAAACAAAATTAACGGCAGCGGAAAACACTTGGCGATAGCGCTACTCATCAAATAACGCTCCCGCTTTCCCGGGGAAAAACAACCTGGGCAAATACAGATATTGTTGAGGAAGTCATGTGAAGAGTGCTGAAGTTTCTCATCACAAAGAGCTCTATTTTCCTTGGGAATAACACAAGCTTACCCCTGCGATGGTTTCTTTCACTGCTCCTTCCTCTTCCGCAGAGTTTTCTTCTGGTGTGCAGTACCTGCCAGGAGAGGGAGAGAGAGAAGCGAGCTCTATATCCGTCCTGTCCCATGGAATTCTCAAGAATTCACCCTCTGGACAAGAAAGGCTTTTGCAAGGCTAAATACAGCACTAGTTTTTAAAGCGGGGAGAAGAATAGGGACAGAATTAGCTACAAAACAGGACTGCTGCAACTGAACCTCCCTCTGCTCCCATCTACGCTTTCTCCTCTCTCATGTAAGGGCAGGTCACTGCAGAAAGATGCGTGCATCTTACCGCCGTACAAAATCTCTCCCTGTAGCTGCACCTACTGCCCCCAAAAACCTGTTTCCATAAAGACCGCAAAGCCGTCGCAACTCACAGTCCTGCCAGCTCAGGCAGCCAATACCAATGAGGCCGCTGGCCTCTCAAACCCAACTGCACGCTGCCTTTTTCCCCCTCCTAGGCAAACCCCAGGCATCCTTTGGGACTTACAAAGTCCCCAAAACTGCCTCAAGTCCCACCAGGCTTTACAAGCTCTCTAATCCTTCTGCTTAGGATGCGGGTTTCCAAGTGAAAGAAGTGAAATGTCAGCTCATTGATGGCTCGGCAGAACGACTCACAAACAAAAACGGATTCTGCACATCCAAGGACAACTTGGGACGGCCACCACTCGCACCCTTACTGGCTTTCTTCCCACAGCAAACACCACACCAGCACAACCCTCTTTGTCACGCAGCACGGCTCTCGCTTGTGTTGGAGATGCAACTGGCTTGCAAGCAATTCCGGAGCCGCAAGCTAGCTACTTCTCTTTCACAGCACTGAGACGATCAAAGACCGTTGGTCATCTTCGAGACTCTACCAGCGGCTGAAAGAGATACACGCGCAGAGCCAAAAGGAACAAGAAGCATCATTAGAAGAGACTCTACCTGATCGTATCACCTCTCTGCGACCGCTGCGGGCAGCAAACATCTATACATTCGACACCTGCACAGAAAAGCAGTAGTAAGAAAACAAGAAGTCGACTTTCAATCACCATCAGATGTACACAGCTCTCCATTTCTGAGTGATAAATAAAAAAAAAGGAAAAACTTTGAAGGATGACGGTATGGTCAGGAAGTTCGAATTCTGGCAAGCACTTTGAACTCGGAACGTCATCTGCGAGTGTGTAAGAAATGCCCTATTTGGATTTGACGTCTACCTACAAAGTGGAACGGATTGGAATCATGGGGATACTCACCGGTCCTGAGTGTTGCACGTGGATAGACATCTCCTCCGTATTTTGGTTCTTCCCGGTGACTCACAGTCGCCACTGGTTCCTTGGAGGAGGCTTGAACACTTTGGGGCAGGAAACAAACAACAGAGGAGAATCACAATTTTTATACGGGGGGCATTTGTTATCAGTGCGTACCAATTCACGCTGGCTTTTGGGGTTTTTCTTTAAGAAGAACAAAATATTCTTTGCACATCCGACAAATATCTGCATTAACCTGAGGAGGCCACTTTACTCTGTGGGACAAGACAGCGTTCATTTCAACCAGCCCTGACCAATTCTGCTCAATCTATTTGTTAAAGGTTATGCTGACGCTGAGAATGGCAATGTCCACAACATCCATACTGCTGGGACATTTAACTTCAGACCTGCCCTGCTCTGACCTCAGGGACTATATGCTCAGTAGCGGTTGGAGTGCATTAGACACCTTCCCCAGGAACTTCTCTGGTTTAGCTTCCTCTGAAAGGAATCTCTTTCTCAGGCTCCAGATCTGCTCCAAAATATGAGCCAAACCACAATAAGCAACGACTGGCAGATGAGACGCCGACAGCAGAGTCTTGACCTGCTCTCAAATGCAGTGCGCTTAAACTCAGCGCACCCAAAATTACATGAGAAACTCTCTTCTGTATCATTTTCATGGTATGGATTTTCATCTGCAGTGGCGGATTCTGGCGCAGCGCACTCCTTAACTGGTGGCCTCAGTGGTAAGAAGCTGTCTGGAGCAGCTTTGATGCTCTGTTTGCCCTTCCGGCTTGTGCTCAAAACATCAACGGCAAAAGAAACGGTATCAAGAGAACATTCCAATGTGCACCTCCACCACCACCTGCTTTGTCAAGCACGTACACCGATGACGATGGAGACAGACACGAGATGTTTATGACTTTCAGATGAAGACCTGCTGTCTTCAACTGGCTAATGGGGAAGTAGAGAGAAGTAAAAGTGAAAATCACAACAACTGCCTTGAAGATACGCTGTTGATTGTGTCCTCAGCCTCCTCTCAAGTTCAACGCTTCCTCTTACCGCAGACCTTTAATCTCTAGCTAATCTCCTGTGTCAATTAAGTAGCTGGATTTAAAGAAAAAGTTTAATATTGGTTCTTCGGGGGGGAAGCAGCTGACGACCTCCCTTACCATAGGCAGTAAACCTTTCGGGGAAGAAGTCAAAGAAAACGGAAGGATTTTTACCTCAGACGGGGAATTGTCTTGTCAGGACGAGAGAGTGGTTCCTTAGTCAAGCGAGCATGGGTCCCACACGGCATTTGACCTACGAGAGAAGAGCGTAAGGCATGGGTAAGTATAAAAGGAAACTGAAGAGGTTTATGAGTTTACAGTAACGAGCTTCACCAAAGATAAATTGTCATTTTCTCTCTCACATCATCATATGATTTGTGTTATGTCACTTTAGGACATTTTCAGGTTTTCACACCGGCAACTGCAGCAAGTTGCGCGCACAAGGTATTGCCAGCCGAAACCTGAAATACAAAAGGCTCCTCAGGATCTACTACCTAAAAGGACCATTGAAAACAATTTGCTTCTGGAAAGCTAACAGTGGACCTATCAGAACGGAAGGACTGCATCCAAGGCAGCTCTGGTACCGAGACGACCAGATCGACGCCCGGCTCCACTCCAGAAGCAATGCAAGGATGCGGGTAAGAAACAGAGGTCACGCTCAAGTATTCCCAGATGCTGCCTCGTCCCGTGCCTGCCATAATCCCTACAGAACCCTAGGGGTAGACTTGGACAGTACACAAGGTAGGGTGAAAATGAAACAAGTCGTATAACTTGATGTCAGCCTTACCAATTTGCAGCACGGCTACATCGAGTGACGAAAATCGTGGTCTTTTAGTGGAAGGCTCTAAAGAAGTGGACCCAGGCTTAAAAGAAAACAACAAAAAAGCACCAGCGTGAGTGTAACCTGAATGTGAATCCCAGCAAACACACTTCCTGAGGCTTAGTCAGCTCTACTATGACTTGGGGACCATGACTTGCTGGTTCAGATTGCAGAAGGCGGCAAATCTTGGCAGGACCTTTGACAGGTACGCTTTAAATTTTGAATACAGGCTCTCATATGTGCAGCAATTAAAAGAATACAGTCTTGTCACTGAGTTATCACTCAGTCGGCTTCTAAACATTCCAAAGGGTGATAGTTCGGCCCTTGAGAAATATATTTTGTACAAATAAGAGTTAACGACTCTCTCAGGAACGAAGAACTAGAGCCCGACAGTCTCTTAGCCCTCTAATCCCATGGGGCAATAAGAAAAACTGCACTACACCTTTGAACCAAACTAGGCAGTCAAGGTGGCTCATTTTTACAGAGCCAAAGTCCTACAGGAACGCTCTCCTGGACTGGTGGATAATGAGCAGAAAGTGGTTTATCCAGAGCAAGTATGCAGTTTTTCTTGTCAGGTAGTGTATATTGATTCCTTAACCACAAGCTTGAGAAAGAGAATAACAGTTTGCAAACACACTAAAACTATAAACTTGAACCATTCTCAAGTATCTGGAAGACAACAAACAGTTTGCTCCTCCCGCAGCTGCCAGTGCCGGAGCAGAGGACGCAGGCTCGAGTAAGGCAAACCCAGCCCACATTAGAGCTGCCTGCTAGAAATGCAAAAGAACCACCTACTGCTGTACAGGCTCAGAGCAGGCTCAACCTCAAGATGCAGTAGGGAGAGCCGCTTGCTCTCGCACCTTGCACAGACCCTAACATTTCAAAGCCCTCGCTAACCTCTTCCGCAGACTCTGTGCCGGCAGCATCTTCGCTGACGGAAGCCGCCGGGCGTTTGGTTGCCTTGGTCGGCAACTGCAGCACTGCAGAAACTTCAACTTTCTCTTTCTGCTCAGAGATGGAATAATCTAAAAAACAAAGACAGGCCGTATAAGAACAGGCTAGAAAACCAACAGAGGTACATTGCGAATACAGACAGGAGGGAGCACACAGCTTGGATTTAAGATACTCTTTCTGCTGACAGGCGCGGGCTCAGCGCCAGAGACCTGGGCTATCTCCTGCTGGCAGTAAAAGTATTGGGCCCTGCCACAGTCACCGCAGAGAACGTCCGTCATCTATAGGGCTAAGCCCTACCGGACACCCTCAAGCCATTGGCTATAGGCATAGAGAGCCACAAGGCAAGAAGCCAACAGCTTGAAAAGCCACCGTTTCAGGAACAATGCCAGAGCACAAAAGCCAGACTTTTCCAAGGGACACGAAACCTCAGAAAAATCGGGCATATTCAGTACTTGTGTAATGCGCGATACCTGATTTTTGCTTTTTCGGCGGAGTCTCGTCATCATCATCATCCACAACTATGCAAACGCTGAGGAAAGAACACACACAACAGTGTTTTGCAACCCTAGGGAAGCTCCCAGCAGGCTGACTTCCCTTCACAGGGCCCAAACTTCCCAAGTTACTTTTCCTATCCCAAAGGTCTCCCCCTCCAAGCGCCCCTGGGATCATCTCAGGCACATACACCTAACTGCACCCCTCCTCAACACCCCCCAACCTCTCCCAGCCAACGACCGCTCGCAGAGAGCTAATGATCCCGCTGCAGCACATTAGGCCTCTTTGGCTCATTCCGTTAATGCTTCCCAACATTTTACCTTTCTTCCTATCGCCAACAAATTAAGTTTGTTTCGGAAATCCCTACACTGAGTTGCAAAGAAAAGTCTAAGGAGGACAGGACATAAAAGGTGGGAAAGCAACTCGGGCATACACCCACTTCAATCACTTTGTCCTTTGGGAATGGAGCACACAGGTTGGTCCGAGGTGGGTTTTTTCCTCTCTTTGCCCCCCCAAATGTCAGGACAGCCGGATCCTTTGAAGAACTCTTTGGCCTTTCTTACACAAAGGAATTTCTCTTGAACTGTTATGCCCCCGACCCCTGCTGATAGCATTGCTTCTGGCCGGGGAGATGGGGGGGGAGTGGGCGCCGGGGCGATGCCCGGGGGCGGCCCTGAGGCGGCGGGGCGGCTCGCTGCCCTGGGGGGCGGCCTCTTGCGCGGCGGCGGGGCCGGGGGCGGCGAGGAGGGCGCCGAGGGCCCCCCGCAGCCATTAGTGGAGGGGAGGCTGAGGGGGGAGAGAGGGGCGGGGCGGTGGGTGCGCGCGCGCAGGCGCGCCGCCGTCTGTGCTCTGCCTGAGGGAGCCGTTAGCGGCCGCCCGGCCCGCTTCTGCCCCTGCCCTGCGGTGGGGCCGGGCCGGCGCCGTCCCGCCCGGCCCGCCTGGCCCTGCTCTGTCTGGGGGAGGCGCTTGCCCTTCTCCGGAAGCCCCGAGCCGGGCCCCGGCTGGCAGCTGGGCGCCGGGAGGCCGGGGAGTGCCCGGAGGAGGGGAAGAGGCCTTCGGGGAGAGGCCCCCACGGAGGCCGGAGGGGCCCCCCAGAAGCCCTCCAGAGACGGAGGGGCCCCCCAGAAGCCTCCCAGAGAGCGGAGGGGCCCCTCGGAGAGCGGAGAAGCCTTTCGGCGTCCCGCAGGCCTGAGGCGAGCGACAGCGGCCGGCGGCGCGGGCTCTCGCGCGCCCCCTCCTGCCTCCTCTGCCCTCGGTGGGTGAGGGAATGCCAATCCCGGGCTTACCGAGCCCTTTCCTCCGCGCTCGCACGGCGCTTTGCGCCCCTCTGGCGGGGAGCTGCGCTCGCTGCACCCGGCTGCGCCATGGCTGCGGCGCGACTGGAAGGACGCGGACTGCGTTCGGCGTTCCACCATGGTGAGCGGCTGTGACGGAGCGGCGCCCGACCGCCGGCCGCGGGCAGCCCCGCTCGAGCCGCTGCTGCGGGGGCCGGCGAGCGTGTGGTGAGTGCTGAGCTGTGTGCTGGGGGGTTGGCTGGCTCTTGGGGCGCTGCCTTGCTCCTAAGGGGGCTTTGAAATGCGGTGCTCGCCCCTCGTTAACGAGCTGTTTCCTGTGGGGTGGAAATGTGCGGCTGTTGCTGCAGCCCCGTCCTGGAGAGGCTTTTTTTCCAGGGCTGGGAGCGAGAGCGGCGTCCAGGCTGGGCAGGGGAGCCGGGTCTGCTCGTCCTCCAGCTGAGCAGTGGTGGTTTGCAGGTAGCATCCGGTTGCACTTGCTGGAATGCAGAGCAGGAGAGAGTTGTGTCGTGGTTTTCCCCTGCAGATGCGGGACACGGGCGGCAAGGTGGCAGCGTGGGGGGAGTGGGGGTAACTGGGAGCCCCCGTCTGCCTCCCAGCCCCATGGCGCTGGATGCAGCTCAGATGCACCCACGCTCTGTGAGGGGGGGTTTGAGGGCCTGAAGGGTTGTCCCCGTGTCCCTGCCGGGCTTATGGTGGTATCTTGCTGCTGTGCGTGGGTCTGGGGGTGGCCGGGAAGGGTCTGGCATGCTGGGGCCATCACTGACCCTCATTTTCTCTCCCACCATAGAGCTCCTCGGCGGAGCTCTCAGCCAGCTCTCGGCGGAGCTCCCCCAGCCAGCGCCTTCCCACATCAGCACCCTTTAGGTGCCTGTCCCCCCTCTCCAGGAGATCTTTGCTGGGGCACCTTGGGAGAGTGGGCAACCACTACCATGGGATGGTGGGATGGGGACAGCCACCTCCTTTGTCCCCTGTCCAGCTGGTGCCCTGACCCTCTCACTCTTCCATGCCCCCGCAGCTTCCGGAGCAAGAGGTTGTGAACGTGTTCATCGGGACGCAGGCGGTGGGGGCCATCATCGGGAAGAAGGGGCAGCACATCAAGCAGCTGGTGCGGTTTGCGGGTGCCTCCATCAAGGTGAGGAAGGCGCTGCGGGGCTGGTCCTGCGCTTCGTGCCTCAGTTTCCCCTCTGCACTGCCGAGGTCAGGGAATGGGAGTGTGCGGGGAGCAGTTTTGCTCCCCAACTTATCACAGAACGGTTGAGGTTGGAAGGGACCTTGAAGATCATGGAGTCCCACCCCCCTGCCCTGTTCAGGGACACCTCCCCCCAGCCCAGGTTGCTCCAAGCCCCATCCAACCTGGCCTTGAACACCTCCAGGGCTAGGGCAGCCACAGCTTCTCTGGGCAAGCTGGGCCAGTGATTCACCACCCTCACAGTGAAAAATTTCTTCCTGTTATCTCCTCTAAATGTCCCCTCTTCCACTTTGAAGGCACTCCGCCTCGTCCTGTCACCCCATGCCCTTGTAAAAAGTCTCTCCCCAGCTCTCCTGTACCCGTTGGCATGGGCCCACCTCTCCCGCCTGTGTTTAGTAGAAGGCCAGGCCTGCAGCACCCTGGTTATGAGCCCGGCTCGGGTGGGAGGGGATGCTCCTGCATGGGGGGATTGCCCTGCGTTGTGGGGGGACATGCCACCGAGGGAAGGTCTTGCTGAAGCGGTGGCTGCACTCACGCTCCTTCTCCCCCATACTTCCCCAGATTGCACCGGCAGAAGGTCCCAAGGGCAGCGAGCGCATGGTCATCATCACAGGGCCGCCCGAGGCTCAGTTCAAGGTGCGCTGGGTGGGGGCTGTGGGTGTGGGGGACAGTAAGGGCCAAGTTGAGAGCGTCCCTGTGGTCAGCACTGTGCTGCCAGCCTGGCTTGGCCTCCCTCAGCGCCAGGGGAGCTCTTTGCTGGGTACCGTGATTTTGATGCTGCTGGACGTGAGGACATTGTGAATGGACTCCTCGGTGCGGGCAAAGCCACCCGCATCCCACCTGGGTTCATCTTCCATAACCTTGTCTCCTGTCCACTCGAGCGGGATGGCGGCCCCCCCCCAAAAAATTGAGCCTCTCTCAAGGAGCGATGGAGGAAGCACAAGTTAAAAAAACCCAGAAACCTGAAATTAATTAGGGCTTGTCCGGGGTGAAAAGTTGGGAGCGGCGAGATGCTCGGTGGGGGCTCAGGGGTGGGTGGTGGTGGGAGAAACAGTGCCCTGACCCCCAACTCTTCCTTTTCCCTTCTCCTCCCCAAGACTGCACAGTGCAAGATGAGGGAAATGGTCCAGCAGGTGAAGCAGCAGGAGCAGAAACACGCTCCGGGAGCCCCGGCCTCGCAGCACAGCAAGTGATGCTCCTGTCGTGCCGCCCAGCACCGCCTGATGAATGTAACCCCACTGCCGGACAACCCCCTCCAACCTCCTCCACCACCCCCAGCAGGTCAGGGGAGCAAACCAAAGACCCGCCCAGACACACAGCCCCCCATTCCCGCGGCGCTGCGAGGATGCGCAGCTGAGGGGTACGGGGAGGGCTCTCTCCATCCCACAGCCTCCCCCTTCCTCCTCCGTCGCCTCCCGACGCTGTCCCTTTAGTTGGACTAACAGGGGCAGGTTTTGGTACCTCAGCACCTCACGCTTGTGTTTCCCTTTTAGAGATTTTGTGTGCCTTGTAAAACTGAGAGTTGGAGCATTTTTTCATTAATTTTTTTAATAAAAAAGAATGAGTTGGAAAAAACCATGTCGAGCGAGTGCGAGGCGGGAGAAGGAAAGCAATCCCAGGGGTGCTGACGTGGGGAAAGAAACTCCCCAACTCGGGGCGAGTTACAAAGCAGCATGTTTATTGCAGCGCTGGGTGCAAGGGGGATGGCTCCCAACTCGCCCAGGGGCTGGTAAAGCAAGCGTTCCTTTCTGATGCAAAGGCGTACGTATTCATTAGTGTAGGCTGGGAATAGGCACCACTCTGGTCATGATCTGTGGGTTGTTGTGGAGGAAGGCTCCCAGTCTTCCTGCCGGTGTACTTTTCCCCTTTGGCTCAAGAGTGCTGCTGTGGCTGAGCTCTGAGCCGCCAGACCGGTTCTCAGCAGATGGTTACTTCGCGCAGACAATAAGGCCCTGAATAGCCCTTCCTGTTCTCTGGATGGCTCTGGGTGGCTCTGCTCCTCTGCTGCTTCTAAGGTCGGGCTGCCCCAGTGTCATCATTGAGGAGCCTTTTGTCTATCCAGTTCTCACTTGTGGGTGTTCCTGCCCATGTCAGTGCCAGAGCTCTTCCGTAGGCTCCTTCTGCTAGCGGAGAGCCAGGGGCCGTTCCTTCAGGAGAAAGCTTGAGAAATGTTTAAAAAGAGAAAAGGGAAAGGAGGAAAAATAAAGTGGGAAAATAAAAAAGAGAAAAAGAAAAAAAGGGGGGGAAAAAGGGGGAAAAAGCAAAAAAGGTCAAAAGAAAAAAGGGGTAAAAGAGAAAAAAGGGGGAAGCGAAAACATATTAAAAAAGAAAGGTAGAAAGGAAAAAAAAACAACCAAACCAAGCAAGGAAAGTGGGAACAGCTGCGGGGCAAGAGGAGGGACAGGAGCTGGGGGGGGAGGTGGCAGTGCCAGCGCCGACCCCGGGGGCTGCGACACCACGTTTTTGTCCTCTACTGCCAAGTGTTGTGTGAAAAACAACCAACCAAACCCCATCCAAGGACAACATCAAAAACCAAAGAGAAATCTCTGCAGCTCACAGGAGCCTGAGCTTGCTCTCGGTTGCTTTCTTTCCAGTGTCTTGGGGGTGTCACGGCCGAGCTGAGATTGGGGTGTGGTGGTGGTGGGAGTTTGTCCCATGGCTGTGATGGGGGGAGAAGGGGTGGGCGGGGAGTGGGGGATGTGGTGTGGGGTTTTCTTTGGGTGATGGTGTTTTTTTGCCAGGCGTCGCTTTACCCAGTGGCTCAGGGAGGTGTTGGCATCACAAAGCCTGCGCTAAAGCGGGGTGGGGGCCTCGCCGCAGTTGGTTAGCAGAGCCAAAGTGGTTATTAATGGTTCTTAAGGGCGCCCTAATTATGCCCGTGTAACTGGGAAGCTCAGATGCCCCCTAAGCACCCCCCCCCGGTGCTTCTCTAGCCAGGCGAGTGCTGGGCGTCCCCCCCTGCAGGAGAGGAGCGCACCTCCAGGGCGGGTGGAAGGGCATCACCCAAGAGGGAGAGGACCAAGATGGGGCTTGGGTGTCCTTGGGGTGGCCGTGTGGCGGGGTAGGGCTGCTGGGGGCTGCCACGATGAGGGACACCCCCACGCCTTTCTCCATGGCTTCCAGAGCTGTGCTCCCTCCCTCCCTCCCACCCATCCAGTGCCACCGGAGAGGTGGTGTCCCCCCTCCCGGGGCGGGCAGGGGCTGCTGCCACCCCACCTAACACCTCAACGCACCAAACCAGCTTTCAGCAGTCACAGCCACCCGGGCACTGCCAAGGGGGCAGCAGGGGCTCCCCAAAGGGGGGTTACAGAACACAGAGAGCGTCCGTACACCGCTGACCCCTCTCCAGGGGCGGATTTTCGGGATGCTGCTTGCTCATCTCACCACTGAACGACACCTCGATTGCCCCTGCAGCACTGTGTGACCATCGCTTCGCGGCTTCTGTGCTCCGATGCTCCTCCTGGCTCCAATCCTCTTCCTGGGGGATTGTGAGGGAGCGAAAATCCACATCGCTACATCCAACTTTTTTTCAGTTAAATAAAAAAAAAAGAATAAATCACCCTCTCTCATTACCAGGTAGAGGTTCGTTCCATTAAGGCTCTTTTTATGAAAATAAATATTTAAATTATATAAAGAAATAAATACTTCTCTTTTCACATTAGATAACTCCCTGGAGACAGCAAAAAAAAAAGCACCACCACTGTGCACCAGTGTCCACCAGGGCTTTATACTTTTGTGGCTCTCATGTGCCAGGCCATTGAATCCACACAGTCCAATAAAGTCGGTTGTCCCTCTCCTCCTCCTGGCTGGAGGCAGGGCACCTCTACTGTTGACCGTAGTACCTACGATTATCAGATTGGCTCCTACCTGGTCCGTAGGATCGCCTACCGTAGGTTGGAGCAACCTTCTTCCTGTAAGAATCCTTTCTTCTATCGGCTTCATTTTGCAACTCAAGCACCTGTGCCTGTAGGGCTGAGGTAGGTTCTCCATCCCTCTTCTTCATGTCTTCTGCATATTCACAGAGGCAAACCCACAGGATATCTCGCATCGGCTTTGATTTGTCTTGAGTCGGAGGGTGGTTTTTCTCTTGAGTAGGAGGGCGTTTCCTCTTAGCAGCTGCAACATGAGTCTGTACAGGGAAAGCATGGAGTTTTTCCTCCACCTTGGTTAGTTTATCAAACAGTTTATCGGTTTGCTCAACTAATCTCTGGGTCATTTGCTCTATTTTCTCAGTCAGTTTCTCAGTCATTTTCTCGGTGGTCACAGTCAGCTTTTCTATGGCTGCCATAGAGAAGGGACCAGAGAGACTGTCTTCATACTGTCATACCTTCTTAACCCCTTCATTTACAGTTGGTGTGTCAGTATCGGATCCTCCCCAGACC
Source organism: Vanellus vanellus (assembly GCF_965231255.1). Taxonomy (NCBI): domain Eukaryota; kingdom Metazoa; phylum Chordata; class Aves; order Charadriiformes; family Charadriidae; genus Vanellus; species Vanellus vanellus. The sequence goes on along the minus strand of NW_028127117.1, from coordinate 396,690 downwards.
ATTGTTGACAATGTGTGGGAATATGTTGATGGTGCACTTTGTACAAACTTTTTGAGCAGAGATCGTTTGCATGACATTTCATCAGGGTCTACTGTCGCTTGCCCATCACTATAAATCACCTCTCGCACAGGCAGTTCTCTCAGGTACAATCCCTCTATCCTTGGCCAGGTTTCCCAATTGCCTAGCTTCTCTGCCATCTCAGTCTAGGGTATCTGCCCCGCTATCCCAGCATCGGAGCAACCAGGAGACAAGTGTTTCGCCTTCATGACGACTAAAGTCCTTCCTGATACTTCTCAGATCTTTCACGGAGAAGGATTGAACAACTCCCTCTACATCTGAGTCCTCCTGTGGTGAGGCTGCCCCAGAAGGGGCCTCTCCAGCATCTGCTCTAGAAGGACTCTGGCCTTTGTCTGTTTTCAAAGGTCTCTTTCCCTTCTGTGGTCTTGAAGGACCCTCCCCTGGATCTTGTTCAGAACTCTCCCCCAAGCTATGTGACTTGAGGTGGTCTTTGTGGAAAGGGGCAGGGGAAGGAGTTGACCTCCTCTTCTTGCTCCTGGTTACCGGGGCGGCTTGTACCGATTTTGATGGAGTTGGAGTAGTTTTGGTACTGGTTGTAGTGGCTGCAGTAGGTTGTGCCGGGAGAGGCGGCGGCGTGGCTTGTGCCGCTGCAGGGGGGGGCGCGGCTTGTGCCGGGACGGGCGGCGGAGGGGCCGGTGTTGTTGCGGTGGGGGGGGCGGCTGCCGGTGGTGCGGGTGCCGGTGCCGGTGCAGGCGGCGGCGGAGGCGCCTGTGCCGTGGCGGTGGGGGGGGCGGCTGCCGGTGGCGCCGGTGCCGTGGAGGAGGCGGCTGCCGGTGGTGTCGTTGCTCCGGGGGGGGCAGCTGCCGGTGGCCCCGGTGCCGTGGGGGAGGCGGCTGCCGGTGGTGCCGTTGCTCCGGGGGGGGGCAGCTGCCGGTGGCCCCGGTGCCGTGGGGGAGGCGGCTGCCGGTGGTGCCGTTGCTCCGGGGGGGGCAGCTGCGGCCGGGCCGGGCGGGGCCGCGGTTCGCGCCGCTGCAGATCGCCGAGCGGCTGCGCGGGTCTGAGTGGCGGCAGCGCACGGTCCCCTCCAGCTCCCCCTGCACAGATGTTTCACAAGAAACCACCCCTGCACCACATTCAGGAGCATCAACAACAAAATCACGATCTTAACAAGGTACCAGTCCTTATCCTCAGAGCCCAGAAGGTTGCCATGCCCCAGCTCTGATGGGGTCACATCAGCATAATTATCAAAGGGCGAAGTAAACATTCCCCAGGTAGAAGAACCCTTTGATTCCTTTGGTCCCCTTTCTACTGAGCATGAGGCAGATGGGATGGAATACCCTGTTGGTCAGTTTTGGGTCACCTGTCCTGTCGCTCCTCCCCGCAGGTGGGACCCCACTATGCTTTTCCACTTCCGACCCTCCAACGGGGCAAATAACAAAGCTGGTTGGCCGTGGGGGTTATAGCAATAAGTGTAAGCAAGAGCCTCTCTGCATCCCATGCCTGGGCATCAGCTGTAAACATTGCTCTTATCGCTCTGAGAGAGTGAACGCTGACGGCACAATAGGCAGTTAATTTCAGTTGGTAGAAGAGGCCCAGCTAAGAAGCCAAGTTACTGAACAAAATTGGTTCTCTTTTACCTCAAACCAGGACACAGGGAGAGTTTCCTTCCATTAAGGCTCTTTTTATTAAAATAAATATTTATATTATATAAAGAAATAAATACTTCTCTTTTCACATTAGATAACTCCCTGGAGGCAGCAAAACAAGCCAACCCCAAACCAGCCCAAAGGACAGGGGCTTTGGTGAGAAATCAAGAGATGGTAAACGCTTTCTTTCCGTGGTCGTGACAAATCCAGTTTTAGGAATCAAGTAGACGGTACATATTCCAGAAACAGAGGAAAACTCTCTTTGAGGAGACGGTAGTTCAGCACGTTGTCGTTGGGAAGGAAAGTTGGGCAAACACGACTGTAACCACCACCACAGATGTTTCCCATTTGTCTGTAATGTGGTCGCGTGCGCTGTGAGGCGCGAGCGTGTGGCTCAGCCATGGAAGTTGACGATGTTCCTTCTTCACTCTGCCCTTAACGAGGTCACACCCATCTTTCTGGCTCTCGCTTAAGGTGCGTTAGCTAATTTCAAAGAGAGTTACTGTCTCCAAAATAAGGGGGGGGTGGGGTGGGGGGTGGTGGTGGGGAAATAAACTGTCTTAACCACTACTTCATAACTTGAAGAGGAAAACTTGTGTACCAAACCCCAGAGTTACTGTCTCCAAAATAAGGGAGGTGGGGGGAACAAACCATCTTAACTTCTACTTCATAACCTAAAGAGGAAAATTCATCTAAGAAATGTAACTAAAGGTCTAAGAAAACTAACTAAAGGTCTAAGAAAAGTAACTAAAGGTCTAAGAAATGTAACTAAGGTCCAAGAAACGTAATTAAAATAAGAACTCTAATAGTCCATGTGCCACAGCAGCTGTTGGTGGATTATCTCCCACACCATCTTCTTGCGGAAGTATGGCATGTGAGTCTGAAAAGAGAAGAGAAATCCATTAAATAATGACGTCACGGTAGAAAGAGGCGGCAAACAGGCATAAACGCCCAGCGGAGTCCTTAATATGAAGTTCCCTTTAAGAACTGTCAACCGTTTGGGTACAACACCCCACGCGGTTCCTAAGAGGGTGACACGACAACCCGACAAAACCAGATTGACTTGACTGCGCGACAGCTTACAAGCACGCTAATAAAAGACCGGTGTAAAATGAAATCAATAAAAAGAAGCGGTGTCTTGACTGGTCAAAGGGTAGAAGCCATTTCTCCAAAAGATACCGAGCCCAGATATGCCAAACCCGCTGGCGGCAGTACCTTGCCCAAGAGGAATCTCACCGGCAGCAGCTCCCAAAGGCGGGGATGGAGAACCACAGCTCTGCCCTGCCCAGGCCACTTGGAAGTTCTGACCCCAGCAACTACGCACCAAAACGGGGTACGAAACCTCAGCCCCTGCCCCGGACACAATTAAGAGCTGCTGCGTAACCTCCCTGGCTCCTGTCCCTGCGCGAAAGGGGCTGGAGGGGTTTATGACCTTCACTCACCTGGCTAAAGTTGAACGGTTTCTCTCTGGCGATGTACTCTGCGTATATGCACATAAAGACGCCGCAGTCGCTTCCATTCAGCTGCTGAGGGATCTCCTAAGGAATGCAAAGAAGATGGAGGATTTCCCTCTATCTCAAAAGAAAAGCAACTTGGAAGTAGCGCACATTACCCACACCGACACTGCGCTCACCGCACACTCCTGACCCTACTTGCCTAATCCCGAATACCCACTCCCGCCCACGAGGAACAGACCCAGTTCACTGCACACCATCCCTCCCCTCTGCCTCCCGGACTCGGACACTACAATCCAAATTCTTGGCAGGCCCAGAAGGGGCAGCAGCCCTCCTCCCTGCGAGGCCTCTCGAGGTTCGCACCGCCTTTTTCTTAAGTGACCTTTCTTAAATCCAGTCTTTAGGGACTGCTTTTTACTATCAACTCCTCGAGAAACATCAGCTCAGCCCTTTCTTTGTCACGTGCCAGGATCTGGGCCCCAAAGAAGCACTGACAGTTCCCATTTCAAACCCAAGTGGTGCTCACGTACACGTGGCTCCATGCTGTGAAGAGTCCACTCCAAAACATTCAGCTCCAGGTTTCTTTTTTCCCAGCTTTCTTTTTGCAGGTATTGGCTGGTTAAAACAAAAGGGAAAAAAAAATCCCTTTTCATCTCTGTAATTTAGGCCAACAACAAAATAAAGTGGCTGAAGGATCACAGGAAGACAGACGGCAGGACAGTAAAATGTCAGAGGATCCTCACAGCAGCTGATTTAAGGCTGATTTTGAGGAAAAATCCCAATCTGAAACTTACAAACACAGGGAGAGGCTGTGAGCTAATGGTCAAGAACAAGGCCAATGATTCCATTGCTTCAGAGAGGTCAAAAAGCCCCAAATCACATGTTATCAGAGCACAAAGAGACAAACCAAGCAAGGAACTGTAATGCCATAATTCCACCGTGTGCCTTCATCCCACATACTGGGATCCAACTAACAAAGCCGGTAGACGTGTGCCACGGGGCTATGGTGGATTTGGCTGTGCCTATCACGGGAAGGTGGCAGAATCCAGGCACCCCAGACCCTGGGCGGAGGGGACGCTGTGACACCAGACAAGCAGCCGATGCCAGACAACTCGCAGCAAGCAACGCCAAGATTCCGGGTTGGTTATCTACAAGCCATGTGAAAACTTGCAGTCGCCTTACAGGGACTCAATCTAAAATCCCTCTCCTTATTCACACCATAAAAGCAGTGACGGAGCGGTTACTTACAGCAAAGTCTGACAAATCTTGTCCCCTTTCTGGCCCAGAGAGTCCAAGTACATGATGGTCTTCCTCCTGAGATCTATGACCTGTTATTAAAAGGTGACCATTAGACAAAGCACAACCTTCTGCCGCACACCCCCCAACACCTAAATGACTTCTCTTGCCAGTTTTTGCTCCCCGTCCAATTCTAAAGAAAAAGCCCGTGGGACTCACGGCTAGTGTCCAGTGCGCTTTCAAGTTTACAGGCACGAAGATGATGTCCTGCTTGAAGACATCAACACTTCTGGTCCATCTTCTTACTGCATCGTAGCCACCAGATCTTAGTTTGGCATAAAAGAAAGTACTGAACGCGTGGACCGCTGGATATCCTTCCTTCTTGCCTCTTTCCGTCAGCAGACCCATGTAGAAATTAACCACCTGTACCATAAAGAGGAAACGTGAGGTGTAAAAATAAGACGCTGCCTTCCCCAATGAAAAATACAGCACCATGTCTTTTCTGGCCACCCTTAAGCACGCAGCGGAGAGAACTCCAGCCTCAGCTGTCAGCTTTTGTTCCCAGAATTTCACACGGGGCTACATCGGCAGTTTGATCAAAACACCTGCCCCCCACACCAAAAACCCGGACGAACTCCGGGAAGCTGCGTCATACAAGAAGTAACGGAACTTCCAGAAACGCTCGACCCTTCAATACCTCAAATAAGACTTCTACAGAGGTTTTTAGGCTCTGCCACGGAGGTCGTCAAAGAACGTTGACGGGACTTCTGTACACGGCAGAGGGGTATTTTTCAATAAAGGCTGAGTGAGACTAGCCCTGTGCTGCAGCTGGTTTTACCTCATCGTTTAGCCAGCAAAGGTTCCTGAGCGTGCGGATGTCTTCGCGAGTGACCTTTAGTTTGAAGGCACTGCTCATGATCTCATCTGGCTCACCTCTGCCAAATGCGGCACTGACCTCTCTCTCCATGGCCTGAAAGGAACAATTCAATGGGGAAGGACTTGTGAAACAGCGCATGGAGCACGCTGACCTGGGGGCAGCTTTCCACTGAAACACGGCCTGTAAATTCAGCTCAGGTGACAGAGCAACTGCCTTCGACGGTTTCCTGCCTCAGTGAGCGATAGCGCTTTTGCCTTGCTTGGTTGGTTTCAGCATCCCAACTTTGAACTTTAGAGCCCAGGCTTGCTGCCATTTCTTTTCACCAAGGACGTTGGGATAAAACCCGTAAACTCAGCAAACACGCTAAAGCAGCTGAAAATGGAACACAACTCTGGCAAACCCCTTTCCCACGTGCTGCCGCGGCCCTCGCAATACCCAGGTTTAAGCCAATCCCAGCGGGGAATGCAAAGAAACCACTACGGATGGTGGTATAAAATACTCTGATCTGCAATAGCATCTCCTTCTTGCTTGAATCTGGGCGAGCAAAATAAGAAAACCACCCGGTTTCCCTTGTACCCAGCATCAACTCCGCAGACTTTGTAAACTCTGCATTTGCCCGCCCTTTCCAAGTCCATCCTCAACAGGCAGGAAAAGGTGGGGGGAGCTCAATTAGACTGCAACTCCAAAGAATAAAAGCAGCCAAAATTCATACAAGCAGGGGAAACTGAACTCCCACTCCCCGGTGGACGGCACCATGGATCAGCACAAGCTGATCTTTCAGGTTCTATCACCACTGTAGGACAAGAGGCACATCCAATATAACTGGATGAGTCGGGTTAGCACTGCTCTGGAGACTGGTGTTCAACCTGGACTCATTTTTTGTCCTGCTAACAGAAGGCCCACAAACCCTCAGGGCAGCACAACTGAAGGAGCGCTGGAGCACACGAAATCCTTCAAACCAGCTTTAGTGCTGACCCTCGCACTGCAAAGTCACAGCCGCAGTCACTCACTAACAGGTTCAATGCAAGTTCTTCAGATTTCAAAAAGCCTCAAGAACCACCGAGAATAAGAGGAGTTCCCTGCAGCTCTGTCACAACCTTCTCTTTTGTCTAACAGACTGTCGGCTGTGGTACCTCTGTGAGCGGAGGAAAGCGTTCCGCTGTTTTTCCCAAGCTTGGCACTTTCTTTCCTTCCACGGTGAGGCTGGCTGACTTTTTGGACCGAACAGGTATAGGATGTCCTTGGAATAACGCATCTTCTGAGATTTCAGCTCCATGCTGCCTCTGTTAGACAAACGGACATTAAGCTAGCAATCAAGCACAGATTTGTTTGCTTGGGGACAGGACAGAAAACTGGAAGAGTTTTTGTACACACATCCAAACAGCAAACCCCAAAGTGACTTTTTATTGACGACTGCATTCCAACTGTGCACCCATGGAGTGCTGCACTTGGAGGCAAGAGAGGCAGAGAGCTCGTTTGGCTTGGGCTAGCGTTAAGAACCCCAGCAAAGCCTCCACGTGTAGGTATTAAGTTGAGAGTGAGACTACTATTTATGATTTCCATGATTAAAATTTTATTTTTGACCTCAATCCTGACCAGAGATGGAAGTCAGGGATGTACTTCCCATCCCAGCAAGACTAAAGACACCCCAGTCCAGCTTTGCAGGTCAACTAAGGCTGTGCAGTAAAGATTTTGAGGCTATACCCAACACATGAAAGGGGAAGAATCAAAATGCTATAGTGTAGCGTGCTCCTAATAGTCCAGAAACAAAATTAACGGTAGCGGAAAACACTTTGCCATAGCGCTACTCATCAAATAACGCTCCCGCTTTCCCGGGGAAAAACAACCTGGGCAAATACAGATATTGTTGAGTAAGTCACGTGAAGTGGAGAGTGCTGAAGTTTCTGATCACAAATAGCTCTATTTTCCTTGTGAATAACGCAAGCTTACCCCCGCGATGGTTTCTTTCACTGCTCCTTCCTCTTCCTGAGAGTTTTCTTCTGGTGTGCAGTACCTGCCAGGAGAGGGAGAGAGAGAAGTGAGCTTTGTATCTGTCCTCTCCCATGGAATTCTCAGGAATTCACCTTCTGGACAAGAAAGGCTTTTTCAAGGCTTATTCTGACTACAGCCCCAGTTGCACACATCAACACGTGACAATATCGCCTCAACGTCCAGCACCATTCTTTCTTAGCAGCAAGACTGGGATAGAATGAAGAGCTGGGAGCTTTGCAATTTTTTTTTTTTCCCATTTACTTGTACAAGACTCCTTTTCCTTCTCTTTATCAGTTGCATTATTTAGAAAACAGAGAAGCAACCAGCACTTCCTCTATCGAGTGCTTTGTGATCTACTGCTGATAAACACTGCACGCTGGGTGTTCTACTGCAAGGTGTAACAGGAACATCTGCAACTAGACTTGCATCCAAACAGAGTGAGCTTCGGGAAACTAAGGCCAGCACACTGAATTCCAAATGGGACAGCGACAGGATGTTTACTTGCCTTCTACAGGCCAGTCAAGAGAGTGACTATCCCCATTTGGAGAGGATTGTCATTCAAACCACACAGACTCTGAAGAGCAAACAAATACACAGACATTAAAGTTGTCCAGATATATGTCCCTGCTTCAAAAACAAGAATTCACATTGTCACCAAAAGACCCCTTTGAGAGAGGCTGCTGGCCTCTCAAACCCAACCGCACGCTGCTTTTTTCCCCCTCCTAGTCAAACCCCACGCATCCTCTAAGTCCCAAAAACTGCCTCAAGTCCCACCAGGCTTTACAAGCTCTCTAATCCTTATGCTCAGGATGCGAGTTTCCAAGTGAAAGAAATGAAATGTCAGCTCCTTGATGGCTCGGCAGAACGACTCACAAACAAAAACGGATTCTGCACATCCAAGGACAACTTGGGACGGCCACCACTCGCACCCTTACTGGCTTTCTTCCCACAGCAAACACCACACCAGCACAACCCCCTTTGTCACGCAGCACGGCTCTCACATGGCAGCTGTGTTGGAGATGCAACTGGCTTGCGAGCAATTCCGGAGCCGCAAGGTAGCTACTCATTACTACATTAAAAGAGACTCTACCTGATCGTATCACCTCTCTGCGACCACTGCGGGCAGCAAACATCTATACATTCGACACCTGCACAGGAAAGCAGTAGTAAGAAAACAAGAAACTTTGAATGCTGACTGTATGGTCAGGAAGTTTGAATTCTGGCAAGCGCTTTGAACATCATCTGCCAGTGTATAAGAAATGCCCTATTCCGATTTGAAGTCTACCTACAAAGTGGAACGGATTGGAATCATGGGGATACTCACCGGTCCTTAGTGTTGGACGTGGATAGACCTCTCCTCCGTATTTTGGTTCTTCCAGGTGACTCACAGTCGTCACTGGTTCCTTAGAGGAGGCTTGACACTTTGGGGCAGGAAAGAACAACAGAGGAGAATCACAATTTTTATATGTGGGGCATTTGTTATCAGTGTATACCAATTCACGGTGGCTTTTGGGGTTTTTCTTTGAAAAGAAAAAAATATTCTTTGCACATCCGACAAATATCTGCATCAACCTGAGGAGGCCACTTTACTCTGCGGGACAAGACAGCGTTCATTTCAACCAGCCTTGACCAATTCTGCTCAATCTATTTGTTAAAGATTATGCAGACAGTGAGAATGGCAATGTCCACAACATCCACACTGCTGGGACATTTTACTTCAGACCTGCCCTGCTCTGACCTCAGGGACTATATGCTCAGTAGCAGTTGGAGTGCATTAGACACGTTCCCCAGGAACCTTCTCTGGTTTACCTTCCTCTGAAAGGAATCTCTTTCTCATGCTCCAGATCTGCTCCAAAATATGAGCCAAACCACAATAAGCAACGACTGGCAGATTAGACGCCCAAAGCAGAGTCTTGACCCGCTCTCAAATGCAGTGCACTTAAACTCAGTGCACACAAAATTACATGAGAAACTGTTTTCTGTATCATTTTCATGATATGGATTTTCATCTGAAGTGGCGGATTCTGGCGCAGCGCACTCCTTAATGGGCGGCCTCAGGGGTAAGAAGCTGTCTGGAGCAGATTTGATGCTCTGTTTGCCGTTCCGGATTGTGCTGAAAACATCAACGGCAAAAGAAATGGTATCCAGAGAACATTCCAATATGCACCTCCACCACCAACTACTTTGTCAAGCACGTACACCGATGATGATGGAGACAGACACGAGATGTTCATGACTTTCAGATGAAGATACGCTGTTGATTGTGTCCTCAGCCTCCTCTCAAGTTCAACACTTCCTCTTACCGCAGACCTTTAATCTCTAGCTAATATCCTCTGTCAATTAAGTAGCTGGGTTTAAAGAAAAAGTTGAAAATTGGTTCTTCAGGGGGGAAGCAGCTGGAGACCTCCCTTACCATAGGCAGTAAACCTTTTGGGGAAGAAGTCAAAGAAAACAGAAGGATTTTTACCTCAGACGTGGAATTATCTTGTGAGGATGGGATAGTGGTTCCTTCGTCAGGTGAGCATGGGTTCCACACGGCATCTGACCTACGAGGGAAGAGCATAAGGCATCAGGAACTCTAAAAGGAAACTGAAGAGGTTCATGAGTTTACAGTAACGAGCTTCAACAAAGATAAACTGTCATCTTCTCTCTCACATCATCATATTATTTCTGTTATGTCACTTGAGGACATTTTCAGGTTTTCACACCGGCAACTACAGCAAGTTGTGCGCACAAGGTATTGCCAGCCAAAATCTGAAATACAAAAGGCTTCTCGGGATCTACTACCTAAAAGAAGCATTGAAAACAATTTACTTCTGGCAAGCTAACAGTGGACCTATCAGAATGGAAGGACTGCATCCAAGGCAGCTCTGGTACTGAGATGACAAGATAAATGCCCGGCCCCACTCCAGAAGCAATGCAAGGATGCAGGTAAGAAACAGAGGTCACGCTCAAGTCTTCCCAGATGCCGCCTCGTCCTGTGCCTGCAATAATCTGTACAGAACCCCAGGGGTAGGCTTGGACGGTACACAAGGTAGGGTGAAAATGAAACAAGTCGTATAACTTGATGTCAGCCTTACCAATTTGTAGCATTGCTACATCGAGCGATGAAAATCTTGGTCTTTTACTTGAAGGCTCAAAAGAAGTGGACCGAATCTTAAAAGAAAACAAAAAAAAAGTACCAATGTGAGTATAACCTGAATGAGAATCCAAGCAAACACACTTCCTGAGACTTAGTCAGCTCTGCTATGACTTGAGGACCATGACTTGTTGGTTCAGATTGCAGAAGAATGCCAATCTTTGCAGGATCTTTGACAGGTACGCTTTAATTTTTGAATACAGGCTCTCATACGTGCAGTCAGCTCCTAAACATTCCAAAGTGTGATAATTCAGCCCTTGAAAAATATATTTTGTACAAATAAGAGTTAACGACTCTCTCAGGAATGAAGAATTAGAGCCCGACAGTCTCTTAGGCCTCTAATTCCATGGGGTAATAAGAAAAATAGCACTACACCTTTGAACCAAACTAGGGAGTCAAGCAGTAGGTGGCTCATTTTTACAGAGCCAAAGTCCTACAGGAATCCTCTCCTGGGCTGGTGGCTAATGAGCAGAAAGAGGTTTATCCACAGGAAGTACGCAGTTTTTCTTGTAAGGTAGTGTATTTTGATTCCTTAACCACAAACTCGAGAAAGAGAATAACGCAGACTTGAGTAAGGCAAACCCAGCCCACATTATAGCTGCCTGCTAGAAATGGAAAAGAACCACCTACAGCTGTACAGGCTCAGAGCAGGCTCAACCTCAAGATGCATTAGGGAGAGCCGCTTGCTCTCGCACCTTGCACAGATCCTAATATTTCAAACCCCTCGCTAACCTCTTCCGCACACTCTGTGAATGGAGCATCTTCGCTGACGGAAGCCGCCGGGCGTTTGGTTGCCTTGGTCGGCAACTGCACCACAGCAGAAACTTTCTCTTTCTGTTCAGAGATGGAATAATCTAAAAAACAAAGACAGGCCATGTAAGAACATGATAGAAAACCAACAAAGGTACATTGCGAATACAGCCAGGAGGGAGCACACAGCTTTGATTTAAAATACTCTTTCTGCTGACACGCGCGGGCTCACCGCCAGAGACCTGGGCTATCTCCTGCTGGCAGTAAAAGTACTGTGCCCTGCCACAGTCACCGCAGATAACGTCATACAGAGGGCTAAGCCCTACCGTACACCCTCAAGCCATTGGCTATAGGCATAGAGAGCCACAAGGAAAGAACAGCTTGAAAAGCCACAGTTTCAGGAACAATGCCAGCGCACAAAAGCCAGACTTTTCCAAGGGACACGAAACCTCAGAAAAATCAGGCATATTCAATACTTCTGTAATGTGCAATACCTGATATTTTCTTTTTCGCCGGACTCTCGTCACCATCGTCCACAGGTATCCAAACGCTGAGGAAAGAACACACACAACAGTGTTTTGCAGCCCTAGGGAAGCTCCCAACAGGCTGACTTCCCTTCACAGGGCCCAAACTTTCAAAGTTACTTTTCCTATCCCGAAGGTCTCCCCCTCCAAGCGCCCCTGGGATCATCTCAGGCACATACACCTAACTGCACCCCTCCTCAACACCCCCCAACCTCTCCCAGCCAATGACCGCTCTGAGAGAGCTAATTATCCCGCTGCAGCACATTAGGCCTCTTTTTCTCATTCTGTTAATGCTTCCCAACATTTTACATTTGTTCCTATCGCCAAAAAATTGAGTTTATATGTAATGTTTTCCTCTTTCCTCAGGGAAAGCAGCACACCAGAGATTACTACACCATCTCATTTCGTAAATCACTACACTGATTTGCAAAGAAAGGTCTAAGGAGGACAGGAAATAAAAGGTGGGAAAGCAACTCATGCATACACCCACTTCAATCACTTTTTCCTTTGGGAATGGAGCACAAAGGATGGTCCTAGGTGGGTTTTTGCCTCTATTTGCCCCCCCAAATGTCATGACAGACGGCAAGGATTCTTTGAAGAATTCTTTGGTCTTTCTTACACAAAGGAATTTCTTTTAAAATGTTATGCCCCCGAACCCTGATGATAGCATTGCTTCTGGACTATCTTCTCTCTGTATCAGGAGCACAAAGAAGTCCCTAACGGCACCTTTCATACAATGTCAAGAGTATTGGCTATTACTATGCTATTAAAGTCAGGCAGAAAATATCGGGGGGTAGGCATTAGAGGTAAATATCTTCCCATGAAAATGCATTCTTACTCAGCATATTTGATACTTCAGAAGGCAAAAGTAGAGAAGGCAAAATCTTTGTATCCTCCTGCTCAATTGTTCGCAGGAGCTAACTCCTTCTGAGCTGCTCTCCAGGCTCAAGGCTACATCCTGAGAGAAGCGCAGTTTCAATACCTGACAGCACTTACGGCAACTGCCTGTGAACAGAAATGCCGCTTTCTCCAGCTTTACCAGAGCACCCGGCACCTGGGAGAGCCTTGTTTTGTCCTTTTTTACTTTACCAGCCACTTGGAGGTTTAGGATCAGTTTGAGGGCGAGAAAAGAGGAATTCTCTCTTGGGAAGTTGTACTAAGCTGCTCCCCGCTCCTTCACCACTCCAAGTCTCCACCCCCTCTTTTTCCCTTTTCAAGCCCCCGCTGTGCAGACGGAAAGCCAACGAGGGGGTGGCTTTGCCCACGGATTTGGGGGGAACATCTGGAAGCCACAGTCATCTCGGCATCACAGGGGAACGACTCTGACTGCGGCCCGGGGCGAGCCCACAGCGGCAGGAGCCACAGCCGCCGCACAGGGCCGGAAGGACGGGGCTGCCGGGCTGGGAGAGGGCGGGGGGGGCACGGGGCTGCCGGGGCCCACCACGAGCCCCACCGCCCCGGAGGGGGGGCTCTGGGCGGGCAGAGGGGCCGAGGCCAGAGCCAGGGGAGCCCCAGAGCAAGACCCCGCCCTGCACCCGAGCCCACGGAGCGACTAACGCCGCTCCCGGCCGAGGCGCCGGGCGGGCTCCCGCCAAGGAGGCCCCGGGGGTCCCGCAGGCCCCAGGCGGGGCGGGGAGTGGGCGCCGGGGCGATGCCCCGGGGCGGCCCTGAGGCGGCGGGGCGGCTCGCTGACCTGGGGGGCGGCCTCTTGCGCGGCGGCGGGGCCGAGGGCGGTGAGGAGGGCACCGAGAGCCCCCCGCAGCCATCGGTACAGGGGCGGCTGAGGGGGGAGAGAGGGGCGGGGCGATGGGTGCGCGCAGGCGCGCCGCCGTCTGTGCTCTGCCTGAGGGAGCCGTTAGCGGCCGCCCGGCCCGCTTCTGCCCTGCCCTGCGGTGGGGCCGGGCCGGCGCCGTCCCGCCTCGCCCTCTCCTCTGTCTTGGGGAGGCACTGGCCCTTCTCCGGAAGCCCCGAGCCGGGCCCCGGCTGGCAGCTGGGCACCGGGAGGCGGGGGGTGCCCGGAGGAGGGGAAGAGGCGTGTCTGCCCTCGGGGAGAGGCCCCCACGGAGGCCGGAGGGGCCCCCCAGAAGCCCTCCAGAGACGGAGGGGCCCCCCAGAAGCCTCCCAGAGAGCGGAGGGGCCCCTCGGAGAGCGGAGAAGCCTTTCGGCGTCCCGCAGGCCTGAGGCGAGCGGCAGCGGCCGGCGGCGCGGGCTCTCGCGCGCCCCCTCCTGCCTCCTCTGCCCTCGGTGGGTGAGGGAATGCCAGTCCCGGGCTTACCGAGCCCTTTCCTGCGCGCTCGCACGGCGCTTTGCGCCCCTCTGGCGGGGAGCTGCGCTCGCTGCACCCGGCTGCGCCATGGCTGCGGTGCGACTGGAAGGACGCGGACTGCGTTCGGCGTTCCACCATGGTGAGCGGCTGCGATGGAGCGGCGCCCAACCGCCGGCCGCGGGCAGCCCCGCTCGAGCCGCTGCTGCGGGGGCCGGCGAGCGTGTGGTGAGTGCTGAGCTGTGTGCGGGGGGTTGGGCTGGCTCTTGGGGCGCTGCCTCGCCCTGCCCTTGCTCCTAAGGAGGCTCTTCAATGCGGTGCTCGCCCGTCGTTAACGGGGGGTGGACATGTGGATGACACTAAGCTAGGAGGAGTGGCTGACACGCCAGAGGGCTGTGCTGCCATCCAGAGAGACTTGGACAGGCTGGAGATTTGGGCAGGGAATAACTTAATGAAATACAACAAGGGAAAGTGTAGGGTCCTACATCTGGGCAGAAACAACCCCAGGTTCCAGTATAGGATGGGGAGCTACCTGTTAGAGAGCAGTGTAGAGGAAAGGGACCTGGGGGTCCTGGTGGACAGCAGGATGACCATGAGCCAGCACTGTGCCCTTGTGGCCAAGAAGGCCAATGGCATCCTGGGCTGTATTAGAAGGGGGGTGGTTAGCAGATCGAGAGAGGTCCTCCTTCCCCTCTACTCTGCCCTGGTGAGACCGCATCTGGAATATTGTGTCCAGTTCTGGGCCCCTCAGTTCAAGAAGGACAGAGAGCTGCTGGAGAGAGTCCAGCGTAGGGCAACTAAGATGATTAAGGGAGTGGAGCATCTCCCTTATGAGGAAAGACTGAGGGAGCTGGGTCTCTTTAGTTTGGAGGAGACTGAGGGGTGATCTTATTAGCGTTTATAAATATATAAAGGGGGAATGTCATGAGGATGGAGCCAGGCTCTTCTCAGTGGCGACCAGTGATAGGACAAGGGGTAATGGATTCAAGCTGGAACACAAGAGGTTCCACTTAAATTTGAGAAGAAACTTCTTCTCAGTGAGGGTGACAGAGCACTGGAACAGGCTGCCCAGGGAGGTTGTGGAGTCTCCTTCTCTGGAGACATTCAAAACTCGCCTGGACACCTTCCTGTGCAACCTCGTCTAGGTGTTCCTGCTCCGACAGGGGGATTGGACTAGATGATCTTTTGAGGTCCCTTCCAATCCCTACCATACTGTGATACTGTGATACTGTGATGTGCAGGTGTTGCTGCAGCCCCGTGGCGGAGAGGCTTTTCCAGAGGCGTTTTTAAGTGTAAGAGGAGCGAATGTTCTGAGCAGGAGCTGGTGTCTTGGGCTGTAGCTTCATCTGTGGAGCTGTAGAGTCGTGGGAAGGATGGAGGAGAAGGAACGAGCCTCCTGGTGAAGGGAAGGAAGTGAGGAGGTGCAGTGTCCAGCCCGGCGTCGAGGAGTGTCTGGGCAGGAGGGGACACGTTGGTGTAGGAGCCGTGGAGCAGCCCGTGGCCCGAAGCAGAGGGTGGACACGGGGAGTGTGAGCTCAGTGCGAGGAGGAGCACAAAACCTCGGCGTGGTGGGTTTAAATGGAGGGCTGGGAGCGAGAGCGGCGTCCAGCCTGGGCAGGGGAGCTGGGTCTGCTCGTCCTCCATGTGAGCAATGGTGGTTTGCAGGTAGCATCTGGTTGCACTTGCTGGAATGCAGAGCAGGAGAGAGTTGTGTCCTGGTTTTCCCCTACAAAGGCAGGACACAGACGAAAACATGGCAGTGGGGGGGGGTGGGGGTAACTGGGAGCCCCTGTCTGCCTCCCAGCCCCATCGTGCTGGGTCGGGGCTGCAGCTCACCCCAATGCACCCTCGGGTGCACCCACGCTCTGTGAGGGGGGGTTTCAGGGCCTGAAGGGTTGTCCCCGTGTCCCTGCTGGGCTCACAGTGGTGGCACACTGCTCTGCGTGGGACTGGGAGTGGCCGGGAAGGGTCTGGCACGCTGGGGCTGTCGCTGACCCTCGTTTTCTCTCCAACCATAGGGCTCCTCGATGTACCTCTTGGGTGTGTATGGAGCCCCCCCCGGCCGGTGCCTTCCGCCATCAGCACCCAGTAAGTGCCTGGTACCCCTTTCCAGGAGATCTTCACTTGGGCACCTTGGGAGGGTGAGCAGCTACTACCATGGGATGGTAACAAGGGGACAGCCACCTCCCTTGTCCCTTGTCCGTCCGGTCCCCTGACCCTCTCGCTCTTCTGTGCCCCTTCAGCTGCCGGAGCAAGAGTTTGTGAACCTGTTCATCGGGATGCAGGCGGTGGGGGCCATCATCGGGAAGAAGGGGCAGCACATCAAGCAGCTGGTGCGGTTTTTGGGTGCCTCCATCAAGGTGAGGAAGGGGCCGCGGGGCTGGTCCTGTGTTTTGTGCCTCAGTTTCCCCTCCCCACTGCCGAGGGCAGGGAATGGGAGTCTGCGGGTTACAGTGTTGCTCCCCAAATTATCATAGAATGGTTTCGGTTGACAGAGACCTTGAAGACCATCCAGTCCACCCTGCTGCCCTGGTCAGGGAGACCTCCCACCCGCCCAGGTTGCTCCAAACCCTGACCAACCTGGCCTTGAACACCTCCAGGAATGGGGCAGCCACAGCTTCTCTTGCCATCTCATGTTGAGCTTCTCATCAATCAGCACCCCCAGGTCCTTCTCCTCAGGGCTGCTCTCCATCCATTCTCCGCCCAGCCTGGATTTTTGCTGGGGATTGCCCCGACCCATGTGTAGGACCTTGCACTTGGCCTCCTTGAACTTCATGAGGTTGGCATGTGCCCACCTCTCCAGCCTGTCATTAGTAGAAGGCCAGGCCTGCAGCACCCTGGTTATCAGCCCAGCTCAGGTGGGAGGGGATGCTCCTGCATGGGGCGGTTGCCCTGCGTTGGGGGGGTACATCCCACCAAGGGAAGGTCTTGCTGAAGTGGGGGCTGCGCTCATGCTCCCTCTCCCTCATCGCTCCCCAGCTCGCCCCGGCAGAAGGTCCCGAGGCCAGCGAGCGGATGGTCATCACGGGGCTTCCCAAGGCTCAGTTCAAGGTGCGCTGGGTGGGGGCTATGGGGGGGGCGACAGTAAGGGACAAGTCGAGAGCATCCCTGTGGTCACCACTGTGCTGGCAGCCTGCCTTGGCCTCCCTCAGCGCCAGGGGAGCTCTTTGCTGGGTACAGTGGTTTTGATGCTGCTGGACATGGGGACATCGTCAGCTTTGGGGATGGAGAGGCACAGTGGGTGCTGCCTGATGGTTTTCCTTTCTGTCCGTCTCCTCCCCAGGCCCAGGGGTGAATATTTTGGGAAGATGAAAGAGGAAAACGCGAAAGACGTGAAGCTTGAAGCCCACATCAAGGTGCCTTCTTTCGCCACCGGCCATGTTATAGGCAAAGGTGGCAAGATGGTAGGTGGTGGTGCCCCGGGGACGCAGAGTTGGGCATCAGCCGTCACCCCTGCCCACCCCAGGGGGACAAATCCCGGGTGCACAGTGGTTTCGGCGATGTCTTGACCCTCAGCCCCTATGTCCTGGTGGTGGTTCTTGTTGGTCCCAAGGAAGGGGGAGACACACAGGGTGCCTGGTGCCGTGGTGACACCGGCAGCAGAGCATTTTGGCTCTTCCACAACAAAACCCTCTTGTGGTTCGCTCCAGGTGAATGAACTGCAAATTTTAACCAGTGTGGAAGTCCTTGTGCCACGAGACCAAACCCTGGACAAGAACGAGGAGGTCATCATTAAAATCATTGGGCACTTCTTTGCCAGTCAAGTACGGTTTGGCCGTGGCTTTACCCAATATTCCCCGGCTGCTTCCGTCCACCGAGGAAAGGCGCAGTGTGTGCTGAGCCCAGCACCACCCGAGCGTCCTGCCGCTCTTCTTTCAGGTGGTCCCTGTGCCCCCAAGAGGCACTGAAGGTGTTTCAGTAGCTCCCCCCGGCTGTGGGAGTGCAGAAATTGAAGATTGGCTCGATTGAGCTAAAAATGGGTGTTTTGAATGCTGTGCAGAGTGGCACCCAGGGTGTGAATGGACTCCTCTGTGCAGGCAAAGCCACGCGCATCCCACCTGGGTGCATCTTCCATAACCTTGTCTCCTGTCCACTCGAGAGGGATGGTGGCCCCCCAGAAAAATTCAGGTGGTCTTGAGGAGCGATGGAGGAAGCACAAGTTTAAAAAAAAAAAAAAAAAAAAAAACAAACAAACAAACAAAAAACAAACAAACAAAAAAAAAAACCCTTGAAATTACTTACAGCTTGTCCAGAGTGACAAGTTGGGAGTGGCGAGATGCTCGGTGGGGGCTTGGGGGTGGGTGGTAGGGGGAGAAACAGTGCCCTGACCCCCACCTCTTGCTTTTCCCCTCTCCTCCCCAGGACTGCACAGCACAAGATGAGGGAAATGCTCCAGCAGGGGAAGCAGCAGGAGCAGAAACACGCTCCGGGAGCCCCGGCCTCGCAGCACAGCAAGGGAGGCTCCCGCCGTGCCGCCCAGCACCGCCCGATGAATGTAACCCCACTGCCAGACTTTGCCCCCCCTCCCCCACCCCCAGCAGGTCAGGGGAGCAAACCAAAGAGCCCTCCCAAACACACCTCCCCCCTCCCCCCCCCATTCCACGTGGCACTGTGAGGATGCGCAACCGAGGGGTGTGGGGAAGGCTCTCTCCATCACCTCCCGACGCTATCCCTTTAGTTGGACTAACATAGGCAGAGAGAGAGAGAAAGAGAGTTGTTATTATTCTTTTTTAAAATTTTTTTTATTTCCTAAAAGCCACCCGGTTTTCATCCCAGGCATGGCCAGAGGAGCTTACCCAGTGTTCAGGGGGGGAGGTTGGGCTGCATCACGCAGCGCAGCGGCTCATCAGTTTTTAGAATTAATGTAACAATAACGAAACTAACGGCGATTTTTAAGTTTTTTAAGGATTTTAATTCTTTATTTATTTCATTTCAGAGGGGGTGGGGGCAGGAGGGGGATGTTTGTTTTTTAGCACAAGCCGGCTTTTCTAGAGGTTAAAGGAAAGGCCGTGCTCGGCCGTAAACACTTTGGGGAATGATCCCGGTTGTAAGGAGAGAAGGGGGAAAGAGGGGCAGGGGTGGAAAGCCAGATTTCCAAGAGGTTGTCAGCCCAGGGCTGGGGGAAAAAAAAAAACACACTAGCAAAATAATATTTTTTTTTTAATTTCAAAAATAAAACGCATACAACCCTCAACCCCAGATGACACACACACAACCACACACAAAAACTACCTCAGGGTTTACCTCAGCACATTGCGCTTCTGTTTCCCTTTTAGAGATTTTGTGTGCCTTACAAAACTGATAGCTGGCACATTATTTTTGTTTCTTTTCTTAATAAAAAAAAAAAAAAGAGTTGGAAAACACGCTCTACTGAGTGCGAGGCGGGAGAAGGAAAGCAATCCCACGGGTGCCAGAGCTCTTCCATAGTCTCCTTCTGCTGGCTGAGAGCCAGGGGCTGTTCCTTCGGAGAAAGCTTGAGAGATGTTTAAAAAGAGAAAAAGAAAAAAAAAAAATAAAAGAAAAAAAGGGGGGGAGGAAAAAAACGAGGGGAAAGAAGAAAAAAGGGAAAAAGAGATAAAAAGGGGGGAAAAGAAAAAAAAAAAAGGGAAAAAACCCAACAACCCCAAATTAAAAAAAAGAAAGGTAGAAAGGAAAAAAACCCCTAAAAAAACCAAGCAAAGTAAGTGGTGAAAGCTGTCGGGCAAGAGGAGGGACGAGAGCCAGCGGTGAGGTGGCGCTGCCAGCGCCGGCCCCGGGGGCTGTGACACCACACTGCAAAGTGTTCTGTGAAAAAAAAACAAACAAATCCCATCCAAAGACAACAACATCAAAAAACAAAGAGGAATCTCTCCAGCTCACACGAGCCTGAGCTTGCTCTCCGCTGCTCTCTTTCCAGTGACTCGGGGGGGGGGAGGGGGGTGGGTCATAGCTGAGCTGAGAGTGGGGTGGTGGTGGGAGTTTGCCCCATGGCTGTGATGGGGGGAGAAGGGGTGGGTGGGGAGTGGGGGATGTGGTGTGGGGTTTTTGAGGGTGGTGTGGGTTTTTTTGCCAGGTGTCGCTTTACCCAGTGGCTCGGGGAGCGTGACGAAACGGGAAAAAGGACTTCACTGAGAGGTTCAAATTAACAATTTCTTTGGACTTCACTCACGGGCCCAATACATCACTATTGCAAGTTCTGTGTGTGCGATGGCGATTACACTATTGCGGTTTAAAAGAAATCAGCGGGATCCACTATTGCGAGCTACAAATGCCCCCGACAAGTAGCAACACAAACCACAAGGGCGCTAGATATTAATACCTTAGAAGAGTGCACCAGTCACAAACTCAATCGCATGCCCTATACCGTACAGATGTTTCTTAGTCACTTACCCTCTCTCTCTCAGGTGAGGTCGCTCCATCCCGGGGAAGTTACCCTGTACAGCGTCCTGGATGGGGGGGACGGATCTCCTAGGGGCCAGCTGTATCCTTGGAGGATTCCCCATTTGTCTCCCCAGACCCTGCGGTTTATATTTCCTGACTCGGTGAGGGTGCAGGATTATGCCCGAGTGGATTACACTGTCTGGGATATTTCCCTCTGGTGGTGCCATAGCGAAGTCTCTGTTGCCAGTTTGTGATGTCCGGCGCTCAACGTCACGGGAAGAGTGGTGGGATGGGACTCGGGGCATTTTGATTGTTAAGGGCCATTTGGTTTTGGTTGTTCTGTGCCATCTTGAGATAAGCCCGGGCTGAGCTGTTTTGCAGCTCCCCCCAAGTTCTCTCTGCACAGCCAAGGCACGGCGGGGATGGAGCTGAGTGGGATGGCAGCTCCCTGCCTCTCACCTCTGGTGCTCCGAAACCGGCTTGGCTGGCTGCTCCCACACAGGGAGGCGTGTGCATCAGGAAGCCTGCGCTAAAGCGGGGTGGGGGCAGTTGGTTAGCAAAGCCAAAGTGGTTATTAATGGTGGTTAATGGCACACTAATTACGCCCGTGTAATGCGGAAGCTCAGATGCCCCCTAACCACCCCACCCCCCCCCCGGTGCTTCTCTAGCCAGGCGAGCGCTGGGCGTCCCCCCCGCAGGAGAGGAGCGCAGCTCCGGGGTGGGTGGAAGGGCGTCACCCTCTTGTGGTTCGCTCCAGGTAAACGAACTGCAAAACTTAACCAGCGCGGCAGTCACTGTGCCACGAGACCAAACCCCAGACGAGAACGAGGAGGTCATCGTTAAAATCATTGGGCATTTCTTTGCCAGTCAGGTACGGTTTGGCCGTGGCGTTACCCGATATTCCCCGGCCGCTTTCATCCACCGAGGAAAGGTGTGGGGCTTGCTGAGCCCAGCACCACCCGAGCACCCTGCCACTCTTCTTTTGGGTGGTCCCTGTGCCCCCAAGAGGCACTGAAGGTGTTTCGGTAGCTTCCCCCCAGCTGTGCAAGTGCTGAAATTGAAGATTGGCTCGATTGATCTAAAAATGTGTGTTCTGGAGGCCATGCAGAGCACCGCCCAGGGTGTGAATGGACTCCTCTGTGCAGGCAAAGCCACCCGCATCCCACCTGGGTGCATCTTCCATAACTGCACAGCGCCAGATGAGGGAAATGCTCCAGCAGGTGAAGCAGCAGGAGCAGAAACACACTCCGGGAGCCCCGGCCTCGCAGCACAGCAAGGGAGGCTCCCGCCGTGCCGCCCAGCACCGCCCGATGACTGTAACCCCGCCGCAGACATCCCCTCCCCCCCAGCAGGTCAGGGGAGCAAACCAAAGACCCCCCCAAACACACAGCCCCCCATTCCCCGCGGCGCTGCGAGGATGCACAGCCGAGGGGTACGGGGAGGGCTCTCTCCATCCCACAGCCTCCCCCTTCCTCCTCCCTCGCCTCCCGACGCTGTCCCTTTAGTTGGACTAACGTGGGCAGGTTTGGGTACCTCAGCACCTCACGCTTGTGTCTCCCTTTTAGAGATTCTGTGTGCCTTGGAAACCTGAGAGTTGGAGCATATATTTTTTTTTTTAATTTTTTAATAAAAAAAGAAACGAGTTGGAAAAGCGATGGGGAGAGGCAGCACTGTGGTCATTCTCTCCGGGGCGTTGTGGAGGAAGGCTGCCAGTCTTCCTCCCAGTGTACTTTTCCCCGTTGGCTCCAGACTGCTGCTGGGGCTGAGCTCTGAGCCGCCAGAGCGGTTCTCAGCAGACGGTCACTCGGCGCAGACAATGAGGCCCTGAATAGCCCTTCCTGTGCTCTTGATGGCTCCGGACGGCTCTGCTCCTCTGCTGCTTCTAAGGTGGGGCTGCCCCAGTGCCCTCACTCAGGAGCCCTTTGTCTGTGCAGGTCTCACTTGTGACAGGGGGTGGGGGTGTTGCCAAACTAACTGCTGTGTTGCGATGTGGGAGTGGGTGTTCCTGCCCGTGTCAGTGCCAGAGCTCTTCCGTAGGCTCCTTCTGCCAGCGGAGAGCCAGGGGCCGCTCCTTCGGGAGAGAGCTTGTTTAAAAATAGGGGAAAAAAAAAAGGGGGGGGGGGGGGGGGGAAGTGGGAAAAGAAAAAAGGGGAAAAAGAAAAAAAGGGGGAAAAATGAAAAAGAAAAACAGGGGAAAAAGGGGGGGGAGAGAAAAAAAACGAGGGGGGGAAGGGGAAACAGAAAAAAGGGGGAAAAAGCAAAAAGGGGAAAAAGAGGAAAAAGGAGGGGGAAGCAAAAAACAAAAGGGAGAAAAAAGAAAAAGGGAAAACGGAAAAAACCCCACATATTAAAAAACAAAGGTAGAAAAGAAAAAAACCCAAACAAACCAAGGAAGGAAAGTGGGAACAGCCGCCGGGCAGGAGGAGGGACAGGAGCCGCGGGAGGGGGGGGGCCGTGGGGGGAGATGGCGGTGCCAGCGCCGGCCCCGGGGGCTGCGACACCACGTTTTTGTCCTCTACTGCAAAGTGTTCTGTGAAAAACAACCAACCAAATCCCACTCACCGACAACATCAAAACCCAAAGAGAAATCTCTCCAGCTCACACGAGCCTGAGCTCGCTCTCCGTTGCTCTCTTTCCAGTGTCTCGGGGGGGGTCACGGCTGAGCTGAGATTGGGGGGGGGGGGGGGGGTTGGGAGTTTGCCCCATGGCTGTGATGGGGGGAGAAGGGGTGGGTGGGGAGTGGGGGATGTGGTGTGGGGGTTTTTTGGGGGGTGGTGTTTTTTTGCCAGGCGCAGCTTTACCCAGTGGCTCGGGGAGGTGTTGGCATCAGGAAGCCTGTGCTAAAGCGGGGTGGGGGCCTCGCCGCAGTTGGTTAGCAGAGCCAAAGTCGTTATTAATGGTTATTAACAGCACAGTAATTAGGCCCGTGTAATGGGGAAACTCAGATGCCCCCTAACCAACCCCCCCGGTGCTTCTCTAGCCAGGCGAGCGCTGGGCGTCCCCCCCGCAGGAGAGGAGCGCACCTCCGGGGTGGGTGGAAGGGCGTCACCCAACGGGGAGAGGACCAAGATGGGGCTTGGGTGTCCCTTGGGGTGGCCGGGTGGCAGGGTAGGGCTGCTGGGGGCTGCCACGATGAGGGACACCCCCACGCCTTTCTCCATGGCTCCCACAGCTCTGCTCCCTCCCTCCCTCCCTCCCACCCATCCAGTGCCACCAGAGAGGTGGTGTCCCCCCTCCCGGGGCGGGCAGGGGCTGTGCCACCCCATCTAACACATCAACACACCAAAGCACCTCACTGGGGGAGGGACTCTGCGCCTGGTAGCCCCGTGCGCCCCAGCACTGTAAGGATGGGGCTGAGCCCCCACCACGGCCACCCTGTGCAAACCAAAGACCCCCCAAACACACCCCACCCGATTCCCCGCGGCGCTGTGAGGATGCACAGCCGAGGGGTACGGGGAGGGCTCTCTCCATCCCACAGCCTCCCCCTCCCTCCTCCCTCGCCTCCCAACGCTATCCCTTTAGTTGGACTAACATAGGTAGAGAGACAGAGAAAGAGAGTTTTTATTATTCTTTTTTTTAAAATTTTTTATTTCCTAAAAGCCACCCGTTTTTCATCCCAGGCATGGCCAGAGGAGCTCGCCCAGCGTTGAGGGGGGGAGGTTGGGCTGCGTCGCGCAGCACAGCGGCTCATCAGTTTTTAGAATTAATGTAACGCTAACGAAACTAACGGAGATTTTTAAGTTTTGTAAGGAATTTATTTATTTATTTATTTATTTCATTTCAGAGGGGGTGGGGGCAGGGGCAGAGGGGGTGTTTGTTTTTTAGCACAAGCCGGCTTTTCTAGAGGTTAAAGGAAAGGCCGTGCTTGGATATAAATGCTTTGGGGAAAGATCCCGGTTGCAAAGAGAGAAGGGGGGAAGAGCCAGATTTCCAACAGGTTGTCAGCCCAGGGCTGGGGGAAAAAAAAAAAAACAACCCCAGATGACACACACACATCCACACACAAAAACTACCTCAGGTTTTCGTACCTCAGCACATTGCGCTTCTGTTTCCCTTTTAGAGATTTTGTGTGCCTTGTAAAACTGATAGCTGGAGCATTATTTTTGTTTATTTTCTTAATAAAAAAAAAAAAAAAGAGTTGGAAAACACGCTCTCTACTGAGTTCGAGGCGGGAGAAGGAAAGCAATCCCACGGGTGCCAGAGCTCTTCCATAGTCTCCTTCTGCTGGCTGAGAGCCAGGGGCCGTTCCTTCGGAGAAAGCTTGAGAGATGTTTAAAAAGAGAAAAAGAAAAAAAAAAAAACAAAAGAAAAAAATGGGGGGAGAAAAAAAAAGAGGGGAAAGAAGAACAAAGAGAAAAAGAGATAAAAGGGGGGGAAGAAAAAAGGGGGAAACGGAAAAAAAGGGAAAATGAAAAAAGGGGGGAGGAAGAGAAAAAAAAAGGAAAAGGAAACAAAAACCCCAAATATAAAAAAAGAAAGGTAGAAAGGAAAAAAACAAACAACCAAACCAAGCAAGGAACGGGGTGAAAGCCATCGGGAAGAGGAGGGACAAGAGCCGGGGGTGAGGTGGCGGCCCCAGCGCCGGCCCCGGGGGCTGCGACACCACACTGCAAAGTGTTCTGTAAAAAAACCCAACCAAAACCCACCCAACGACAACAACATCAAAAACCAAAGAGAAATCTCTCCAGCTCACACGAGCCTGAGCTTGCTCTCCGTTGCTCTCTTTTAGTGTCTCGGGGGGGTCACGGCCAAGCTGGGATTGGGGGGTGGTGGTGGGAGTTTGCCCCATGGCTGTGATGGGGGGAGAAGGGGTGGGTGGGGAGTGGGGGATGTGGTGTGGGGTTTTTTTGGGGTTGTGGAGGGTTTTTTGCCAGGTGTTGCTTTACGCAGTGGCTCAGGGACTGTGAGAAAACGGGAAAAAGGGCTTCACTGAGAGGTTCAAATTAACAATTTCTTTGGACTTCGCTCACGGGTCCAATACGTCACTATTGCAAGTTCTGTGTGTGCGATGGCGATTACACTATTGCGGTTTAGAAGCAATTAGCGGGATCCACTATTGCGAGCTACAAATGCCCCCGACAAGTAGCAACACAAACCACGAGGGCGCTAGATATTAATGCCTTAGAAGAGTGCACCAGTCACAAACTCAATCGCATGCCCTATACCGTACAGATGTTTCTTAGTCACTTACCCTCTCTCTCTCAGGTGAGGTCGCTCCATCCCGGGGAAGTTACCCTGTACAGCGTCCTGGATGGGGGGGACGGATCTCCTAGGGGCCAGCTGTATCCTTGGAGGATTCCCCATTTGTCTCCCCAGACCCTGCGGTTTATATTTCCTGACTCGGTGAGGGTGCAGGATTATGCCCGAGTGGATTACACTGTCTGGGATATTTCCCTCTGGTGGTGCCATAGCGAAGTCTCTGTTGCCAGTTTGTGATGTCCGGCGCTCAACGTCACGGGAAGAGTGGTGGGATGGGACTCGGGGCATTTTGATTGTTAAGGGCCATTTGGTTTTGGTTGTTCTGCACCATCTTGAGATAAGCCCGGGCTGAGCTGTTTTGCAGCTCCCCCCAAGTTCTCTCTGCACAGCCAAGGCACGGCGGGGATGGAGCTGAGTGGGATGGCAGCTCCCTGCCCCTCACCTCTGGTGCTCTGAAACCGGCTTGGCTGGCTGCTCCCACACAGGGAGGCGTGTGCATCAGGAAGCCTGCGCTAAAGCGGGGTGGGGGCAGTTGGTTAGCAAAGCCAAAGTGGTTATTCATGGTTATTAATGGCACACTAATTACGCCCCTGTAATGCGGAAGCTCAGATGCCCCCTAACCACCCCACCCCCGCCCCGGTGCTTCTCTAGCCAGGGGAGCGCTGGGCGTCCCCCCCGCAGGAGAGGAGCGCAGCTCCGGGGTGGGGTGGAAGGGCATCACCCTCTTGTGGTTCGCTCCAGGTAAACGAACTGCAAAACTTAACCAGCGCAGCAGTCATTGTGCCACGAGACCAAACCCCAGACGAGAACGAGGAGGTCATCGTTAAAATCATTGGGCAGTCAGGTACGGTTTGGCCGTGGTGTTACCCGATATTCCCCGGCCGCTTTCATCCACCGAGGAAAGGCGTGGGGCTTGCTGAGCCCAGCAGCCCAGCAGCACCCGAGCGATCTGCTGCTCTTCTTTTGGGTGGTCTCTGTGCCCCCAAGAGGCACTGAAGGTGTTTCGGTAGCTTCCCCCCAGCTGTGCAAGTGCTGAAATTGAAGATTGGCTCGATTGAGCTAAAAATGTGTGTTCTGGAGGCCGTGCAGAGCAGCGCCCAGGGTGTGAATGGACTCCTCTGTGCAGGCAAAGCCACCCGCATCCCACCTGGGTGCATCTTCCATAACTGCACAGCGCCAGATGAGGGAAATGCTCCAGCAGGTGAAGCAGCAGGAGCAGAAACACGCTCCGGGAGCCCCGGCCTCGCAGCACAGCAAGGGAGGCTCCCGCCGTGCCGCCCAGCACCGCCCGATGACTGTAACCCCGCCGCCAGACATCCCCCCCCCCCCCCCCAGCAGGTCAGGGGAGCAAACCAAAGACCCCCCCAAACACACAGCCCCCCATTCCCCGCGGCGCTGCGAGGATGCACAGCCGAGGGGTACGGGGAGGGCTCTCTCCATCCCACAGCCTCCCCCTTCCTCCTCCCTCGCCTCCCGACGCTCTCCCTTTAGTTGGACTAACGTGGGCAGGTTTGGGTACCTCAGCACCTCACGCTTGTGTCTCCCTTTTAGAGATTTTGTGTGCCTTGGAAACCTGAGAGTTGGAGGGTTTTTTTATTAATTTTCTAATAAAAAAAGAAACGAGTTGGACAAAACGATGGGAATAGGCAGCACTCTGGTCATTCTCTCCGGGGCATTGTGGAGGAAGGCTGCCAGTCTTCCTCCCAGTGTACTTTTCCCCGTTGGCTCCAGACTGCTGCTGGGGCTGAGCTCTGAGCCGCCAGAGCGGTTCTCAGCAGACGGTCACTCGGCGCAGACAATGAGGCCCTGAATAGCCCTTCCTGTGCTCTTGATGGCTCCGGACGGCTCTGCTCCTCTGCTGCTTCTAAGGTGGGGCTGCCCCAGTGCCCTCACTCAGGAGCCCTTTGTCTGTGCAGGTCTCACTTGTGACAGGGGGTGGGGGTGTTGCCAAACTAACTGCTGTGTTGCGATGTGGGAGTGGGTGTTCCTGCCCGTGTCAGTGCCAGAGCTCTTCCGTAGGCTCCTTCTGCCAGCGGAGAGCCAGGGGCCGCCCCTTCAGGAGGGAGCTTGTTTAAAAAGAGGGGAAAAAAAAAAGGGGGGGGGGGGGGAAGTGGGAAAAGAAAAAAGGGGAAAAAGAAAAAAAGGGGGAAAAATGAAAAAGAAAAACAGGGGAAAAGGCGGGGGGAGAGAAAAAAAAACGGGGGGGGGGGAAGGGGAAACAGAAAAAAGGAGGAAAAAGCAAAAAGGGGAAAAAGAAGAAAAAGGAGGGGGAAGCAAAAAACAAAAGGGAGAAAAAAGAAAAAGGGAAAACGGAAAAAAACCCCACATATTAAAAAACAAAGGTAGAAAAGAAAAAAAAAACAAACAAACCAAGGAAGGAAAGTGGGAACAGCCGCCGGGCAGGAGGAGGGACAGGAGCCGGGGGAGGGGGGGGGGGGGGAGGGAGGGGGGGGGAGGTGGCGGTGCCAGCGCCGGCCCCGGGGGCTGCGACACCACGTTTTTGTCCTCTGCTGCAAAGTGTTCTGTGAAAAACAAACAACCAAATCCCACCCACCGACAACATCAAAACCCAAAGAGAAATCTCTGCAGCTCACACGACCCTGAGCTCGCTCTCCGTTGCTCTCTTTCCAGTGTCTCGGGGGGGTCACGGCCGAGCTGAGATTGGGGGGAGTGGTGGTGGGAGTTTGCCCCATGGCTGTGATGGGGGGAGAAGGGCTGGGTGGGGAGTGGGGGATGTGCTGTGGGTTTTTTTGGGGGGTGGTGGTTTTTTGCCAGGCGTCGCTTTACCCAGTGGCTCGGGGAGGTGTTGGCATCACAAAGCCTGCGCTAAAGCGGGGTGGGGGCCTCGCCGCAGTTGGTTAGCAGAGCCAAAGTGGTTACTAATGGTTATTAATGGTGCACTAATTACGCCCGTGTAACTGGGAAGCTCAGATGCCCCCTAACCACCCCCCCCCCCGGTGCTTCTCTAGCCAGGCGAGTGCTGGGCGTCCCCCCCGCAGGAGAGGAGCGCACCTCTGGGGTGGGTGGAAGGGCGTCACCCAACGGGGAGAGGACCAAGATGGGGCTTGGGTGTCCCTTGGGGTGGCCGGGTAGGGCTGCCACGATGAGGGACACCCCCACGCCTTTCTCCATGGCTCCCACAGCTCTGATCCCTCCCACCCATCCAGTGCCACCGGAGAGGTGGTGTCCCCCCTCCCGGGGTGGGCATGGGCTGTTGCCACCCCATCTAACACCTCAACGCACCAAAGCACCTCACTGGGGGAGGGACCCTGTGCCTGGTAGCCCCGTGCTCCCCAGCACTGTAAGGATGGGGCTGAGCCCCCACCACGGCCACCCTGTGCAAACCAAAGACCCCCACACAGACCCCCCCACCCCCATTCCCCGTGGCACTGCGAGGATGCACAGCCGAGGGGTACGGGGAGGGCTCTCTCCATCCCACAGCCTCCCCCTTCCTCCTCCCTCGCCTCCCGACGCTATCCCTTTCGTTGGACTAACACAGGCAGAGAGAGAGAGAAAGAGAGGTTTTATTATTCTTCTTTTTTTTTTTAATTTTTTATTTCCTAAAAGCCACCCGTTTTTCATCCCAGGCATGGCCAGAGGAGCTCGCCCAGCATTGAGGGGGGGAGGTTGGGCTGCGGCACACAGCGCAGCAGCTCGTCAGTTTTTAGAATTAATGTAACGCTAACGAAACTAACGGCGATTTTTAAGTTTTGCAAGGATTTTAATTCTTTATTTATTTATTTATTTTCAGAGGGGGCCGGGGCGGGAGGGGAACATTTGTTTTTTAGCAAATGCCGGCTTTTCTAGAGGTTAAAGGAAACGCCGTGCTCGGCTGTAAATGCTCCCCTCCAGCGTCCTGGATGGGGGGGACAGATCTCCGAGGGGCCAGCTGTATCCTTGGAGGATTCCCCATTTGTCTCCCCAGACCCTGCGGTTTATATTTCCTGACTCGGTGAGGGTGCAGGATTATGCCCGAGTGGATTACACTATCTGGGATATTTCCCTCTGGTGGTGCCATAGCAAAGTCTCTGTTGCCAATTTGTGATGTCCGGCGCTCACTGTCATGGGAAGAGTGGTGGGATGGGACTCGGGGCATTTTGTTTGTTAAGGGCCATTTGGTTTTGGTTGTTCTGTGCCATCTTGAGATAAGCCCGGGCTGAGCTGTTTTGCAGCTCCCCCCAAGTTCTCTCTGCACAGCCAAGGCACGGCGGAGATGGAGCTGAGTGGGATGGCAGCTCCCTGCCTCTCACCTCTTGTGCTCTGAAACCGGCTTGGCTGGCTGCTCCCACACAGTGTGTTACTGGCTTGCCCAGCAGGTAAAGAACCCAGATTTGGGACACCACTGGGGTGTCCGTAAGGGGTCCTGGGCGGCACTTATGGGGTCCTGGGGGGGACTCTTGCAGGCCAGAGGGAGTCTGGGGCAGCCCTTCAAGGATCTGGGGGTCCCCTCTGGTGCCTCTGGGGAGGGTTTTGTGGCTGGAGAGGGCTGAGCTGGTTTCAAGAGGTGCTTCCTCCCTTTCTCCAGCCCACCCAGCTCCCCCGACACCACCACCCCCCCAGGTTGGTGGGTGCCAGCAGTGCCAGCCTGTCCCACTGGGTCGGGCACTGATGGGGGCACAGCCCCAGCCGCGGGATGGGAGGATGAACCACAGCACCAGGGATAGAGACCAACATTTTATTTCTTTAACATTTCCCACGGCAGACACCCCAGGGTTGCGCGGCTGCACCCTGCAGCCTGTGCTTGCTGGCCAACTCGGAGGACTGCAGCAGCCTGTTGAGGAGCAGCTTCTCTTCTCAGAGCTCCCTCTACCACTTCCTGGAGACCTGGCCCAGTGCAGCAACAGAGCCAGTGGTGCTCACACACTCAGGACACCCCCGCTCTCCCATGGCTGCTAGTGGCGCAGTGGGGAAACCGGGGCCGGTCCTGGGCCAGGAGCCTCCACAGGAGCTGCCAGCAGGGACGGAGAAAGAGTGGGTTTCCAGGCAGGGGACGGGACTGAGTGTGGAAGCATACGCTGTGGAGCTCTGAGCTGCTGCGTGGTGCCAGGTCTCTCCAACGTCAGGCAGTACGTTCCCAGGAGACGTCACCGCTGACAACTCTTCCGAGGAAGTGGGGCCATTTCTGTAGTCGTAGCCTGCCTGGAGAAACAGCCCCACGGAGCCAATAGTCTGCTGAGCAGCAAGGGAGCAGAGTCGCTGACTCTCAACCAAGGACTGAAGTACAGCAACACACTCTATTGCCTTCCCCCTTCGCCTGCTGCCTCCCACAGTCTAGAAGAAAAGAACCAGGGAGCTCCAAAGGAGGGGACCCCTCCCCCACTCCCCCAAATCTGCCCAACATCCCCAAAGCTCCCCAAAGATACGGGACTCCTCCCACACACCTCCACTCCCCACACCGCCAACCCTCCCCCTCCCCCAACGCTCCAAAAAGCAGCAGTCCTTAGGGCAGACTCCTTAAGCTGACTCCACAGCTACGGCTCCCCGTCGGCTCTGGGGGAGACAAGGGGGCCCCGGGGGTCTCCGTGGGCTTTAAGGGGGTCCCAGGGCTGCCCACGGGCTCCCAGCAGTGCCCGTGCCCACCACCCACCCCCGCTTCAGGGGGCCCAGCGCTGACACCCCCCGACCCATCTCGGGGGTACCTGGGGGGATTCGGCCGTGGGCTGGAGGCGGGCGAAGGGGGCACGGCCGGGCTGACCTGCCGGGGGGGGCTGAGAGCGGAGCCCAGAGCGGAGCCAAGCGCCCGGCCAGGCCGGCCCCGGGCACCCTGCGCTGCGGCCGGGGCTGCCGCCACCTGCGGGGAGCGAGCGGGGGGTGAGGGGGCGGCAGCGGGGGACGGGGGAGCCTGAATCGGCCCTGTCCTCCCCGGGGACCCCCCACTCGGCTCTGTCCCTCCCAAAAAGGCCCAGGCCGCCCCCCGAGCCCCCCAGCCCGGTCCCGCCACCCCACAAACCCCCCGAACTGGCCCCGGAGACCTCCGTACCACTCCTGCCGCTGCCGCTGTCGCCGCCGCCGCCCCGTCCCACCCCGCTCCCGCTCCCGCTCCCGCTCCCGCCCCCCTCGGCCCCGGTCCCCCCATCTCTCCCGGTACCAAACGCCGCAGCTCCCGACCACCGCCGCACAACGGAAACGTTCTCCTTCGCGTCCGCCCACCCGCGCATGCGCCGAGGGGCAGATCCGGGCCACGCCCCCCAGCGTCGCCGCGGCAACGGCGGACGAGAGGGGCGGGGCCGCGCCGAGGACGACGAGGCCCCCTCAGCCCCGCACCACCGCTTCTTTCCGCCCCGGGCACTGCGAGGCCGAAACCAGCGCAGCCCTCCCCCAAAATGCGCCGGGACCCCCCTAAACCAGCCCAATCCTCCGCAAAATGAGCCGGGACTCCCTGAAATCAGCTCAGCCCTCCCCAAAATGAGCCACACATCCGCCTGCAGAGCTCCGCCAGCCCCCCCGACGGACATCACAGGGGTGGGGGGAAAGAAAACAACCAGAAAGGTACTGAAAATAACGTGGAGACGGTGCTTAGAGATCCTTCCGAGAGGCAAAACACGGCCTTTGTTCTCATTTTTGAACACGGGGTTTCGCAGTGCTTCGCGGGCAGTGGTTATCCAGGGGCATCAGCTATCCCGGGAAGCGAACGTTCCCATCCCGTGTGGCAAAAGTCCACTCGCATGAATAACTTAGACAAAACCCGCCCACAAAAGGACAAGAGGCACCTTTGGTCACCCTTTGCTTGAAGCTTCGCTAAAACTGTATCCTCAGATTGGCCCTGTCCTGCAGTTTCTTTCCCAGAGTTTTGCCCCAAACCCACGCTTCTAGCCCCGCTCCCCAAGCCCTCCCTCGGGGCCCACCACCTTTCCCCAGCCCAGCCTGTCCTTAAGGCTTTTCTTTCCACACACAGCCCTTTCCACTCAGCTCCCTCCGGGGCCTCCTCTCTCACAGGCACCTCACAGCCCTGCAAACCTCCTCTCCTTCTCCTCTCCCACTCACGAAAACCCCTTCCCCCCTCACAAACATCCATTCCCCTCACTCCCCCCTCACACGCTCACTCCCACACCCCCAACCATTCCCCCCACCATTCTCCCCTCCCCCCTCGACTCTTCTCTCTTCTCTCCTCTCTTCTCTCCTCTCTTCTCTCCTCTCTTCTCTCCTTTCTCTTCTCTTCTCTTCTCTCTCTTCTCTTCTCTTCTCTTCTCTTCTCTTCTCTTCTCTTCTCTTCTCTTCTCTTCTCTTCTCTTCTCTTCTCTTCTCTTCTCTTCTCTTCTCTTCTCTTCTCTTCTCTTCTCTTCTCTTCTCTTCTCTTCTCTTCTCCTCTCCTCTCCTCTCCTCTCCTCTCCTCTCCTCTCCTCTCCTCCCCTCCTACCCCTCTCTCTGCCCATGGGCAGCCCTGGGACCCCTTTAAAGCCCACGGAGAGCCCCTGGGCCCCCTTGTCTCCCCCAGAGCCCACCGGGAGCTGTAGCTGTGGAGTCAGCTTAAGGAGTCTGCCCTAAGGACTGCTGCTTTTTGGAGCGTTGGGGGAGGGGGAGGGTTGTCGGTGTGGGGAGTGGAGGTGTGTGGGTCCCTTCTGCCAAAGTGCAGTGAGAACCACGTTCACTGAACCCCCATTCTACATGGACAGGGTCAGTTGGATGTATAGGACCAAGTTGTTGGAATAACCTCAGCTCTTTTATTAGCAATTCCAAGGCATTGGTATGTTGGTCAGTCCATTCCCAGGATTTTCCCTTCCTGAGCAAATCATCAAGGGGCGAGCAATGATGGAAAAGCCAGGGGTGTGTTTATGCCAACAGCTTAAAGTTCCTAGAACTTGCTGTAACTCCTTCACACTGGGTGGATTCTGCCCCTGTTCTGTTTTTTTTTAGGGTATCTTGAGGGACTGAAGCAGCTCCTTTAATCCACCAGAGCCCCAGGAATTGCACTTCCTGCGCCGGTCCTTGACACTTGGTGGGGAACGGCCCCAGTTTCAGATCTGACCTTGGGGGATGAAACCAGGCTTGGGTCCAGTGGGATTTGATTCCTAAAGCAACTACAGCAGCAGCTTTGAGAGGGATTTTTCCTCCCGACTCCTCCCCATAAAATTCCCCTCTGCACAGGGAAATATTAAATCCTCCCAAAATACGGAGCCGGCCGTGGGATCACGGGGCCCGAAGGGGGGGACAGGCGCAGCACTGTGTCCCACAGTCAGCCCGGGGGGTCACAGCCACCTTTTAGGTGGCTCAGAGTCACGTTGTTAACCAAGACCTCAGCTTTCATTTAATTAAAAATAAATACATAAATATATAAATAAATAAAAAATCTCACCCTGTAAGCAGCAAAAACCCCCGAGCTTCAAATGCAGGAGAGGGCCGCGCCGGGGAAATCTGCTTTGATTTTAAGTAAGGACTTTTGGAGGCAGCTGCCAAGGTTTTGTGGCCCCCGGGGAAGGGGGAGATGCAGAGCCGGACTCATCCCGCTCTGCCCCAAAACCGGCCGCGTTTTCCCTCCAGGGTGACTTTCTTCTTTTCCGTCTCCGCTGGAGTGATGCCTGGCACATGCTGAAAACCATCCCAGGCTCTGGCCCCAGTCCCGGCCAGGAGGAAGTGAAGCTCAGCCCCACTCCCTCCTTTTACAGGGAGGAAAACAAAATGGAAAAAAAAACCCAAATTGCCCTATATTAGAAGTGTATAATTCCATTTTAAGGGCAGGGCAGCAACAGGGCTGGTACCACAGCCCCCCAGCCCCACAGCCACTGTGGGTCACCAGTGCAACGATTAAATTAAAGTTTCTTTTGGGAAGGGGGGAGAGACGGGGACTCTCCTGCACCGGGACCTTTCCCCTCCGGGGAGGCAGAGCCGGAGCAGCGAGCACGGTCCTGCCGGGAGGGCAGCGTGGAGGGGACGCGCACGGGCATCCTGGAGGAACAGCAGCAAGGAAACCCCGGTGCTGCACCTTTCCCTTCCTCCGAGCCTTTTTCTTTTCCTCTTTTTAAGGGCTCAACCAGTTTCTTCCCCCTCCGACCGTCACCGTGGGGCACTGGCACCAGCCGCTTTGCAAAACCCCATCCCGTAAAAGCCGCCTGATTTTGGCCCTGTTTGGGGATGCGCCGCTTCCATCCTTACAGAGCAAACTGATAGATGATTTGTTTTTCTCCCCCCTCCCCATTTAGCAAGAAGCACCAACGTGCCGTTGTCGTTTTGGGTCGGTTTGCTGCAGAAAAAGGCTCCCACGGGGGACGGGATAAGCCAATGGCAGGAGGGTCCCTGCACCCATCCCACCGCTGCTGGTGGAGGGCGGCAAGGGGACCTTTTCTTCGGGGTTGTCCTCTCCTCCCAGGCTCTGTGGCCCCACGCCGCAGCCCAACGACCCCCCCGAGATGGGAAGAGAGCCCGAGAACCATCTCTGCTCAACAGCTTCTTCCTGCAAAGGGGCAGGAAAAAGGAGGAGGAAAAGGCACCTTCCCACTTGCCTCCGGGCTCATCCCACCCTGCGAGAGAGACGCGGCTTTGCGAGGAGAGGGGAGGAGGAAAAAACACCACAGAGAGAGAGCCAGGGAGGGAAAAGGAAGGAAAGCGGAGGGGCAGCGGAGGGGCAGCCCGGGGACACAGAGCCCCAGGTCTCGCCTGGCCGCTCCCGCCACCACCCGGCGGATTGGAGGGGTTTGATCTGAAGCGCTGCCTTATATTAATTTAACAGCCGGGGGAGGAGAAGGCGCCATTTCTGCCTTTTGCAGCTTCCAGGCTGACGGCAGAGCTGAAACAAGAAAAATAATTATAATAAAAACAAACAAACAAACAAACAAAAATTAAAAAAAAACTCCAATGTAAAACTGGAGCGCAGGGAGCAAATGCTTTTCCTTCGCCTCGGCCCAACCGCTCGGGCGCTCCGCGCTGCCCCGCCACGGAGGGCATCCCTCTCCTGCCAGGGAGAGACAGAAGGGCGAACTGAAGGCAGGACCCCAAACCAGACCCGAAAACCTGGTCGCGATGAAGAAGAAAGTGGAGAATGCATCACATACAACAGAAACATTCAGAGTTTATTTTGGGGGAACAAAAAGAGAAACAGAAGAGGAGGAGTGAGATATTAAAAAAATAGCACTGAACGATGAAGCGGTAGCTGTCCCTCTACCGCTACAAAGCGGCAACAACCCACACACGAACACACGGAGGCGGAACACCACCGAACTCCCACTGACTGTCATGTGCGCCTCAGTTTGCTGCTCTGGAGAGAGGGAATGCCTGAAGCACACCAAGGACAGCTGAAACCATCGCCGTGGCTTAAAGGGGAATCCGCCAACTGGAAAACAAAATAAAAGCGGTTTCTGCCCATGTCTGCGTGGGCACATCCCCGAGTCACGTTCTCACGCCTCTCCTTCAAAGTCAAGATTCCTACACATGAAAACTGGAGTTGGGGGGAAGGAGGAGAGAGAAAAGGAGGGAGAGCGTCATCAGTGGGGCTGTTGCCCCGCTCGTGGGACCGCGCCGGCAGAGAGGAGCTGGTTCGCGTGCCGCAGCCCTCGCCGCTTGCTCGGCATTGCAGGCAAAAAAAAAAAAGCCGTAGGCACGTGCCACCGCTCGCAGAGGAGCACGGCCACGTTCCCACGCGATCCTTTACCTCTTTCCTCCCCAGATTCAGACTGTTTCCGTGCTCATAGTGAGAGCCTTCCACACGGTTGTTTTTGATATCTCTTCCGAGATATTAATCTCCGAAGGATCAGTCCTGCAATAAATATTTGAGACAGCAATCTGTGACTGTGGGAACTGACGCCACCCAGCGCATCAGCACCAGCAAGAGGAACGGGGGGGAGGAGAACCAAAGCTGCGCATAAGCACAGCGGGTTGGGCGGGATGAGGAGGTTTGGAAGGCGAGCCGGAGAGCCGCAGAGCTACAGCTCTGTGCAAAGGCTCTGCACAGAATCCTAGACTGGTCAGGGCTGGAAGGGCCCTCTGGAGCTCCCCCAGTCCCACCCCCACCAGAGCAGGGGCACCTACAGCAGTGGCACAGGACACCTCCAGGCGGGTTTGGAATGGCTCCCGAGTGGGAGACTCCCCCACCTCTCTGGGCAGCCTGTGCCAGCGCTCTGCCGCCCGCCCTGCCCATAAATTTGCTCTTCCCACCAAGCTGAGTGCATGGCGCTGGGATGCTCAGCAAAGATAAACGTGGAGAAAATTCTGCCAACCCCCTTCAGGCTAATCTTGCCGGGGGTCCTGCTGCTTGGTGGGGCTTTACCTGTCGCTGCTTGGCTTTGGGATATCCGCGCTGCTGGTCTTGCCCAGCTGCAGCCGAACGGAGTTTGCAGCAGCAGCTTCCATCATCTCCTGGGACTCCTGACATAAAAAGGGACAAATCAAAGTTCTCTGTCTATGATCGAAGTGGAGATAAACTAAACACCCAGCAAAGCCCACGTGCTGCCCTCTCCTTCTGACCTTCTGTTAGCGCAGCCAGGGAAAGACCTTTCACTCCAAACATTTTGGGAGGGGGTTAAAACCACCCTTATGAGCAAATCTTTTCATCATAATTATAATGTTTATTATAAATGGCACCTTTAAAAATTATACCGCTATTCAAGTGTTAAGCTCACTGCTAATTTAAAAACAAGGTTATGATGCGGGATCCAGGCTGTCAGGATCTATTTCTATTGAGTTTGGATCTTCCCCCAACATTTCAAGAGAAGCTGTGACAGAAAGAGGCAATCTCAGAGCCCGTGGGAGACACCCACCCCCGAGCACCCAGCAAGCATCACCTCTTCTTCTTTGGCTTCATTTTTGGCATCGGCCAACTTCTTCCTGCTTTCTGGCATAAGGTCATCCAAAAAGCTGAGCTCCCGCTTTGAGAAGCAGAAGTCCATCACTTTCCGGACAAACACGAGAGCCAAAACCTTCACAAAATAAGAGGGAAGAGGGGGTTGAGGTGTGAGATGATGCTACGTCTCACTCTGACGCTGCAAACGTCTCGCTGCCGAGCGGCACCGGCTCTTACCATCATGGGAAAGATGATGGCAGCACGGGACACCTTGATGGCCCAGAGCAGGACGAGGCAGATGAGCTGGATCATGGTGAAGAAATGCACCTTCCGCAAGGGAACGTGCCGCAGGTAGATGAAATCCGGCTGGTGTTTTGCCGGCATCCAAAAGAGCTTCAAGCGGTCGAAGAACTGCAAAATAAAAGCGGAAAAGTTACCCCTTGGGGCTGCGGAAAGTTTCGGCCCTGTTGGGACGTGGAATGAGTTTTCAGGATCTCGCGTGCAGTGAGAAATCCTGGATCCCACTTTGTTCCTCCCGGGAGCAGCACCCGTTTTCCCTTTGCTCCATCTATAAACCAGTGTGTCCATGAGAGCTGCCCACCAAATTGCAATTATTCCACGTCCTTCTATTATAGAATCACAGAAGGGTTTAGGTTGGAAGGGACCTCGAAGATCATCCAGTCCCACCCCCTGCCTTGGGCAGGGACACCTCCCACCAGCCCAGGTTGCTCCAAGCCCCGTCCAACCTGGCCTTGAACACCTCCAGGGATGGGGCAGCCACAGATTCTCAGGGCAACCTGCGCTGGTGCCTCACCACCCTCACAGGGAAAAATTTCTCCCTGATATCTCATCTCAATCTGCCCTCTGTCAGTGTCAAACCATCCACCCTCGTCCCATCGCTCCCCTCCCTCATCCAGAGTCCCTCCCCAGCTCTCCTGGAGCCCCTTTAGGCACTGGAAGGGGCTCTGAGGGCTCCCCAGAGCCTTCTCTTCTCCGGGCTGAACACCCCCACCTCTCCCAGCCTGTCCTCCCAGCAGAGGGGCTCCAGCCCTCCCAGCAGCTCCGGGGCCTCCTCTGCCCCCGCTCCACCAGGTCCATGTCTCTCCTGTGCTGCAGCCCCTGAGCTGGAGGCAGCACTGCAGGGGGTCTCCCCAGAGCAGAGCACAGCAGAGGGCACAATCCCCCCCTCGCCCTGCCGGCCACACTGCTGATGCAGCCCAGGATGCAGTCGGCCTTCTGGGCTGCGATTGTGCATTGCCGGCTCATGGTGAGCTTCTCATCAGTCCGCACCCCAGGTCCTCCTCAGACCATCTCACCCCCCCCTCCCTGTTCTTCTATAAAAATATATTTTTAATATATTCTATTCTTCTGTTTGCTATTTGGCATTTCTCAGCCCACTGAATCCCCCAGCGAGGATTCCCACCGGCAGTAGAAATCGCCTTCGCTTTGCACTGAATTCCCCCATTTTCACCACACCAAACACTGCCCTGTCCCAAACCGTGACGCAGAGCGCGCTGAACTTGCCTGGTCCTCCCGCCCTACGTACCTCCTGTGCCCCCACCAATCTTCTCCTTATACAAAATACTTTCACTGCCTGCTTTTGGGGAGGTTTTCTCCCACACCACTGCTTTTTTCCTGCCTCTCTGGAGATGACACAGCAGGGAGCTGCACGCTGTAAGAGTCCGTACCTGAATCCCTCTGAGCGATGACACACCCATGTAGAGAAAGACACCGTAAAGCACAGGCATGGGTATAAACTGGGAAATTAAAAAAAAAAGAATGCAATAATTTATTTTTTTAATTGCTTTTTCAGTATTACTGCTCTCTTCTAGAGGCACTGCCTAAAATTGCCTAAAACTTTCCAGTTTCCACAGGGTTAGAGATGTGTCACCTCTTAACCCGTAGAGGTTTTGTGTGTGCGAGTGAGTGAGTGAATGCTCTGCTTTAGGCTGAGCTTCTGAGTTACGTTTCATTAGAATAATCCTATTTTCCTGAAAGGTTGGAGGAAAATAGGTCATTTCACCAATGAAACTGTACACCACGTTCTGTGATGGGAGAAGAACATTTCTACACATTTTTGTGGCAACACGCAAAAGCGAAGTGCCTCCTTTTAGCCTTGAGCTGTGGTGACTTTGTGGGAGGAACACACAAGGAAGCCCACGGGGATGATTTTGGTGTGTTTAGCTACTGGGAACGGCTGTTGGGAGGCATTTGGGGGAGCCAATTGCATCCCATAAGGTGCTGCCTGCTTGAAAGAGAGCAGTGTACTGGTCTGAATCCGCTTCATCGTAACCCATAAACACAGGTGGGCCTGAGAGACACCTGGGAATTAAAGCAGTTGTCCTGCTCGCTTGCCTCGAGGACACCAAACTGGGGTGTGAAGGGCTGGAAAGGGTAACTGAGGCTGGTTCCCACTGTGGGCCAAGCCTCAAGGTTTGGGATCGCCTCCTCCTCTGCTCCACACCTACTCAGGCCTGGAGGGAGGGGATGGTTTTTGTCAAACCTCCAAAAAGCTCACGCTTGTTGGGCGTTTTGCATTTTCCTCTTACCTTTAACACCGAAGTGAAGAAGACAGAGCAGCCCATGAGCACAAAGATCATCAAGCCGGTGACTCTCTGCTCTCGTATCCCCAGAAACTTGGGTTGTTCTCCTGGAGCTGAGCAGCCAGACTCCACTTTGAGGCTATTGACGTGGGTGATGGACAGGACAGTCGCAGCCACAAACCAGGGCAGCCCCATCACGGAGCACACCCCGAGCATCACGGCCACCATGAAAAGGTCCAGGTGGTACCCGCATCCTTTCTGTGGGCAGCAAAACAAGGAACAGAGCATCCCACAGCACTCAGACTCAAACCCTACTTGGGCGCAAGTCACCCTCTTGAAAATTTAAGAGAAGAATTGGCAAAAATAAGGATGGATCCGGTCTTTGCGCAAGCACCTTTCGTGAAAATCTGGCAGGGGTTCAGACCAAGTGGATTTGGGAGGTTTGTGCAATAGCTACTTCTCAAACAAACAAAAAGACTATTTTCATTCATAAAGAAAGTTCTACTGTTTGCAAGCAAGATGTGACCCTGAGTTATCTCTGGCAGTGCATCAAAACAGTTCGTTCCCCCAGCTCCTGCTGGCGTTTTGAAACAAAAACACGCTTCTGTAGTGCTTGAAAATTAATTTGTTCCTCCAAAAGATTGCTCATCTGAACTCCCCTCGTTTGCTCCCTGTGACATCACTAATCCAGCAGAGCATCCTGCCACACAGCCTGACATTGTCCCAAACCAACGCCTTCACAAAGCACTTGGCATAGGAGCTTCTCCCCACACCTGCAGCCCAGAGTGGGGTGGGGATGGGGTCAGCTCTTGCAGCCCCTTACCTTCAGCTTGTGCTCCTTCCTGTTGACAATGACAGCCGTGATCTGCTGGTCCATGAATATCAAGATGGTGCAGAGCAGAGCTGGGATGGGCGCGGCCAACACCGTCCACCAAGGGTTGGGCCCTATGGGGTTGACCAACCACCCGCGGTCGTCTCTGGTAGGCTGCAACAAAGCCAAAACACACATCAGGATCAACTCCCAGCCCAGCCACTTCACTGGCTTTGATTTTCCTCTCCATCGCTGTGCCGCCTCATCTCCTGGCCCTGCCTTCACGTCACCCTCTACTACGGGGTTCAGCAGTGCCAGCGTCCTCATCGCAAGCACCTATAGATACTTCTGTAGGTATCAAGTTTTGGGGCTGGCTTCCTCTTTCCAGAAGGAAACGATGCACTCGGAGGTGGAAGAGGAGATGGTAACACCACCAGCATCTCCAGGCTCAGCCCTGTCCTGTCCCAGCATCACCTTGTGGCATCCCCAAGGGCTGAAAGCGGCTCCACACCAAAACACCCCATTACCTTGAACATGTGGGGGACGTGGAGCTTCGGCGACGGGATCCCAACCAGGAAGTCAATGAGCACCATGATGACGATGGTGAGGAAGACACCAAAGTCACTTACTGTGGACCGTACCTGGAGCAAGAAAGCAGAGCTGAAAGGGACAGCACAAACGGGGCCATACCGTGAGATGGAAAAGTTAAAGACATCAACAGCATTAAGGCTGGTTAACAAATTCCCACCACTCTGAGAAGATGCAGCCAAATCCCTCGGTTAGATACTGTTGCTGTGTTTGTACCTGCGAGATCTGGGGTCAGGCAATAAAAAAAGTTTGATTAGGTGGAAAAGGGTGGTTTAAATTCAAACCTTAAAAAAAAGCCAATAAATATTAAAAAATAACGAAACAGACGTCTGCCACTACAGCTGCACTCACAGCTACAATGGGAATAAGGCACTGAGGCATCATTTACTCCTCAAAAGGAAGAAACAGTGTCTTTTGTGTCTTTTTCTATGGCAGTTCCTCATTTGAATCAACTTTCCCCTTGGGCACACCAGGTGAAAAAAAACACAAACGAAAAAACAACAAACAACCAACTTAGGAAGACCTGATTTCCCACTGCCTGGGCAAAAAACCGCTCTGGGGCAGGTCGTGAGGCAGGTGGGAAACGCTACGATCGTTTTGCACTCCTGGAAATGAGTGAGGGACATGGAAGTTTGGCCTTCAAGGTCAACATTTCTCAGTTTGACCAAGCGGTGGCAAACACTGCTTAGTGCTCCTGGAAAGCCATTTTGGGAAATGAGTGTGGAGACTGCTGTTGGCCACTCTCTTCTACCTACTCTGGTTGGGAAGTAGCGGCTGGTTTTAAACTTCCTCAATAAGCCCGACAGGACAAAGGTGGAGAAGAAGAGGATGCAGCACCAGAAGAAGACATCAGGTGTGTAGGGGCCATTGTGTCCACAGGCAGGTCCACGAAACTCTCCATGCAAATACCGACATTCCTGGGGAAACAGAGCGTCAGGACACAAAGGTAGTGCACATGCGGCAAAGAAACCTCGGATAACTAGGGAGTTTGGAGGATCTTGCTCCAAGATCCG
The DNA here is from genome assembly GCF_965231255.1 of Vanellus vanellus. Taxonomy (NCBI): domain Eukaryota; kingdom Metazoa; phylum Chordata; class Aves; order Charadriiformes; family Charadriidae; genus Vanellus; species Vanellus vanellus. The sequence goes on along the minus strand of NW_028127117.1, from coordinate 354,567 downwards.
TGACCTCGGGACTGCTGCTGCCAGTGGCGATTTATATTTCACGATCAGCAGCAGCTGAATAAGTGACACATGGAACTACACACGACAGCGGAGAGAGGAGATGTGATGGGACACTGTACCACAGACCTATGGCACATCCTCCGCTTGAACGGCAGGTAACCGTGGCTGAAGAAGACACCAGAGGGGAAGGAAACACTGGAAACTCTTGGGGACGGGGAAGGAGGGCTAAGACAACAGTGGCTGGAAAGGAGAAGAGACAAATTGTCCCTTCCCAGGGGCAGGCTCACAGGACACGGCCAAGGGGGGTGAAGATGTCCATAAGAGCATCCCACCCTGTGCCTGAGCTCTGCTTCCAGCAACAACGGCCCAAGGGGCTGCTCAGACACGCAAGTTTATGCACGTACCTTCAGATAGCGCTGAGTAAGAAAGCAAGGCCTGGAGTTACTAGGAACCAATTAAGGAAGCTAATTACAGCCTTCAAGCATGAACTTAAGTCCTCCAACTTCTCCAATAACCAAAACACCCACTGAACCTTGCTCCCAGACAGAACCGCTGTCCTGAGGATAACAGTTATTGCCCACCATGTCGGGGATGAGGTGGACTCTCCTTCCCAGGCCCAATGGGGTTAAACCCACACCTTAGACTGAAGTAACGACTTTTCAGAGCAGCACTGGAACAAGTTGGAAGCCCACCATCACCTGAAGGGCTCTGAGCTTTGCACCAGGCCAGCACCCCTGGACCCCGCGGCCACGGCACGAGGAAGCAGTGACTCGGGGCACTTACAGTCACCGTGAGGTTCTCCCAGGTAATGCCAGACACATTGATCTTGTTGCTCTCCCAGAACTGCAGGGTTTCGTTGCTGGGATGGGTCGGTGCCTCACACTTACAGCTGGGAGGAGAGAAGCCAAGACAGGGGTGAGGGGAAGGCGATGGAGGTGCAGCCCTGAGCTCCTGCCAAGGGGCAGCGGCACTTTAGGAGGAAGAAACCCACTAGGAGATGGTGAGGAAGTCCAGCTTGCTGTGCGTGTGCACAGGGTAGGCCTCTCGCAGGTGACTCAGCTTCTCCAGAGCCTCATAGATGAAGATGATGCAGGTGAGGGAGGCAAAGGCTTCTTCAGTGAAGCGGGTGATGTAGCACACCAAAGAGCTAGCATCGGTGGCCACCAGCACTATGCAGAAGAAGGCGGTCCACAGCCCGATGCACGCCCGTAGAGAGAGATAGGAGAGCGCGTAGTCCCTGGGAAAGTAAAAGAAAACGCAGGGTGGAGAGGGCAGCAAGAGGCTCCGAGCCGTGCCTTCCTTCGGGGAAAGTCGGCAGCAATTCAGGAGCGTGTCAAGGCTGCAGATGGTAAATGCAGTTTCCTGCATTCCTGCCTCGGAGACTAATTGAGGTCAGGTCCCTGTTGCGGAAGGTGGTGTTCTCCCACATCACCCCGATGCCCTAACAGCGAAACCGGCTGGGTTTGCACCCAGTTACCTGCTGCCAGCAAGCTGGGGCTTCATAATAAATTTAATTGCAAAAAGGGGGGTTAATCTCCCATCACAGTTGCCACAACAAAAAGACTGTCATGGAAAATATCCATTTCGCCTGAAAAGCTCCTGCTTTCTCAAAAATCATCAAAACATTGGACCAGAAAACTCTTTGGATATGTGGGTAAAATATATTTCCACTTCCAGCAACAATCATACAAAAAAGTGCCCGAGTTTGTACTGAGAGGAAAGCAAATCTTCCCTCATTCCCAAACCAGAGTCATTTGTCTCATCTTCCCTGTGCAGCCCATCTCGGACATCCACATCCTTGTGGTTTCTCCTCCTCCTGCTCTTTCACTTTAACCCTAAAAACCCCGGACCACCCCATCCAACCTTCAGAGACCGAGGGCTCCTGCACCGTCACATACTAAAGCAGCAGCGCGTGATGTCTGTGACACAGAAGACAACTTAAATCTACCAACTACCACTAAGAAAAACATCTTTTCTCCATCCCTGCCTTCTGAAGGCGCTCGCAGCACCTGGCCGCAGCAGCCAGCCTTACTTGCAGAATTTGTAGAGGACCTTCTCGAACACGAGGACGGGGCCGGTGCTGCCAAGAAGGGCGAGAGGTTGGCCAGCAAAGAGGGAATACACCACGCCGGTCATGGATGCGCCCAGCAGCGACTCCATGGCACTCTGTCCGGGGAAGAGAGGCAACAGTGAGTAATTAAATCATTAGAGGGAAAAAAAACAAGTGCAAATTCACTGCAGCAAGGACTTTTGCATGAGTTTTGTCCTCCCCCGTGCCACCCAACAGAGAGAGGTGCTCACTATGTGGCCGTTGGTCGCCTCCCCCAGCAGACCCCCAAAGGTGATGATGGGGGACATGCAGGCACAGTAGAGGAAGAGGAAGGACGCCAGACACTGCAGGCTCAGACCATCCCGAAAGTCACTCCAGAACCAGGGGGCTTTTCGCTTCACATCCCGGATCAAACCTCCAAAGAGCCTGGAGGAAGAAAAAAAAAAACAACAAAAAAACATTATCGTGGAAGACCACGTTAAGTTTTCTTGGCTGAGGAAGGACAATCACAAGCACAGAGTAACTTCCGTTGCTAAAAAGAAGTCTCCTTCTTCCATTTTAGCCCCAGTAGAAACTGAGGCATATGAAAAAACCCTCCAACAAAAAGAAAAAGAGACCAAACCTGAGAGCCCGTCCCCTCTTATTGCAACAGTCCCTCACTTTGAGAAGCAGCAGAGCTCTACCTGGAGGTACTTACACATCTGCTTCCACCCCAAAGCAAGAAAACCTCTGTGCAACCACGCTGTGGCTCAGCCCAGCTGCCCAAATGTCCCACCCGCCCAGCCCAGGGGACCAAGCTGGGAACCTGGAGCCCCTTCACTGACCCAGTTCACCCCAAAACTCTGCTAGAAGGGAGGTGCACACTCAGATTTTAGGGGCAAACAGAAAAGCACCCCACCAAACTATTTCAGTTCACACCTTCCTGTCCGCTCCAGTTCAGGACCGCTGTGCTTCTCCGGCTTGCTGTGAGAAGCACTGTCATCGAGAGCTTCTGGCACCTTCCTTTTTTCCTGTTAAAATGGAAATAAGATAAAGATATGTCTTTGCAGCCACTGGCTTGTTTTGCTTTTTGGGCTGGGTACGTGACCTGTGAATTTGGGCCCCTAAGCAGCACCCCCAGCCGTGCTGCCCTCCTGCCCGTCCCCCTCGTGCCTCCTTCTGCCGCAGCACCCACCTGCGAAGGGACGTTTTTCGGGGGCTCAATTCGGATGGAGGGATCCCACTCTCCTGGCGGCAAAACCATGACCTGATCCAGAAACTCATCGATGCCAGCCACCAGGTCAGCCCGGTTCTTGGCTTTATAGGCAATGTCGTGGAAAACCTGCCGTAGGAGACAACCTGGTAAGAGGATGACCCATCTCGGATGTCCTAACCAGTGCAATTAAGTCTTGGCTAAATGCAAGGTCATTTCCCCCAAATCGCCTGTTGGATTGAAATGGCAGGAAATATTCCCCCCAAAGGAAAAATCTGTGCATCACAGTATTTGTAACCATCTCCACCAGGCTCCCGTCCCCCATGGCACATCACAGCCTTCTGCTTCAAGAGGAGAAGTTTCACTGGCCCTGGCAATGCCACCACTGGGGACAGCGTGCTGGGGACCCTGGGGAGAAGGATGAGGCGCAGGCTGCAGCCCAGGTGGGATTTTAGCCTCCAGCAGGCAGCTAAGAGGGACAGCAAACCCTCTTCCTCACTACTACAGAGACAGGGAGAGGTGAAGAAAGCCCCAAAAAATGACCCGGAGATATCTCTTATCTCGTCACACCTCATCCGTCATGATAGTAGCCATGGACCTGCCGATCTCATGGTACTGATGGGCTTTTCCTCCTGGTCCAAGCAAAACAAACAGGAACCTAGGCAAGAAAACCAAAATGAGAGAGAAGAACATGGCCTCACTCAAAGGGCGCCCAAAGAAATCCCTGGGAGCTCCCAGCCCAGAGCATGGCTCCAGGGGGGACGTGTAGGCTCACCGACTCCGGTGATGAATTTGAAATGCATCAAAACCAAATGCAAATTTGAATTTTGGGCCAACTTTCATTAAAATTGGCCAATGGGTTTAAAAGCTCCAGCAGGGAAGGGAGGAATGAAAGCAAGGACATGTGGGTGGGAGAAACGTGCTTGCTCCCACTGGCCGTGTTCCCCTGGGACGCCCAACTGATGCGTGAATTTGGTGTTTTGTTGTGGTGTTTGTTTTTTTTTTTAAATAAAAACTTTGCGCTTCTCATTCAGACCTCGTTGGGATGGGAACTTCCGTCATGCCCGAGAGAAGGACAGCTGGGCTCAGGCGGACAAATGCCATGATGGGCTGGCGAAGGAAATCCAGCTCTCCTACGAGCACGTTGCACGCTTCAGCCCCGGTGGGAATTTTCTTCATGAAGCGCAGCTCCGCCTGGGCACGACAAGGGATTTTCAGGCCATTACCCCAAAAGCAAAGCCCACAGCACTCTGCAGAACACTCTGCAGCCAAGTTTGCAAGAGCAAATCTGGCCCTAAAGGCGTAAGAAAGCTACGAGTGTCTCACCTTGCTTAGATCCATCGCATTGCTGTCATAGTTCACCCCATTTTTAGCTTCTGCAGTGGTGGGAGATGGGTGAGGAGTGAGTGTTTGGGCTGGGAGGAGAAAGACACTCAGAAAGACAGGCAAGGAGCAATCGGGACGCTTCTTTGCCAGGAGAAGTCTAATGGGGCCAAAGCCTGGCAGAAACCCTCACCGGGTACCAAACCCTGCAGGAACCCTCACCTGGCTTGTCGAGGGGATGCACGTCTAACTGCTTCTTGCTCGTGTCAGCAAATGAGCAGACGATGGAGAGAAGGTTGTTTCTTTTCTTCTCGTTCTGATGGTGATGCTTCTTCAAAAGCACTTCTCGAACTTTCACCCGCATGCGCTCATCAAACTCCACAGACTGCTCTTGCTGGCCCAAGATCATATCTGGAGATGGCAACGGGAAACGAAGCCGTCAGAGCAGAAAGTCCCCAAGCCCCGACCCCTCAAGCCCCCGGCGAAGGCTGCGCCACGCAGGATACCCTAACGCGGGCTCAGCCTTGCTTAGCAAGACGTTTTAATGCAGTTCAGCCTTTGCAGCGAAAGGAAGAATTCTCTTTTGCTAAAAGCCATCATCAAAGTGCTTATTCATCACTCCGCTCAGATAATTATTCCCCATCCTAGATAATGTCATTTTTTTGCCCGATCTGGCGTTTCTAGACAGACTCTCTAGACTGGACACATTTCAACAAATTATAAGCAATCTCTAGCACAGACTTTCCCAGAGTTTCCTTTGCCCATCAACTGCAATTTGCCAAGCCCGGGGAGAAACGTGCTAAGAACGGCTCCGACTTCTCCAGCTCTTGCAAGGGCTGAATGGAGACCTGCCAGTCAAAGATAATTTCTCCAAAGCCGCTTTTTCAATTAACTTCAATTATCTTCCCCACAGAAATATGCTGCTTGGTCACCTGCCAGATAAACTCTGCCTTTAAAGCTCTTAAATCCTGGATGTTAAGGCAAGAGGAAAAAAACAAAACAAAGAACGGGAGGAAACAGCTTGTAGTAAGTAGTTTATTTAAGGAGGTTCAGCTCTTACGCAGACTCCGTGTTCCTGAGAGCAGCCTGCCAAGCCCTGACACTCCTTTCTGGCCGGAGAATATTCTCTAATCGCCTCTCTGACCCCACAAATGGCTTTCAAAAGGCTCCCATACTGGGAGAAAAAGCTGATGTCACTGTTGTACACCCAGTCTACGTCCAAAAAGCAACCCACGATTTAAAAACACAGCGCGACTTCTGGAAAAGGACGTGCCATTGGGGCAGGGTTTGATATGGGAGTGAAGGGCACCGCGGCAAATTGAGCTCAGCCGTTCCCGGCGGGTCACAGCGTGCTCAGTACCTGCGATCTCTTCAATGCTGTTGGCACAAACATCCAGCAGCACCATCCCGTTGCTGATGCAGCTCCGCAGCTCGAAGAGGCTGTGCAAGGACAGCGTGGCCACATAGGGCTTGCTCCAGCGCTCGCCACCATCTTCCACATCCTCCTCAAACTTCAGCCACCTGCGGACATCAGGCACAATCAGCCCCATTGCAAGAAAACAGCCTCAGCTCTGCAACCCCTTTGGTGCAGCTACGGGGCGGCAAGAGGAGAAGGCTCCGCGCATCGGCACCTGCAGCTGCAAAAGCTTCGCGTCCCGGAGAGCGGAAGGCAGAGCCCACGGCCGCCACCACAGCCGGCAGCAGGGATTTACCTTGCCGTTTCCTTCCACTCGGCATCTTCACCCTCCTTCAGGAAGATCTCATCCAGCTCAGTGAACAAGTGGTGGGGAACATGCTGCTCGTCCTCCTCGGTGCTGAGGATGAACTGCACCCGCTGGGATGGGGTGTCTGGGGGCAGAAGATAAATCCCGTTACCACACCTGCATTCGACCCGTCACGCTCACACGCAAAGTGGCCATCGATCGGCACCAGTTCAGCCCTAAATACTGGGCTGGCCCCTCTCCTCCGGGTCTGGCCAGGCTTGCACAGAGCCATGGAGAAGGAGAACCATCTGTTCCACTTCTGCATAAGGACGGGCCACTTTCCTTCCCCACGTTTCCATTTTTAAAGGCAGGATCCCTCTAAGGAAGACCAGCCTCAATCCATTATGCCTTCAACTGCCTCCCAAATAATGCCACTTTCCCTCAGAAGAACAGCAAACCACACAAATCAGCCACACGGACCTGCTTGCAGAGGACCCCGGCACCCACGCAGCCCCGAGGAGGCTCGTGAACGCTGCGGCGGGACTTACAGTGGTAGCCCTGCTCCATCGGGGCACAGTCCTTCTCCCGTTCCTTCTTCCGATGTTTCTGGCGGTGGGGTCGGTGGTGCCGGTGGCTTTGCCTCACCAGCGGCATCCGCACGCCCACGGACAGGGTGCGGTGGCCTGCGAAAAAAGCAGTGTTCGCATCACTCTCGATATTGCGGAGATGGTTGACGCCGCTGCCACGATTAAACCAGTGCATCCATCCCAGGAGGAAACACCAACTTCTCTTCATTTTAGTTTCACTGCATCCCCGAATGTCAGAGACCCCTCCCTTTTTCCAAGCCTGTTTTACTCTAACTTTGCAACAACAGAGCAACAACAAGCAATGGCTCCGGGTCACCTAAAAGTGCCCTGAAAATATCAACCCTTGTCTAAAATTCCAGCTTCAGCTGGACAACACTCAGGCCTGCTCATTAAGCAGCGACAGAAGGTAATTATTTTTAAAATCTTTGTTGGCACAAGGCGACAAGAGGAGATCCAATCAGTCCTGTGATAATGAAGTCTGGAACAAAAAAAAAAGAAAATCACAGCCCTGTGTCTGCAGTCATCAAATTATTCTCCTGACCTCTCCAAGCCAAGAGCAGCCTCTGAGGAAACAAGCTGGGAACATGGCCAACACTCATACCGCAGATGCTGCGGGGGCTTTTTCCCCTCTGTCTAAAAGCCATAATATTAAAACAATGTGAAAATAAGCGTGCTCGTTTATTTAGAAGCACGCCACGTTTCGCTGCAGGTGATGCATACACTGAGCACAGGATGCGGCAGGGACTTTGCGCGACGGGAAAACTCGTGGGGCTGGTGGCACCTCTCCCGACTCACCTTCCAGCTCCTCCTTCTCATAGTGAATATTGACAATGGTGCTCGTTCTTCCCTGGTCAATCACCGCCTCCTCGTCATGTCTCTGTTTAATGAGGAGAAGAAGATACAAGTTGGGACCAGGTGAGGAGAGCTCCCTTACGTCCTCCCAGTCATCACCCATCCCTGCGCCACGCGAGCCCACGAGCATCACGCCTCTGCGTGTCTCCTCCTCCAGGCACAGCCCTAAAAACACGGACTTGGAGGAGGTTTTTATTCCCATACCCAAATAAAACCACCTGTAACGTCACCTGTATTGTATACACCGTGAGTCTGGAAGGATTTACTAAAAGGGGAGACAGCTGAGTGTTTCAAACCAAAACCAAACCTCCTGCTTCGTTCTTGTGGTTCCTTTCAAAAAACTAAAATAGGGATTTCCAAACTGGGGGTGGGGTGGGGTGGGGGAACCCAACTCCACACTTTTGAGCACAGCCAGTTTCATTCTCTAAACGTGATACCTGCAGGACTCACTAGATGGCACTTGGCCACAGGACATGGCCACCACCAACCTCCAAAGGCCCTCAAGAACCTGCAAGGGTGAAGCTTCGACTTCAGCCCAACCAGGCTCGGGCTTCTCTTGCTGCAAGCCCGCTTTCCACACAAAACTGCGTTTTTCTCCTCAAAAGAAAAGCCAAAGGCTAACAGCTAATGCCCTCCTTAGCTGAAATACCACTGCCAGCGCTGCACAAAGAGCATCTGTGCCTTAAAAGCCAAAGGAGAACTACAGGAGTTCTCTTCTCCCCTTGCCCCTGGGCTGGGGAAGGGCATCACCGGGATCACCACGCTCAAAGAAATAAAAACCCAACCACGTCTCACACTCGAGTCGCAACTGCAGCTTTGAAAGGGCCTCCAGGAAACCCTTCTCTTTAGAGAAGAGCAAAATACCGGAAATCTGCTTTTTATCCCCCGAATTCCTGCTTCGACCGAATGGCATCACCTGCCACCGCGCAGCAGCGACGCTCGGGAAGCTCACACCTCCCGCTCACCAGTTAATTTAATGAGCAAAAGGAACAAACGTTCCCATCTGGGAATGAGCTTTTTCAGGCCCCCCGAGTACTAATTTCAAAGCCGACTTGCTGCGACCTCCCCGCCAGCTCCCGGCACTCGCCCGCGTCACCCGGCAGCCGGATTATGACACGCCTGTGGCTTTCCCGTCCTCTCTCCCACGCCGATCTCCACCACCCTCCGTCCCTTCTTAGCAATGTGTCTGCTCCCCTCCAGATTTACCAGAAAAAAACCTCAAAAACCCAAACCCCAACCTCAGAAAAGGCACGGGACAAAAGGGGCTTAATCAAATCGCTTTAAATGGCAATTTTAGTAAAATTGTTACTTAAGTAAAACACCAATTTGAATTAAATCGCAATTTAAGTAAAATCGCCACCGAAATAAAACCCCAATTTGAATTAAATCACTATTTAAATTAAATCACAACTTAGATACAATCACAATTGAAATAAAATAGCAATTTAAATACAATAGTGAGCTTGAGTGTGTTACAGGGGTGTCAGAGTGGGAATAAACGGAGCGATTTGGGCATCACAGCTCCCCAAATTCCCCCCGAGCAACATGGGGAATGTCTGCTTCTCTCTCAGAAACCATTTTGGCTCTGTGCTCCCACCCACGATGCTAAACCTGCCCCCGGCAGGGCACAAAGCATCATCCCCCCGCATCCTTCCCTGCTCTGGCAACATGCCAGTGGGATTTTGGGACGTCTCCCCCCCTTTTTGGGGGATGCGCAGACCCTCGGCACAGCCCTCCCACCTGTAACTCTTCCAGAAGTGTCATTTTGGGACCCTCGTCCTGCTTCATCCTCAAGTCGGTCACCGGTTTTGGGGGATAACTGAGCCTCCAGATCAATCAGAGGACCAAACCCTCCGACTGCAGACCAGTGACTCCCAGTCTGCACCATCTCCAGCACATAAACAGCGACCGTTGCTGGGATCAGAATGTTCAGGGTGACCCCGGCAGTTATTTAAAGCTATACACCCCAATACTGATCCCGCTTGGAAAACTTAGCGGATGGGGAGAAACCTGCTCTGTTTTGAGGAAAAACTATCCAGAATAGAGAAAAGGGGTGGAAACGCTGCATCTCGGCAGGGCAAAAGGTGTTACACAGTGTTTGGGTGTATTTGAAAGCCCAAACTGCCAAAAGACCACACGAGGCACAAACCCTTGGGGAAATGCCCGTTATGGGGCAGCCCTGATTTTCATCAACATTTCCTGCATCAAATCAGGGTGTTTCAGGGAGGTCTCCCTTCGGCACGGCCTCCGTCCCTTCGCGGCTTCCATAAACCCTCGTTAGACAGACCAAGTCCTACGCCGTACGGAAATGGCCAGAGAAGCCCCATGTTTTACTCTCCTCGCTTCCGCCAGCTATCTCCAGCCCTACTTTATGTTCCGAGCGGAGCTAATCCCTCATTTCCAGCCTACAGATTCATTTGCTGTCATGAACTTCCTCCCCGACGCTGCTCAGCACAAAGGTTAACGGCCCCGGCTCGCCCTGAAAGGTGACACGGGATGTAAAATAACACAGCGAAGGAGGGTGACACCGAGGGCTAATCCGTTAAAATCCCATCGGGATCCAAGCTCAGATCTCTGCTGCTTTTTTATTATTTAGTATTAAAGCTTCAGGCGCAAAGACAGGAGAAAGAAGCCAAGTGGGTCCGTGGCAAGATGCTCCGAGCATCCCATCGCCCTTCCCCAGTTGTTGCAGCATCCCCGAAATCGCAGCAAACCTCGCACAGAGATGCCACCAAAGGAAACGGTGCCACTCAAAACCCTCTTTTTCCCGATTAAGCCACTCAAATGGACTCAGAAAGGTTATTTCATTGAGGAAATGGCTGGAGGATTTAAGGATTTAATAAGTCTATGGGATCTGTGGATGCGTGGGCTTGGGATGGGACGGAGCAGGACAGAGAGATGCCTCCAGAAAGCGAATTATCCCATCCCAGGATGGGTAACAGCACTCACAGACGTTTCGCCTTCCCTCTTTGTCCTTCGCCACCGCTGCCAGGCGCCTGGAAAATATCAAATCATCGAAACGGGGCTGGGAAAGGGGATGGCGAGCTCACTTTTGAGTTTCGGAGCAGAGGGTGTTGTTCCATCTCAAGAAAACTTCTCCAAATTATTATTTTGCTGCAGGGTTTTTTTTGTCCCAGCAGGAGAGAGAGGGACTTTTGACTGTCCTGCCTCAGTTTACCTGTCTCAGTGCAACTCTTCCGGTTAGAAAGAAAAATCTTTCCCTGGGGAAGCTTTGGTGTAATTGAGGATAAGGAAAAGCACAAAGCAGAGGTTCAGGTCCGGCTTTGAGTCCTCCCGGTGCCGGGGGAGGCCAAAAGCATCGCACGAGCAGGCAAACTTCCCACCTCGGCCCCCTCATCCCGTCACACACAAGCTGGACTGGCCACCAGCAGCAGGAGGGAGGATTAATGTAATTAATCTCGCACAAAGTGTAATTAAAAACACTGATCCCAGTGTTATAAGGGGATGAGGGGCCAAACTGGGGGAGCTGCTCTGGTGGCGGAGCAGGAGACCCCCCTCCTCGCCCCTCTCCATCTCCATCCTACCCAGACGAAACCACCGGCCCTGTGGCTCCCTCCTTTGCTATCGTGGGGGTCAGCACCATCCCCTGCGGGGACCCCTCCGGCTCCTGAGCCAGGATTTGGGCTGTGACAGGGACTGGACTCGGGAGAGGACACATCTCCAGAGCCCCAAAGTGGGGCTGTGAGGGGGGGACACACACAGGTCACAGATGAGCATCACCAGGACGTGACCATCATCCCTTGCTGGCGGAGACGCAAATTCCTCTCAGTCTTTCACCCGAAAGACTACACGTCACTAAAGAAAGACCGAAAATCTACACGTCACTATCACCTAAGGGGGAAACACTATTAAATACAATACCTTATTCTCTGCTGTTCTTATCTTCTGGGTCTTTCTGGAGCGGGGGCGACCTCGTGGTGGTGGACCCTCCGCAGAGCTCAGGCGCTGCCGAAGGCGAGAGATGGTGGGTGGGGTTTTCTTAGTGGTGGAAAGGGACCTGGTTGCTGGGCTGCACCGGCAGTTGCGCAGTTGCCAACGGGAGGAGGTCACCCTCTGGGCTTCTGCCGGCTTCGCCGCCCTTTGAAGACGTCTCCAGGGCCTTCCGATCCTGCCGTGGGCGATGGTATTTCACATGCGCGTTCCTCCCGTTGACTGTCCCAAACACCCTGGAAGGGAAAAAACAAACGGGGATTTTTAACTCCTTTTTTAAGAAAAAAAAATTTGTTAGACGACGTTTCATTATTTCTAATTTTGTGAGTTTCTTGTGCGTTTTGCTGTGTGGTGCCACACAGTCTCTATCAGTACCCCCGTCTGGGTGGGACCTAGGTGGTTAAACACGGCAGATCATTGGGGATTAAAATAGGAGAATTAACATCACGATGGATTAAAATCGGGTCGGACTGAAACTCGAGTGGCTCTGTGTGGCACGAGCAATGTCGCTTGGCACGAGTGACTGCAGCGCGGGAGCCCTCGGGCCGCAAACCGCAAGAAGGAACTTCAGTGGAACCTTTCTCTCAGCCAAACAAAGGAGAAACGCTGGGATTCTCGCCCAAGGAGATGAACTGCCCTGAGCCTGTAATGGAAGGAAAGGGCCTTCAAAGAGAGAGAGAGAAACCGTTGTGGCTGCAGTCAGCGGGAGACGGAGGAGCCCCGAGTGCAGGGGAGACGGGAGGAGGATGGAACTGAGCAGGAACAATCCCGACAGGTTCGTTGCTCCAACAGGCGCAGAGGAAAAGCGGCTATTAAACAAATGGTGGTGACAACACGTGGCCATGTGCGGCATGGGACAGGTGCCCCAACACCTCAGGGAAGAGACCGTGAGGCGTTCAAAGGCACAGGAAAACACAGCGGTTTCAGCTAAAAGTCCAACAAAAGCAGCAGGTGGCGGCGGGACAGGGGGAATCCTCCAGCTGCCCTTAGTTCTGCTCCCCCCCAGACATCTCGGAGAGTTTCCATCTGTTTGAGCCCAAAGCAGTGAGTTTCAAGAAGAAAAAGCGAGCAGCTCACCTTCCACACTGCCCGCAGGGAAACCCAGCTGCATCGCCTGCGCCTCCAACCCCGCGCGGAGCGTCCCCGGGATGGCGGGAGGGACTGCCTGTGCCACGGGGCGTCTTTTCGCTGCTCTTCTGCTTCTTGGTGGGCCCAAGCCGGCGCCTCTTCTTTGGGCTGCAACCAGCCTGTAAACCAGAGAGCTTGTGCTCATTTCTCCTGCTCCTCAGCAAGGGGGACAGCTAAAGCGAAAAACTGGCTGGAAACATCCCCAAACGGCCCAGGCAGTGAGGGGTTTATTTGTGTGCTGGGTGGAACGCGTTCTATCAGCCCCAGCCTGCCCCGCTGAGCTCCTCCAAATGCTAAAACAGCCAAAACAATGCTGAAATTCGACGGGGAGGATGGGGTGCAAAGACAGATGGTGAAAGAAAAACCATATTATTTCTACTGTCCTCAGCAGAACAGTAGAATTACAGAGAACTGAAGTGACATGCTTACCCAGTGGCTGCCATCAAAAAAAAACCCTAAATAATATGTATTTCTGTGAACCACATTTCTGCTTCCTGGCAAGGAACATTTTGGCAAGACCCACACAGAGGCGGATCACCGGCAGTTCCTGTGACGGAGCACTGGGACGTCATGAAACATCCCCGAAAATCATCAGAAGCAAGTTTAATGCGAAGGGGATCGTTTCCCAGAGCCCGAGACAATGCGTCCATGGGGCATCTCGCACCCATCCCCGGCAGTTCTCTTACCTTCTCTTCAGCCGCCTCCACCTCATCCGTGCCTCGCTGGAGCCTTTTGGCTGTCTGTCCTGGTCGGGTGGCGCCAAACCTGACGTGTTTTTTCCAGGTGTAGTAATATTCCACACACTGGGCCACGGTCTTCGTCTGAATCTGTCAGGAAAAAAACAGAAGCGATCGATGAGGGAAATACTGCAGGAAAACACTGAAGGCACAGACCCACAACAAATCTATCCAGTGCTCTTTGTCTGTCCCCCCCTGTGTCTGCAGTCCCCACAGCACAATGCACAGGTGAGATCAGGCCGAAAACGAGCCCCCTTCTTCTGAAAGGGCCGTAAAGAAGCCTTGGGAGGGCAGAACTGTACGTTATACGCCGATGGTCAGCGGAATGTGTCATTATTCTTTTAATATTTCCCATATTTTGTACCGGAGAGATTCAATTTCTTTGGTAATTACACATTAGGAAAATTATGTTTCGTACCGGTGTCTTTTTAGCATGAAGCTGCATCCCAAGGACAGGATTCCGACACGCCGTTCAAAAGATGACTTTTCTGGGTTAAAACTCCCCTCCACACTAACAACCCGCAACCCGCCTTGGTCTAACGGCTTTACCTTCTTCTGGATCAGGTGGAAATTCTTCTTATGCACATAAAAAGCCTCTTTAAACAACTGCTCCTCCAGGGGCGTCCAAGTGTCTGAGCCTGGGAAGAAATAGCCACGTGCAAATGATTAGACCACTGGCAGCCTACCTGAAATCCGCACAAGTTATTCATCACACATCCACATCTCTCCTCCTGTGGAAAGTGATTAGCCAATGCCGCAGGGAGTTCGTTAGCACGAGCAGTTATGGCTGCCAGCAGAGCTGCCGTGAAGCCGGCGTGTGAAAGGAGAAGCGTACAGCAGCGTGGGGCATCACTGTACAGGACAGCAGTGGGCTGGAATACAGGGACAAGGCACTCCCCATGCCAAAAGACCCCCAGAACAGATTAAAACAACTATTTTCCCTGCCCCGAAGAACATGAACCGTTGCTCGCACGTTTTTAAAAATCACTTCTTTCAATCAGAACAAAGGGAACGGCAGTACCCGCTCGCATTCCTGGAGAAGCAACAAGCTCTGCTTCCGCTTTACCTGCGTAATGATAATCAGCCAGGGGATGGGATTCAGGTCGCTGGGGTGCCCCAGACTGCAACATCTCCAGACCCTCCTGCAGGAGTTCAGAGAACAAGACTTAGATTCCCCCTCAGGAGGGACCTCAACTCTTCAGCCCACTGTAGGAAGACGGTGCTCAGTCGATGCTCAGCAACAGCGCGTCGGGGTCACCTCCGCCCACGGCAGTCGATGGGAATATTTCCTCAATCCACACTGATGTGTTTTAAGAAACCAGAACCCGCGCAGATCTCCGGGGACCAAGCTGTGGCACCCCAACGGCCACTGCTTGCTGCTGGAGTCCTTCTGGGCTCGTCCCCGCTGCAGGCAGAGCTGCCTGCAGGAGTAGGAGGACTTCTATTCTCCAAATTGTCAGAATTGACAAGAGACAGAACAAGCTCTTATTGATACACAGGGTCTGTCATCCCACAAGACCTTAATGCAGACGGCGGCCAACAGGCAGCACGCAAGAACTCTGCCCCTTTAGCAAAGGGATTCGAGCCTGCGGAACAGAAAACTCAGGAGCGACTCCCAGCTCACCCCAGTAATTAAGTCTGTCCTACTCCAGCAGGAATTCGAAAATAGCTGCTTCTTACCAGGGCTTCATGCAGGCGGTGCAAGGCGTGCTCCAGGTTGCCTCTTCCCCCCGGCACCACATTGGAGCAGGCGAAATTGAGCAGATTTGTCACTAGAAATGCAACAAAAACCAACAGAAAGTCAGTTCCCATCAAGAAAGAGGAAAAGGTACGATACAAGGCCGAGGGCAAATAGAGCACACAGACTGGAGACCCAGAAAAGCCACTGCAAAAAAGGCAGGTTATCCACTATCGCTCTCTCTCCCTTCAGAGCAGCTTTGGGACCAGAAGCTCCAGAGACAGATCTCCCCTCTACCGAGGTCGCTGCAGTTGAGGTGGGACAGCTACAAACGCCCCTGACCGTCTCTCCCAGAGGACGCGACTGAGAGTGCCACCAGTTATCTGTTCACTGTCCCATCAGATCTGAGCACCCTCGGGTGCTACCAGCCACGAAGGCAGTCAAGGAAAGGAGGGAGAGGGTCCCAACGGACAAACAGCTGCTGTGAAAACGTGCAGTTTTCGACCCTTAGTATCTCGGGGGGGAACTGACAAGAAAAGCATTAAGAGAAACCTCTGTCCTGTGTTTCCGGGTTCGTTGCGATGTCTCCCCAGGGCTTCCACACTAGCGACGCTCCCTCCTCCTCCTCTTCCAACCGGGATCTGTCCTGCAGGTCTGGGATCTCGGCCTGAAAGTCGCTGCCAATGTTGACATGACTGAAATTGTTAAGGCAGAGGAGGTGAGAAAGCAGAGCTGGGAACAGCACGCTAGCACGCACCCGCTTCGAAGGAGGGGACGTGTCAGGTATGGCAGTTATTTCCCAGCACAGCGTCACCAACTGCCCTCTAACAACTCCCACAGCCCCTTCTCGCCACCAACAGTATTACCGTTCCACCACGTGAGCCCTTTTGCGCCCCATCGGGCAAGAAAATTGCCACTTCCTTCCTCAAAAGCCTGAGCAAACTCGCAAAGTTCACTCCGAGACCGACAGCCAGCAGCAGAAGAGCTGCAACGGTGGGCCAAGACCACCGTCGGAATGTTGTGTAGAAGGCGGGAGGCCGGCAACCGGCATCATGAGGTCAGCCTGAGTGGCAAGCCCAGCCTGGGCTAGCTCTGGCCATTTCTGGCCAGCACAGGGGTATACTCCAGCCAAAAATAACCCTCCATGACCCTCCGCAGTGCTGTGGGGCAGTGGGAGAAGTGGCCGATCCACAGGGAGAAGGTCAACGGCAACAGCGACGGCTGGCAGAGCCCCGGCGCCGAACCAACCACGCACCCGCTCCTCAGCCCCCTTTCCCCAGGGTTTGCAGTTATTCTGACCGCTGGGCTGGAACTCATGGCCCAATGCGGATTTTAGAGTTGACCTTCATCGGCCTAAACACAAAGTCCCCGGCCATTCTGCCCAAAAGATATATGAAAAAACCCACTCACGGTAAAAATCATCAAGACCATCCTTTAGCCTTCCTCGCCACCCTCATCATTGCACCACTCCCCATTCTCCCAGAACTTCCCTCTTTTCGGGGAAATCTCTCACTGGACACGGAAGGTGTGGAGATGGACCCTCCGGATCTCCTGGCACAGCTGCCCCTCACCTGGGTCACAGTCGGCCCCACAGGGATTGAGCCGTTTCGGGCTTTTTCCAAGCCAAAGCCAGGAGCGGAGCAAAAGCCCGGTGGGCTGTTTCCATCCCCTCTGACACAAAAGCAATCCCAAAGGAGAAAGGCACATCCTTTTTCACTTTTCCAGACTTTCTTTGGAAGGCAGGAGTCTTTTAACAATATAGTTTAATCACAGTCAACGTTAGATCTGCACTCGCATTCCCTCCGTAGAGCTCACTGCCTGTCTAGCTGGAAAATCTCTGCCGCTCAATTAGCCGCAAAAGATGGGAACTGGAGAAAAATCCCCAGCGGGACATCAATCCCTGGCGTTATCAGGATACAGCCTGAAATAAGAGATGCGGTTAAGATCCCTTCTCCTTCCAGCGACTACGTGAATTGCACCCATTGACAAATATGTACAAATATTTGTTTCAAAGTTACAGACGTCACTTTTTAATTGCGACACCAAAAAGGAATGACCTGCATTAAAAGTTCCAGGAGCGTTTTCTTCCCATACCGTGCTGGAATTTCTGAAAAATCCTGTTTCCTGCACAGAAAATCGCATCATTTGTGGATAACAAATGGCAAACTCAGCGTTTGGGGAAGGTGAGCTCCAAAGTGCTGAGGATCCATCTCTCCATTCACAGGAGGAAGATAGCAAAGCCAGTCAAAGCTTCCCAGCACAGCATCCTTACTGCCTGCCTGTTCCTATAGCCCGGGAGATCCTCGGAGCTTTCCCACAGGGAAAGGGAGGAGGGGGCTGACCACTAAGGCCGGCTGGACCGGGTAACGATTGTCACCATATTCATTTCTTGCCAAAGAACAATAAAATTCATCCATCTAACAACATAGCAGGTCCCTTCCCTGCCATGGTTCCAGCGCTGGAGGAAAGGTGCCTCTCCCAAGGCTGCATTGGGATGGCAGTGCTGCACAGAAGGACAGAGATTTTTAAATCTCTTTTTTTCCTTCCAGGGAAAAACTTGCTTTCTCATTCAGTAAAGGACAAGCTCCCCAGGCCGGGCAGGAAGGCGGCACAGCCACGATTTACTTACAGAGAAAGGACCAGAGGGGTGTGCGGTCCCTGTGCCCAAGGAAAGCGGCCATTGCCAAAGCAGAGGGAAGGACGTGTCTCATCTTCAGCAGAGAGAACCGAGTCACAGACTCACTCTAAAGGAAAAAAGCATTAACCACAAAATTAGCTAATGGCTTCCCAAACCTAAACTCAGGGCCTGTCTCTGTGGTTATAATGCAGTAACGGTCTTAACAGGCAGGCAGCTCACCAGGAATGAGATGGAGAGTGACCCCTGTATTCCCCTGGAAACCCTTCGATGAGGCAAATCCCTGAACGCCCTCCCAGATTGTCGGTTCTTTACCTCCACGAGGAACTTGTGGCCTTTTATTGTCATATTGGGTGACCAGAACAAGCCCTGCCATTCCTTATTCCAGCCTTAACAGCCTTCAGCGTTTCACTCCGGTCACCTCCCTGTCCCACTTCTGTCCCTGCACAGTTTTTAAGATGGCAACTGAGAAATTAGGTCTTGTGGTTCCCATTGAAACACCCATTAATTCATACAACCAAAAGCTAGGCAAATGAAAAGGCGATGTTAAACCTCAGCTCCCCCCAGGGAAAAGAAATGTGCCCGACAAGGTGCTAAAAGGCGCTCTGGCAAACCACCCCCCTCTCCAAACTGCAGTTTGCTCCAGGAAACTGACAAGTTTTCTTCCTCTGCGGCCTTAGCGAGGCTATAGAATTTTCCCACCCCGCAGGGAAAGAAACAATCCTCAAAAGCAGATGTCATTCTGCCTGCAAGGAAAGCTTTAAAATAGGCATTCTGCCTTTAAAAAAAAGAAAAATAAAGGGAACATCTGAGCTGGTTTCTCCATGAAAATAACACTTTGCACTTGCGCAGCAAAGCAACGCTCATTAACCAATCTCGTAAAGCTTCACAGGCATTAAGAAACACTCCAAGTAACACACGTGCGTGCACCCTGTAAGCACACGTGCACAGAGGAATCCCCGTTTACGCACCCCGGCTATATCAAACCGCACTATTTCCCTCACAAGCTGTGATGGAAACGGGCCACGCTCCCATTCCTCAGCTCCAGAGCTCTGTCGATGCCGGGATCATGCCGACCCTCAGCTGCTGCGGGCATCAGCTCTGCTAACACCCCGCTGACGGGTCAGCGACAGGAATCTGGGAGCAGGAAGGGGATTGTACCACCCAGGCTCCCCAAAATCCCCCGCACTTAAGAGGAATGCAAATCTCAGGCTCCCCTAAGCCAACACATTTCTCACCGTGACCGCCGCACTAACACCCAGAGCAGTTTTTAAGCAGCACACACTGGGTTTAGCCTCTGCACTTGAGAAAGTCCCTGTCCTGAAGGCTGCCGGTCCCCTCGGCCCAATGCAGGAGGCAGCAGCAAACCCCTCCAGACAGGGCAAGAGGTGCTTCTAAGAGTGACATCCAGCTAATAACCAAAGAGCACTTAAACCAACCCCAAACTTTGGAGACATTTAGTCTCGGGCCGGCAGCAGCATGTTGCTCAGTAAGGCACGCTTCCACGACTCCCCTCAATTAACCGTCACCTCCAGAGTGCGACCTCTGAAGGTGAGAAGTTCCTTTAGGTTGACTCTTGACGTCCCTTTCCCTCCCACAGGCAACGAGACCCCAAGTATTTCCACTTGAGAGTGCAGTTCCCCTTCCACGGGCACCCAGCTCGCTCTGCAGTTTTGGATTATCACCGACCTCTGCGCCAGCTCCACCAAGAAGCCAGGTGAGAGGCTCCGAATCACGTTACTAAAGATCCCAAGGCTTGACCTTGTTCAATTTATTTCTAAACCTTTGGCCCTGGATCAATGAGTTCATTGTTTTCAGGGAGTTCCAGATGTAAGCGCTGAGTACTGTTATTGGTGAATCCAGAACTGTCAACAGTGATAAAAAACAGAGTGCAGGAAGACAGTAAGGCCTCCGAGTCCCAAACTCAAATAACAGATGGCTAAAAGGGAAGGAGGAGCACACAGACATACTCAAATCCTGCTGAAAATAGTCAGCCATGGCCAACAGGAGCCGAGGAGGCAGTGGCCATGGCCACCTGGCTCGGGGGAGCCGCACAGCTCAGCACGTATTTCGAGAGCTTTTCAGAACAAGTAATAAAAGCTTGACAGCAGCAGGGAGTGCGGGAGTCACGGCAGCAGTTGCATCGATAAGCAATCTGTGCAACAGTTCCTAAAACAGGGGCTGCCCACAATCAGAAGTTGACTCTTTGGTACAAACTCCCTCCACACCAGTCATCACACAGGGGAAAAAAAAACAACCAAGCTATTGTAGGGCTCAGTATTACCCATTTCTCTGCAGCTGGACAGAAATACACACTTCTGCGGCTTTTCCCACACTGGAAAATTCAAAGCACCCAAACAGGGCGCGCTTTTAGAGACATCAGCAATTAAGTTCTCTGTCCCCTCCAGAAAAGCCTTTTCCTAAAGGCGCTCTCCTCCCAAGGGCAGACCCACAAAAAGAAGCCCTCTCTGCTTAATCCATTTCACAGAGAATTTGAAATGCAAACAAGAATTAAACAGGACGTCTTTTCCCCGCTTCAGGAAAAGCCACTAATATAGACCTCGGCAACATATTTAGCAAATCTGTCATTGTAATGCCTTTGCATTGCCCATTTCCACCTGGAGAGCAGGCTGAAAGGACTCTTATAAAAAAACCCAAACCAACCACAAAACATATTCCTGTCTAGGGGGTAATTTTATGAAACGATTTGAACACCTTAACGATTTGAACATCTTTTTACAGGTACAAGGCAACAAGAAACATTCTCGAGGTGAAAAAAAAAACAAACCACCTATTCACCTCTTTACCCCAAAGATCTTTTCACCACACGGATTCCACCACCAATACACAGCTGCTAAATATCCCCGGCTGCTGCCGATCCGTAAGAAACCCTTCAAAATACAAGAGAACGCTGAGCCCAGCACGCTGACGGTGCTGCCAGGGCTGTTAGTCGGAGCCCCTGAGGACGGAGTCGCAGCCCCTGAGGTTGAAATCAGCCCCACACTCAGGCACAACCCGGGGTTTTAAGCCTCGCTACAAACCAGCCCCCCGCTTTTCAAGAAAAACAGGGAGATTCACCTCAAAATAAACCACGTTCTCGACGCCAAAGGGGCGCTGGTCCATGGCCGCCGCCGCCCTTAGGGCCAGTTCCATGGGGCTTCGCTTGACCTGGAGCAGAACTCGCGGGCGTGAGGACAACGAGCCCCCTACACAAAATCTGAAAAAAAGGAAAAGTTCAATAAGATTTGCTGTTACTCACCCACCAAAGCCTAACCACTACAACTGGCCCTTTCACAACCATGCCTGATGGCAGAAGAAAACTGAAATATCCCAATTCCTGCTTCAAACACAAGGCGTGGAGCTGCCCAGACCCTACGTGTGGGCTGGGCAGACAGGGGGCTCTACTCAAAACCCGCAGGAAGAGAAAGGGCAGGAGTGTTTTCCCAGCCCTGGAAGAGCTGTGGGGAGAAGGTGGGAGGGAGGAAAAGGCTGCCCAGGAGTGGGGTAGGGGGAAGGAGAGGGCTCCATCCATGGGGGAAACGCCGTTCCTGGCCACACAGGCGGCTGTGGGACCACCCTGGGGATGGATTTGAGGGCTCTCCCTGAGGGAAACACTGCTCCCAGCCATGCAGAAGGCTGTGGGACCACCCTGGGGATAGGTTTGGGGATGAGGGGGGATCTATCCCTGAGGGAATCACTGCTCCCAGCCATGCAGGAGGCTGTAGGGCAATGACAGAGATGGATTTGGGGGCTCTCCCTGAGGGAAACCCCATTCCCGGACACACAGGAGGTTGTGGGGCCGCCCAGGGGACAGATTTGGGGGCTCTCCCTGAGGAGAGCCTGTGGGGAGGAGGGAGGCGGGGGCCGCCCCAGGGAAGGGGGGGGATCTCCAGCCGCCCACGCGGGGCTGCCCGAAGCCTGAGGAGATGAAAAGAAGAAGAAAAAAAATTCCCTCCCCGCCATCGCCTCTCACAGCCCCGGCCCTCCCCGCCGCGCCTCATGGCGGCTGTGTGCGGTGTCACCTGAGCGGGGGGCGGGGGCTGAGGCAGGAAAAGGCGGGAGGGGAAGGGAAGGGCGGCGCCATTTTGATGGGAGGAGAGGGGAAGGGGGGGTGAAAGATGGGGGGAGGGGGAAGGGAGGAGAGAGGATGGGGGGAGGGGTGGGAGCGAGTGTGTGAGGGGAATAGGTGTTGCGTGAGGGGGGAGCGAGGGGGGAATGGCTTTTCGGGAGAGGGAGGTTTGCAGGGCTGTGAGGTGTCTGTGAGAGAGGAGGCCCCGGAGGGAGGTGAGTGGAAAGGGCTGTGTGTGGAAAGAAAAGCTTTAAGGACAGGCTGGGCTGGGGAAAGGTGGTGGGCCCCGAGGGAGGGCTTGGGGAGCGGGGCTAGAAGCGTGGGTTTGGGGCAAAACTCTGGGAAAGAAGTGCCCGCGAAGCACTGTGAAACCCCGTGTTCAAAAATGAGAACAAAGGCCGGGTTTTGCCTCTCAGAAGGATCTCTAAGCACCGTCTCCACGTTCTTTTCAGTACCTTTCTGGTTGTTTTCTTTCCCCCCATCCCGGTGATGTCCGTCGGGGTGCTGGCGGAACTCTGCAGACGGATGTCCGGTTCATTTTGGGGAGGGCTAGGATGGTTTCGGGGGGTCCCGGCTGATTTTGGGGAGGGCAGGGATGGTGTCGGCTTCGCATTGCCCGACGCGGAGAGAAGCTGTGATGTGGGGCTCGTTCTCCTCGGCGCGGCCCCGCCCCCTCGCTCGCGTTTGCCGCGGCGACGCAGGGGGGCGTGACCCGGGTTTTCGCCTCGGCACATGCGCGAGTGGGCGGACACGAAGGGGACCACTTCCGGTATGCGTCGGCGGTCGGGAGCTGCGACGGTTGGTACCGGGGGAGAGGGGGGAACCGGGGCCGTGGAAGGCGGGAGCGGGAGCGGGCGCGGGCGGGCGGCGGCGGCGGCGGCGGCAGCGGCAGGAGCGGTGGTGCGGAGGTGTCCAGGGCCAGTTCGGGGGGTTTGTGGGGTGGCGGGACCGGGCTGGGGGGCGCGGGGCGCGGTCTGGGCCTGTTTGGGGGGGAGCAGAGCCGAGTGGGGGGTCCCCGGGGGGAACAGGGCCGATTCAGGCCCCCCCCCCTCCCCCGCTGCCGCCCCTTCACCCCCCGCTCGTCCCCGCAGGTGGCGGCAGCCCCGGCCGCAGCGCAGGGTGCCCGGGGCCGGCCTGGGCGGGCGCTTGGCTCCGCTCTGGGCTCCGCTCTCAGCCCCCCCCCCGGCAGGTCAGCCCGGCCGTGCCCCCTTCGCCCGCCTCCAGCCCACGGCCGAGCCCCCCCAGGTACCCCCGAGATGGGTCGGGGGATGTCAGCGCTGGGCCCCCTGAAGCGGGGGTGGGTGGTGGGCACGGGCATTGCTGGGAGCCCGTGGGCAGCCCTGGAACCCCCTTAAAGCCCACGGAGAGCCCCGGGGCCCCCTTATCTCCCCCAGAGCCGACGTGGAGCCATAGCTGTGGAGTCAGCTTAAGGAGTCTGCCCTAAGGACTGCTGCTTTTTGGAGCGTTGGGGGAGGGGGAGGGCTGGCGGTGTGGGGAGTGGAGATGTGTGGGAGGAGTCCCGTGTCTTGAGGGAGGTTTGGGGATGTTGGACAGATTTGGGGGAGTGGGGGAGGGGTGCCCTCACTTGGAGCTCCCTGGTTCTTTTCTTCCAAACTGTGGGAGGCAGCGGGCGAAGGGGGAAGGCAATAGAGTGAGTTGCTGTACTTCAGTCCTTGTTTGAGAGTCAGCGACTCTGCTCCCTTGCTGCTCAGCAGACTGTTAGCTCCGTGGGTTGTTTCTCCAGGCAGGCTACGACTACAGAAACGGCCCCACTTCCTCGGAAGAGTTGTTATCAGTGACATCTCCTGGGAACGTACTGCCTGACGTTGGATAGACCTGGCACCACGCAGCAGCTCAGAGCCCCACAGCGTATGCTGCCGCTCTCAGTTGGCTCCATCAAATCCTCCGACCTGAGAATGCCAAAGGTACGGAGTTGAAACGGGCCATTCCTCACCCGCTGAGTCAGATGAACCTTTTTGCGCCCAAGTTGGCTGGGGACTGCTCCTGCCTTGCCGCCTTCAGGTGGAGCATGGCTGTGAGCAGGGGAGCTCAACACACAGTGCTTGCTGATTGCACCTGCTCCCTCGGGGGAGCACCCGCAGCCGTGGGATGGGAGGAGGGAGGACTGCACGAGGGCTAGAGACAAACATTTTATCTTTAATGTTTCACATAGGGGGTACCCCAGAGGGGTTCCTGGCCCCACACGCCACAGCCGCTCAGTATTCGGGGCACTGTTGGTCTTCTGGGCCTGGGGCTGTCACCACTTGCAGGGCTGGCGGAAGCAGACACATCTAGTGGCATCTCCACCAGCCCTTCAGGTAGCCCCACAACTGGGCGCAGCCCTGCCGCAGGCACCTTCCTGCCCTGCACAGCCCTGGGTCTGCCTGGCCACACTCCCTGCCGATGGTCTTGCAGGACTCCTCCGTCTTTGCGTTCAAGGCCTGGAAAGCATACGTGATCTCCCGCACCCGCTCCACCTTGTCCATGTCCATGGCTGGGGGGCTTCCGGGGGACAGGTGCTCGTCCATGGGCCTCTGTGCCCTGTCCATCCCCTGCCGGGGAACCCACTCTTTCTTGGTCCCTGCTGGCAGCTCCTGTGGAGGCTCCTGGCCGAGGACCAGCCCCAGTTTCCCTACAGCCCCACCAGCAGCCATGGGAGAGCGGGGTTGTCCTGAGTGTGTGAGCACCACTGGCTCTGTTGCTGCACTGGGCCAGGGCTCCAGGAAGTGGTAGAGGGAGCTCTGGGAAGAGGAGCTGCTCCTCAACAGGCTGCTGCAGTCCTCCCAGTTGGCCAGCGAGCACAGGCTGCAGGGGCTCTTGCGGTGGCCCTCGGGGGGCCCAGGAGCCCAGGGGGTGCCTGGACCAGAAGGAGCTGTCCCCACTGATAGGATCTATAGGCGGCAGAGGAGGGCAGTGGGACGTGGGGGCTTGGGGGGGGGGGGGGTAGAGAGAGGCATCACTGCTCAGATGGTATATGGTTGGCAGGGAGCCCAGTGGGTCCTGTGGGGCCCGGTGCTGCCTCCTCGGTTGCCCTGCAGAGGAGGAGAGAGAAGAGACCCGCTGCACCCCGTCTCCTCCGTCGGAGCCCGCGGGCAGCACCCCCTCCTCAGCAGGCAGGCAGGGCTGCCCAGCGCAGGCAGGGCACGGGCTGAGGGTCTGGGGCAGGATCTGGGGGTCTCCCCCACACTCCCTGCTTCTCCTGCATCGACTTGAGCTCCCATCCTTCATCCGCTAGCCGAGAAGCTGCTGAGGGAGGGGACGGAGTGAGCAGCCGGCAGCCCCCGGCACAGCTCCGGCTGTTTGCATGGTGCTCGGTGCCAGGCCATTCACCGCTCTGCTCCTGCGGGCAGGCTCTTGCGTCCATCGTCCCTTGCTTTGGCTTCTTCCAGTCCCTCTGCAGGACCCCGGGAGCTGGGTGAGATGGGAGCAGCTCCCAGCCCTGCGCCGCAGCCCCCCACCCCTCCCCACGCTGCGGCACAGTGCGGTGCAGCAGTCGCCTACCTGGAGCCGCTTGGTCCGTAGCACAGAAGAGACCGTGCTGAGCCCCATCAAAAGCATCACGAGCGGAGCCAGGTGAGCTGTGGGGGGGACATTGGAGTCCCTCCTGGCACCAGCTGCGGTGCAGCCGCGCAACCCTGGGGTGCCCCCCATGGGAAATGTTAAAGAAATAAAATGTTGGTCTCTATCCCTGGTGCTGTGGTTCATCTTCCCATCCCGCAGCTGGGGCTGTGCCCCCCTCAGTGCCCGACCCAGTGGGACAGGCTGGCACTGCTGGCACCCACCAACCTGGGGGGGTGGTGGTGTCGGGGGAGCTGGGTGGGCTGGAGAAAGGGAGGAAGCACCTCTTGAAACCAGCTGGGCCCTCTCCAGCCACAAAAGCCTCCCCAGAGGCACCAGAGGGGACCCCCAGATCCTTGAAGGGCTGCCCCAGACTGCCTCTGGCCTGCAAGAGTCCCCCCCAGGACCCCTTACGGACACCCCAGTGGCGTCCCAAATCTGGGTTCTTTACCTGCTGGGCAAGCCAGTAACACACTGTGTGGGAGCAGCCAGCCAAGCTGGTTTCAGAGCACCAGAGGTGAGAGGCAGGGAGCTGCCATCCCACTCAGCTCCATCCCCGCCGTGCCGTGGCTGTGCAGAGAGAACTTGGGGGGAGCTGCAAAACAGCTCAGCCCGGGCTTATCTCAAGATGGCACAGAACAACCAAAACCAAATGGCCCTTAACAAACAAAATGCCCCGAGTCCCATCCCACCACTCTTCCCTTGACGCTGAGCGCCGGACATCACAAATTGGCAACAGAGACTTCGCTATGGCACCACCAGAGGGAAATATCCCAGACAGTGTAATCCACTCGGGCATAATCCTGCACCCTCACCGAGTCAGGAAATATAAACCGCAGGGTCTGGGGAGACAAATGGGGAATCCTCCAAGGATACAGCTGGCCCCTAGGAGATCCGCCCCCCCCATCCAGGACGCTGTACAGGGTAACTTCCCCGGGATGGAGTGACCTCACCTGAGAGAGAGAGGGTAAGTGACTAAGAAACATCCGTACGGTATAGGGCATGCGATTGAGTTTGTGACTGGTGCACTCTTTTAAGGTATTAATATCTAGCGCCCTTGTGGTTTGTGTTGTCAATTGTCGGGATCATTTGTAACTTGCAATAGTGGATCCCGCTAATTGCTTCTAAACCGCAATAGTGTAATCGCCATCGCACACACAGAACTTGCAATAGTGATGTATTGGGCCTGTGAGTGAAGTCCAAATCAATTGTTAATTTGAACCTCTCAGTGAAGCCCTTTTTCCTGTTTCGTCACACTCCCCGAGCCACTGGGTAAAGCGACACCTGGCAAAAAAACCCACACCACCCTAAAAAACCTGACACCACATCCCCCGCTCCCCACCCACCCCTTCTCTCCCCATCACAGCCATGGGGCAAACTCCCACCACAACCCCCCCCCCACTCTCAGCTCCGCTATACCCCCTTCCCCTTCCCCTTCCCCCCCCCCCCCCCCCCCGAGTCACTGGAGAGAAAGCAACAGAGAGCAAGCTCAGGCTCTTGTGAGCTGGAGAGATTTCTCTTTGTTTTTTGATGTTGTTGTCGTTGGGTGGGTTTTGGTTGTTTTTTTTCACAGAACATTTTGCAGTGTGGTGTCACAGCCCCCAGGGCCGGCGCTGGCACCGCCACCCCACCGCTGGCTCTCGTCCCTCCTCTTGCCGGACGGCTTTCACCACTTACCTTGCTTGGTTTGGTTGGTTTATTTTTTCCTTTCTACCTTTCTTTTTTTTATATTTGGGGTTGTTGGTTTTTTTTCCCTTTTTTTTTTTCTTCCCCCCCCCCCTTTTTTCCTTTTCCCTTTTTTCTTTTTCCCCCTTTTTATCTTTTTCCCTTTTTTCTTCTTTCCCCTCATTTTTTCTTTTATTTTTCTTTCTTTTTCTCTTTTTAAACATTTCTCAATCTTTCTCCGAAGGAACGGCCCCTGGTTCTCAGCCAGCAGAAGGAGACTATGGAAGAGCTCTGGCACCCGTGGGATTGCTTTCCTTCTCCCGCCTCGCACTCAGTAGAGCATGTTTTCCAATTCATTTTTTTTTTATTAAGAAAATAAACAAAAATAATGTGCCAGTTATCAGTTTTGTAAGGCACACAAAATCTCTAAAAGGGAAACAGAAGCACAGTGTGCTGAGGTATGAAACCCTGAGGTAGTTTTTGTTTGTGGTTGTGTGTGTGTCATCGGGGGTTGAGGGTTGTATGCGTTTTATTTTTGAAATTAAAAAAAAAAATTATTTTGCTAGTGTTTTTTTTTTTTTTTTTTCCCAGCCCTGGGCTGACAACCTCTTGGAAATCTGGCTTTCCCGCCCGGCCCCTCTTTCCCCCTTCTCTCCTTGCAACCGGGATCATTCCCCAAAGCGTTTACGGCCGAGCACGGCCTTTCCTTTAACCTCTAGAAAAGCCAGCTTGTGCTAAAAAACAAACATCCCGCTCCCGCCCCCACTCCCTCTGAAATGAAATAAATAAAGAATTAAAATCCTTACAAAACTTAAAAATCGCCGTTAGTTTCGTTATCATTGCATTAATTCTAAAAACTGATGAGCCGCTGCGCTGCGCAACGCAGCCCAACCTCCCCCCCTCAACGCTGGGCGAGCTCCTCTGGCCATGCCTGGGATGAAAAACCGGTGGCTTTTAAGAAATAAAAAATTTAAAAAAAAAAGAATAATAAAAACTCTCTTTCTCTCTCTCTGCCTATGTTAGTCCAACTAAAGGGATAGTGTCGGGAGGTGATGGAGAGAGCCCTCCCCGTACCCCTCGGTTGCGCATCCTCACAGTGCCATGTGGAATTGGGGGGGGGGGGGGGGGGGGCTGTTTGGGAGGGGTCTTTGGTTTGCTCCCCTGACCTGCTGGGGGGGGGGGGGGGGGGGCGAAGTCTGGCAGTGGGGTTACACTCATCGGGCAGTGCTGGGCATCATGGCGGGAGCCTCCCTTGCTGTGCTGCGAGGCCGGCGCTCCCGGAGCGTGTTTCTGCTCCTGCTGCTTCACCTGCTGGGGCATTTCCCTCATCTTGTGCTGTGCAGTCTTGGGGAGGGGAGGGGAAAAGCAAGAGGTGGGGTCAGGGCACTGTTTCTCCCCCTACCACCCACCCCCAAGCCCCCACCGAGCATCTTGCCACTCCCAACTTGTCACTGCAGACAAGCTGTAAGTAATTTCAAGGGGTTTGTTTTGGTTTGGTTTTTCTGTTTGATTATTTTTTTTTTTTTTTTTTTTTTAAACCTGCGCTTCCTCCATCGCTCCTCAAGAGCACCTGAATTTTTCTGGGGGGCCACCATCCCTCTCAAGTGGACAGGAGACAAGGTTATGGAAGATGCACCCAGGTGCGATGCGCGTAGCTTTGCCCGCACCGAGGAGTCCATTCACACCCTGGGTGCTGCTCTGCACAGCATCCAAAACACCCATTTTTAGCTCAAACAAGCCAATCTTCAATTTCAGCACTCCCACAGCCGGGGGGAGCTACCGAAACACTTTCAGTGCCTCTTGGGGGCACAGGGACCACCTGAAAGAAGAGCGGCAGGACACTCGGGTGGTGCTGGGCTCAGCCACCCCACACCTTTCCTCAGTGGACGGAAGCAGCCGGGAAATATTGGGTAAAGCCACGGCCAAACTGTACTTGACTGGCAAAGAAATGCCCAATGATTTTAACGATGACCTCCTCGTTCTTGTCCGGGTTTGGTCTCGTGGCACAATGACTTCCACACTGGTTAAGCTTTGCAGTTCATTCACCTGGAGCGAACCACAAGAGGGTTGTGTTGTGGAAGAGCCAAAATCCTCTGCTGCCGGTGTCACCACGGCACCAGGCACCCTGTGTGTCTCCCCCTTCCTTGGGACCAACAAGAACCACCACCAGGACATGGGGGCTGAGACATCGCCGAAACCACTGTGCACTCGGGATTTGTCCCCCTGGGGTGGGCGGGGGTGATGGCTGATGCCCAACTCTGCGTCCCCGGGGCACCACCACCTACCATCTTGCCACCTTTGCCTATAACATGGCCAGTGGCGAAAGAAGGCACCTTGATGTGGGCTTCAAGCTTCACGTCTTTCGCGTTTTCCTCTTCCAGCTTCCCAAAATATTCACCCCTGGGCCTGGGGAGGAGACGGACAGAAGGAAAACCATCAGGCAGCGCCCACTGTGCCTCTCCATCCCCAAAGCTGATGATGTCCCCATGTCCAGCAGCATCAAAACCACTGTACCCAGCAAAGAGCTCCCCTGGCGCTGAGGGAGGCCAAGCCAGGCTGGCAGCACAGTGGTGACCACAGGGATGCCCTCGACTTGTCCCTTACTGTCCCCCCCACCCAGCGCACCTTGAACTGAGCCTCGGGCAGCCCCGTGATGATCATCCGCTCACTGCCCTCAGGACCTTCTGCCGGGGCGATCTGGGGAGGGATGAGGGAGAGGGAGCATGAGCGCAGCCCCCACTTTGGCAAGACCTTCCCTTGGTGGGATGTACCCCCCCAACGCAGGGCAACCCCCCCATGCAGGAGCATCCCCTCCCACCCGAGCCGGGCTGATAACCGGGGTGCTGCAGGCCTGGCCTTCTACTAATGACAGGCTGGAGAGGTGGGCACATGCCAACCTCATGAAGTTCAAGGAGGCCAAGTGCAAGGTCCTGCACATGGGTCGGGGCAATCCCCAGCAAAAATCCAGGCTGGGCGGAGAATGGATGGAGAGCAGCCCTGAGGAGAAGGACCTGGGGGTGCTGATTGATGAGAAGCTCAACATGAGATGGCAAGAGAAGCTGTGGCTGCCCCATTCCTGGAGGTGTTCAAGGCCAGGTTGGTCAGGGTTTGGAGCAACCTGGGCGGGTGGGAGGTGTCCCTGACCAGGGCAGCAGGGTGGACTGGATGGTCTTCAAGGTCTCTGTCAACCGAAACCATTCTATGATAATTTGGGGAGCAACACTGTAACCCGCAGACTCCCATTCCCTGCCCTCGGCAGTGGGGAGGGGAAACTGAGGCACAAAACACAGGACCAGCCCCGCGGCCTCTTCCTCACCTTGATGGAGGCACCCAAAAACCACACCAGCTGCTTGATGTGCTGCCCCTTCTTCCCAATGATGGCCCCCACCGCCTGCGTCCCAATGAACAGGTTCACAAACTCTTGCTCTGGCAGCTGAAGGGGCACAGAAGAGCAAGAGGGTCAGGGGACCGGCCGGACAAGGGACAAGGGAGGTGGCTGTCCCCATGCTACCATCCCATGGTAGTAGCTGCTCACCCTCCCAAGGTGCCCAAGCGAAGATCTCCTGGAAAGGGGTACCAGGCACTTACTGGGTGCTGATGGCAGAAGGCACCGGCCGGTGGGGGCTCCATACACACCCAAGAGGTACATCGAGGAGCCCTATGGTCGGAGAGAAAACGAGGGTCAGCGATGGCCTCAGCGTGAGACCCTTCCCGGCCACTCCCAGTCCCACGCAGACCAGTGTGCCACCACCGTGAGCCCAGCAGGGACACGGGGACAACCCTTCAGGCCCTGAAACACCCCATCACAGAGCGTGGGTGCACCCAAGGGTGCCTTGGGGTGAGCTGCAGCCCCAACCCAGCGCGATGGGGCTGGGAGGCGCATGGGGGCTCCCAGTTACCCCACTCCCTCCCCGCTGCCACGTTTCCACCCATGTCCTGCCTTTGTAGGGGAAAACCAGGACACAACTCTCTCCCGCTCTGCGTTCCAGCAAGTGCAACCAGATGCTACCTGCAAACCACCATTGCTCACGTGGAGAAGGAGCAGACCCAGCTCCCCTGCCCAGGCTGGATGCCGCTCTCGCTCCCAGCACTCCATTTAAACCCACCACGCCGAGGTTTCGTGCTCCTCCTCGCATTGAGCCCATGCTCCCCGTGTCCACCCCCTGCTTCGGGCCACGGGCTGCTCCACAGCTCCTACACCAACGTGTCCCCTCCTGCCCAGACACTCCTCGACGCCGGGCAGGACACTGCACCTCCTCATTTCCCTCCCTTCACCGGGAGCCTCATTCCTTCTCCTCCATCCTTCCCAGGACTCTACAGCTCCACAGATGAAGCTACAGCCACCGACACCACGTCCTGCTCAGAACATTCGCTCCTCTTACACTTAAAAACCCCTCTGGAAAAGCCTCTCCGCCACGGGGCTGCAGCAACACCCGCACATGTCCACCCCCCGTTAACGACGGGCGAGCACCGCATTTCAAAGCCCCCTTAGGAGCAAGGGCAGGGCGAGGCAGCGCCCCAAGAGCCAGCCAACCCCCCGCACACAGCTCAGCGCTCACCACACGCTCGCCGGCCCCCGCAGCAGCGGCTCGAGCGGGGCTGCCCGCGGCCGGCGGTCGGGCGCCGCTCCGTCACAGCCGCTCACCATGGTGGAACGCCGAACGCAGTCCGCGTCCTTCCAGTCGCGCCGCAGCCATGGCGCAGCCGGATGCGGCCACCGGAGCTCCGCGCCAGAGGGGCGCAAAGCGCCGTGCGAGCGCGGAGGAAAGGGCTCGGTAAGCCCGGGATTGGCATTCCCTCACCCACCGCGGGCAGAGGAGGCAGGAGGGGGCGCGCGAGAGCCCGCGCCGCCGGGCGGTGCCGCTCGCCTCAGTCCTGCGGGACGCCGAAAGGCTTCTCCGCTCTCCGAGGGGCCCCTCCGCTCTCTGGGAGGCTTCTGGGGGGCCCCTCCGGCCTCTGGGGGGGCCTCTCCCCGAGGGCAGACAGGCCTCTTCCCCGCCTCCGGGCACCCCCCGCCTCCCAGCTGCCAGCCGGGGCCCGGCTCGGGGCTTCCGGAGAAGGGCCAGTGCCTCCCCAAGACAGAGGAGGGCGAGGCGGGACGGCGCCGGCCCGGCCCCACCGCAGGGCAGGGCAGAAGCGGGCCGGGCGGCCCTTAACGGCCCCCTCAGGCAGAGCACAGACGCGGCGCGCCTGCGCGCACCCACCGCCCCGCCCCTCTCTCCCCCCTCAGCCTCCCCTCCACTAATGGCTGCGGGGGGCCCTCGTCGCCCTCCTCGCCGCCCCCGGCCCCGCCGCCGCGCAAGAGGCCGCCCCCCAGGTCAGCGAGCCGCCCCGTCGCCTCAGGGCCGCCCCCGGGCATTGCCCCGGCGCCCACTCCCCCCTCCGCCTGGGGCCTGCGGGACCCCCGGGGCTCCTTGGCGGGAGCCCGCCCGGCGCCTCGGCCGGGAGCGGCGTTAGTCGCTCTGTGGGCTCGGGTGCAGGGCGGGGTCTTGCTCTGGGGCTCCCCTGGCTCTGGCCTCGGCCCCTCTGCCCGCCCAGAGCCCCCCCTCCGGGGCGGTGGGGCTCGTGGTGGGCCCCGGCAGCCCCGTGCCCCCCCCGCCCTCTCCCAGCCCGGCAGCCCCGTCCTTCCGGCCCTGTGCGGCGGCTGTGGCTCCTGCCGCTGTGGGCTCGCCCCGGGCCGCAGTCAGAGTCGTTCCCCTGTGATGCTGAGATGACTGTGGCTTCCAGATGTTCCCCCCAAATCCGTGGGCAAAGCCACCCCCTCGTTGGCTTTCCGTCTGCACAGCGGGGGCTTGAAAAGGGAAAAAGAGGGGGTGGAGACTTGGAGTGGTGAAGGAGCGGGGAGCAGCTTAGTACAACTTCCCAGGAGAGAATTCCTCTTTTCTCGCCCTCAAACTGATCCTAAACCTCCAAGCGGCTGGTAAAGTAAAAAAGGACAAAACAAGGCTCTCCCAGGTGCCGGGTGCTCTGGTAAAGCTGGAGAAAGCGGCATTTCTGTTCACAGGCAGTTGCCGTAAGTGCCGTCAGGTATTGAAACTGCGCTTCTCTCAGGACGTAGCCTTGAGCCTGGAGAGCAGCTCAGAAGGAGTTAGCTCCTGCGAACAATTGAGCAGGAGGATACAAAGATTTTGCCTTCTTTACTTTTGCCTTCTGAAGTATGAAATATGCTGAGTAAGAGTGCATCTTTATGGGAGGGTATTTGCCTCTAATGCCTACCCCCCAATATTTTCTGCCTGACTTTAATAGCATAGGAATAGCCAATACTTTTGACATTGTATGAAAGGTGCCGTTAGGGACTTCTTTGTGCTCCTGATACAGAGAGAAGATAGTCCAGAAGCAATGATATCAGCAGGATTTGGGGGCATAACAGTTTAAAAGAAATTCCTTTGTGTAAGAAAGACCATAGAATTCTTCAAAGAATCCTTGCCGTCTGTCATGACATTTGGGAGGGCAAATAGAGGCAAAAACCCACCTAGGACCATCCTTTGTGCTCCATTCCCAAAGGAAAAAGTGATTGAAGTGGGTGTATGCATGAGTTGCTTTCCCACCTTTTATTTCCTGTCCTCCTTAGACTTTTCTTTGCAACTCAGTGTAGTGATTTACGAAATGAGATGGCGTAGTAATCTCTGGTGTGCTGCTTTCCCTGATGAAAGAGGAAAACTTTACATATGAACTTAATTTTTTGGCAATAGGAACAAACGTTAAATGTTAGGAAGCATTAACCGAATGAGAAAAAGAGGCCTAATGTGCTGCAGCAGGATAATTAGCTCTCTGAGAGCGGTCGTTGGCTGGGAGAGGTTGGGGGATGTTGAGGAGAGGTGCAGTTAGGTGTGTGTGTGCCTGAGATGATCCCAGGGGCGCTTGGAGGGGAAGACCTTCGGGATAGGAAAAGTAACTTTGAAAGTTTGGGCCCTGTGAAGGGAAGTCAGCCTGTTGGGAGCTTCCCTAGGGCTGCAAAACACTGTTGTGTGTGTTCTTTCCTCAGCGTTTGGATACCTGTGGACGATGGTGACGAGAGTCCGCCGAAAAAGAAAACATCAGGTATTGCACATTACAGAAGTATTGAATATGCCTGATTTTTCTGAGGTTTCGTGTCCCTTGGAAAAGTCTGGCTTTTGTGCTCTGGCATTGTTCCTGAAACTGTGGCTTTTCAAGCTGTTCTTTCCTTGTGGCTATCTATCCCCATAGCCAATGGCTTGAGGGTGTACGGTAGGGCTTAGCCCTATGTGTGACGTTATCTGCGGTGACTGTGGCAGGGCACAATACTTTTACTGCCAGCAGGAGATAGCCCAGGTCTCTGGCGGTGAGCCCGCGCCTGTCAGCAGAAAGAGTATTTTAAATCAAAGCTGTGTGCTCCCTCCTGGCTGTATTCGTAATGTACCTCTGTTGGTTTTCTATCATGTTCTTACATGGCCTGTCTTTGTTTTTTAGATTATGCCATCTCTGAGCGGAAGGAGAAAGCTGAAGAAGTTTCTGCTGTGGTGCAGTTGCCAACCAAGGCAACCAAACGCCCGGCGGCTTCCGTCAGCGAAGATGCTCCAGGCACAGAGTCTGCGGAAGAGGTTAGCGAGGGGTTTGAAATATTAGGATCTGTGCAAGGTGCGAGAGCAAGCGGCTCTCCCTAATGCATCTTGAGGTTGAGCCTGCTCTGAGCCTGTACAGCTGTAGGTGGTTCTTTTCCATTTCTAGCAGGCAGCTATAATGTGGGCTGGGTTTGCCTTACTCAAGTCTGTGTTATTCTCTTCCTCAAGTTTGTGGTTAAGGAATCAAAATACACTACCTGACAAGAAAAACTGCATACTTTCTGTGGATAAACCTATTTCTGCTCATTATCCAACAGTTCAGGAGAGGATTCCTGTAGGACTTTGGCTCTGTAAAAACGAGCCACCGACTGCTTGACTCCCTAGTTTGGTTCAAAGGTGTAGTGCTATTTTTCTTATTACCCCATGGGATTAGAGGGCTAAGAGACTGTCGGGCTCTAATTCTTCATTCCTGAGAGAGTCGTTAACTCTTATTTGTACAAAATATATTTTTCAAGGGCTGAATTATCACACTTTGGAATGTTTAGGAGCTGACTGCACGTATGAGAGCCTGTATTCAAAAATTAAAGCGTCCCTGTCAAAGGTCCTGCAAAGATTGGCATTCTTCTGCAATCTGACCCAGCAAGTCATGGTCTGCAAGTCATAGCAGAGCTGACTAAGTCTCAGGAAGTGTGTTTGCTTGGATTCTCATTCAGGTTATACTCACATTGGTACTTTTTTTTGTTTTCTTTTAAGACTCGGTCCACTTCTTTTGAGACTTCATCTAAAAGACCGAGATTTTCATCGCTCGATGTAGCAATGCTGCAAATTGGTAAGGCTGACATCAAGTTATACGACTTGTTTCATTTTCACCCTACCTTGTGTACTGTCCAAGCCTACCCCTGGGGTTCTGTACGGATTATTGCAGGCACAGGACGAGGCAGCATCTGGGAAGACTTGAGCGTGACCTCTGTTTCTTACCCGCATCCTTGCATTGCTTCTGGAGTGGAGCTGAGCGTTTATCTTGTCGTCTCAGTGCCAGAGCTGCCTTGGATGCAGTCCTTCCATTCTGATCCGTCCACTGTTAGCTTGCCAGAAGTAAATTGTTTTCAATACTCCTTTTATGTAGTAGATCCCGAGAAGCCTTTTGTATTTCAGGTTTCAGCTGGCAATACCTTGTGCGCACAACTTGCTGTAGTTGCCGGTGTGTGCTCGTTACTGTAAACTCATGAACCTCTTCAGTTCCCTTTCATAGTTCCTGATGCCTTACGCTCTTCTCTCGTAGGTCAAATGCCGTGTGGAACCCATGCTTACTTGACTAAGGAAACACTATCTCGTCCTCACAAGACAATTCCACGTCTGAGGTAAAAATCCTTCCGTTTTCTTCGACTTCTTCCCCAAAAGGTTTACTGCCTATGGTAAGGGAGGTCTCCAGCTGCTTCCCCCCAGAAGAACCAATTTTCAACATTTTCTTTAAACCCAGCTACTTAATTCACACAGGAGATTAGCTAGAGATTAAAGGTCTGCGGTAAGAGGAAGTGTTGAACTTGAGAGGAGGCTGAGGACACAATCAACAGCGTATCTTCAAGGCAGTTGTGATTTTCACTTTCACTTCTCTGTAATTCCCCATTAGCCAGTTGAAGACATCAGGTCTTCATCTGAAAGTCATGAACATCTCGTGTCTGTCTCCATCATCATCGGTGTACGTGCTTGACAAAGTAGTTGGTGGTGGAGGTGCATATTGGAATGTTCTCTGGATACCATTTCTTTTGCCGTTGATGTTTTCAGCACAAGCCGGAACGGCAAACAGAGCATCAAAGCTGCTCCAGACAGCTTCTTACCACTGAGGCCACCCATGAAGGAGCGCGCTGTGCCAGAATCCGCCACTTCAGATGAAAATCCATATCATGAAAATGATACAGAAAACAGTTTCTCATGTAATCTTAAGTGCGCTGGCAATAGCATTTGAGAGCGGGTCAAGACTCTGCTTTCGGCGTCTAATCTGCCAGTCGTTGCTTATTGTGGTTTGGCTCATATTTTGGAGCAGATCTGCAGCATGAGAAAGAGATTCCTTTCAGAGGAAGCTAAACCAGAGAAGGTTCCTGGGGAACGTGTCTAATGCACTCCAACTGCTACTGAGCATATAGTCCCTGAGGTCAGAGCAGGGCAGGTCTGAAGTAAAATGTCCCAGCAGTGTGGATGTTGTGGACATTGCCATTCTCACTGTCAGCATAATCTTTAACAAATAGATTGAGCAGACTTGGTCAAGGCTGGTTGAAATGAACGCTGTCTTGTCCCGCAGAGTAAAGTGGCCTCCTCAGGTTGATGCAGATATTTGTTGGATGTGCAAAGAATATTTTTTTCTTTTCAAAGAAAAACCCCAAAAGCCACCGTGAATTGGTATACACTGATAACAAATGCCCCACATATAAAAATTGTGATTCTCCTCTGTTGTTTGTTTCCTGCCCCAAAGTGTTCAAGCCTCCTCTAAGGAACCAGTGACGACTGTGAGTCACCTGGAAGAACCAAAATACGGAGGAGAGGTCTATCCACGTCCAACACTAAGGACCGGTGAGTATCCCCATGATTCCAATCCGTTCCACTTTGTAGGTAGACTTCAAATCAGAATAGGGCATTTCTTATACACTGGCAGATGATGTTCAAAGCGCTTGCCAGAATTCGAACTTCCTGACCATACAGTCAGCATTCAAAGTTTTTCTTTTTTTTTTTTTAATTATCACTCAGAAATGGAGAGCTATGTACATCCAATGGTGATTGAAAATCGACTTCTTGTTTTCTTACTACTTCTTTTCTGTGCAGGTGTCGAATGTATAGATGTTTGCTGCCCGCAGCGGTCGCAGAGAGGTGATACGATCAGGTAGAGTCTCTTTTAATGTAGTAATGAGTAGCTACCTTGCGGCTCCGGAATTGCTCGCAAGCCAGTTGCATCTCCAACACAGCTGCCATGCGAGAGCCGTGCTGTGTGACAAAGAGGGTTGTGCTGGTGTGGTGTTTGCTGTGGGAAGAAAGCCAGTAAGGGTGCGAGTGGTGGCTGTCCCAAGTTGTCCTTGGATGTGCAGAATCCGTTTTTGTTTGTGAGTCATTCTGCCGAGCCATCAATGAGCTGACATTTCATTTCTTTCACTTGGAAACTCGCATCCTGAGCATAAGGATTAGAGAGCTTGTAAAGCCTGGTGGGACTTGAGGCAGTTTTTGGGACTTAGAGGATGCGTGGGGTTTGACTAGGAGGGGGAAAAAAGCAGCGTGCGGTTGGGTTTGAGAGGCCAGCAGCCTCTCTCAAAGGGGTCTTTTGGTGACAATGCGAATTCTTGTTTTTGAAGCAGGGACATATATCTGGACAACTTTAATGTCTGTGTATTTGTTTGCTCTTCAGAGTCTGTGTGGTTTGAATGACAATCCTCTCCAAATGGGGATAGTCACTCTCTTGACTGGCCTGTAGAAGGCAAGTAAACATCCTGTCGCTGTCCCATTTGGAATTCAGTGTGCTGGTCTTAGTTTCCCGAAGCTCACTCTTTGGATGCAAGTCTAGTTGCAGATGTTCCTGTTACACCTTGCAGTAGAACACCCAGCGTGCAGTGTTTATCAGCAGTAGATCACAAAGCACTTGATAGAGGAAGTGCTGGTTGCTTCTCTGTTTTCTAAATAATGCAACTGATAAAGAGAAGGAAAAGGAGTCTTGTACAAGTAAATGGGAAAAAAAAAAAAATTCCAAAGCTCCCAGCTCTTCATTCTATCCCAGTCTTGCTGCTAAGAAAGACCGGTGCTGGACGTTGAGGCGATATTGTCACGTGTTGATGTGTGCAACTGGGGCTGTAGTCAGAATAAGCCTTGAAAAAGCCTTTCTTGTCCAGAAGGTGAATTCCTGAGAATTCCATGGGAGAGGACGGATACAAAGCTCACTTCTCTCTCTCCCTCTCCTGGCAGGTACTGCACACCAGAGGAAAACTCTGAGGAAGAGGAAGGAGCAGCGAAACAAACCATCGCGGGGGTAAGATTGTGTTATTCACAAGGAAAATAGAGCTATTTGTGATCAGAAACTTCAGCACTCTTCACATGACTTACTCAACAATATCTGTATTTGCCCAGGTTGTTTTTCCCCGGGAAAGTGGGAGCATTATTTGATGAGTAGCGCTGTCGCAAAGTGTTTTCCGCTGCCGTTAATTTTGTTTCTGGACTATTAGGAGCACGCTACACTATAGCATTTTGATTCTTCCCCTTTCATGTGTTGGGTATAGCCTCAAAATCTTTACTGCACAGCCTTAGTTGACCTGCAAAGCTGGACTGGGGTGTCTTTAGTCTTATCTTGTTTGCTGGGATGGGAAGTACATCTCCGACTTCCACCTCTGGTCAGGATTGAGGTCAAAAATACAATTTTAATCATGGAAATCATAAATAGTAGTCTCACTCTCAACTTAATACCTACACGTGGAGGCTTTGCTGGGGTTCTTAACGCTAGCCCAAACCAAACGAGCTCTCTGCCTCTCTTGCCTCCAAGTGCAGCACTCCATGGGTGCACAGTTGGAATGCAGTCGTCAATAAAAAGTCACTTTGGGGTTTGCTGTTTGGATGTGTGTACAAAAACCCTTCCAGTTTCCTATATAAGCAAGATTTTCTGTCCTATTCCCAAGCAAACAAATCTGTGCTTGATTGCTAGCTTAACATCCGTTTGTCTAACAGAGGCAGCGTGGCACTGAAATCTCAGAAGATGCGTTATTCCGAGGACACCCAACACGTGTTCAGTCCAAAAAGTCAGCCAGCCTCAATGTGGAAGGAAAGAAAGTGCCAGGCTTGGGAAAAGTAGCGGAACGCTTTCCTCCGCTCACAGAGGTACCACAGCCGACAGTCTGTTAGACAAAAGAGAAGGTTGTGACAGAGCTGCAGGGAACTCCTCTTATTCTCGGTGGTTCTTAAGGCTCTTTGAAATCTGAAGAACTTGCATTGAACCTGTTAGCGAGCGTCTGCGGCTGTGACTTCGCAGTGCGAGGGTCAGCACTAAAGCTGGTTTGAAGGATTTCGTGTGCTCCAGCGCTCCTTCAGTTGTGCTGCCTTGAGGGTTTGTGGGCCTTCTGTTAGCAGGACAAAAAATGAGTCCAGGTTGAACACCAGTCTCCAGAGCAGTGCTAACCCGACTCATCCAGTTATATTGGATGTGCCTCTTGTCCTACAGTGGTGATACAACCTGAAAGATCAGCTTGTGCTGATCCGTGGTGCCGTCCACCGGGGAGTGGGAGTTCAGTTTCCCCTGCTTGTATGAATTTTGGCTGCTTTTATTCTTCGGAGTTGCAGTCTAATTGAGCTCCCCCCACCTTTTCCTGCCTGTTGAGGATGGACTTGGAAAGGGCGAGCAAATGCAGAGTTTACAAAGTCTGCAGCGTTGATGCTGGGTACAAGGGAAACCGGGTGGTTTTCTTATTTTGCTCGCCCAGATTCAAGCAAGAAGATGCTATTGCAGATCAGAGTATTTTATACCACCATCCGTAGTGGTTTCTTTGCATTCCCCGCTGGGATTGGCTTAAACCTGGGTATTGCGAGGGCCGCGGCAGCACGTGGGAAAGGGGTTTGCCAGAGTTGTGTTCCATTTTCAGCTGCTTTAGCGCGTTTGCTGAGTTTACGGGTTTTATCCCAACGTCCTTGGTGAAAAGAAATGGCAGCAAGCCTGTGAAGTTCAAAGTTAGGATGCTGAAACCACCCAAGCAAGGCAAAAGCGCTATCGCTCACTGAGCCAAGAAACCGTCGAAGGCAGTTGCTCTGTCACCTGAGCTGAATTTACAGGCCGTGTTTCAGTGGAAAGCTGCCCCCAGGTCAGCGTGCTCCATGCGCTGTTTCACAAGTCCTTCCCCATTGAATTGTTCCTTTCAGGCCATGGAGAGAGAGGTCAGTGCCGCATTTGGCAGAGGTGAGCCAGATGAGATCATGAGCAGTGCCTTCAAACTAAAGGTCACTCGCGAAGACATCCGCACGCTCAGGAACCTTTGCTGGCTAAACGATGAGGTAAAACCAGCTGCAGCACAGGGCTAGTCTCACTCAGCCTTTATTGAAAAATACCCCTCCGTGTACAGAAGTCCCGTCAACGTTCTTTGACGACCTCCGCGGCAGAGCCTAGAAATCTCTGTACAAGTCTTATTTGAGGTATTGAAGGGTCGAGCGTTTCTGGAAGTTCCGTTACTTCTTGTATGACGCAGCTTCCCGGAGTTCGTCCGGGTTATTGGCGTGGGGGGCAGGTGTTTTGATCAAACTGCCGATGTAACCCCGTGTGAAATTCTGGGAACAAAAGCTGACAGCTGAGGCTGGAGTTCTCTCCGCTGCGTGCTTAAGGGTGGCCAGAAAAGACATGGTGCTGTATTTTTCGTTGGGGAAGGCAGCGTCTTATTTTGACACCTCACGTTTCCTCTTTATGGTACAGGTGGTTAATTTCTACATGGGTCTGCTGATGGAAAGAGGCAAGAAGGAAGGCTATCCAGCGGTCCATGCATTCAGTACTTTCTTTTATGCCAAACTAACATCTGGGGGCTACGAAGCAGTAAGAAGATGGACCAGAAGTGTCGATGTCTTCAAGCAGGACATCATCTTCGTGCCTGTGAACTTGCGAGCACACTGGACACTAGCCGTGAGTCCCACGGGCTTTTTCTTTAGAATTGGACAGGGAGCAAAAACTGGCAAGAGAAGTCATTTAGGTGTTGGGGGGTGTGTGGCAGAAGGTTGTGCTTTGTCTAATGGTCACCTTTTAATAACAGGTCATAGATCTCAGGAAGAATACGATCACGTACTTGGACTCGCTTGGGCAGAAAGGGGACAAGATTTGTCAGACTTTGCTGTAAGTAACCGCTCCATCACTGCTTTTCTGGTGTGAATGAGGAGAGGGTTTTTAGATTTTGTCCCTGTAAGGCGACTGCAAGTTTTCACATGGCTTGTAGATAACCAACCCGGAATCTTGGAGTTGCTTGCTGCGAGTTGTCTGGCATCGACTGCTTATCTGGTGTCACAGCGTCCCCTCCGCCCAAGGTCTGGGGTGCCTGGATTCTGCCGCCTTCCCGTGATAGGCACAGCCAAATCCACCATAGCCCCGTGGCACACGTGTGCCGACTTTGTTAGTTGGATCCCAGTATGTGGGATGAAGGCACCTGGTGGAATTATGGCATTACAGTTCCCTGCTTGGTTTGTCTCTTGGTCCTCTGATAACATGTGATTTGGGGTTTTTTGACCTCTCCGAAGCAATGAACTTAGGTTTGTGTGGAAGCCTCTGTTGGAATTGTTGGTCTCATTCTTGACCATTAGCTCACAGCCTCTCAGCGTGTTTATAAATTGAAGATTGGGATTTTTCCTCCCAAATCAGCCTTAAATCAGCTGCTGTGAGGATCCTCTGACGTTTTCCCGTCCTGCCATTCATCTTCCTGTGATCCTTCAGCCACTTTATTTTGTTGTTGGCCTAAATTACAGAGATGAAAAGGGATTTTTTTTTTCCCTTTTGTTTTAACCAGCCAATACCTGCAAAAAGAAAGCCGGGAAAAAAGAAACCTGGAGCTGAATGTTTCGGAGTGGACTCTTCACAGCATGGAGCCACGTGTACGTGAGCACCACTTGGGTTTGAAATGGGAACTGTAAGTGCTTCTTTGGGGCCCAGATCCTGGCACGTGACAAAGCAAAGGGTCCCTAAAGACTGGATTTAAGAAAGGTCACTTGAGAAAGACGCCGTGCGAACCTTGAGACACCTCGCAGGGAGGAGGGCTGCTGCCACTTCTGGGACTGCCAAGAATTTGGATTGTAGTGTCCGAGTCCGGGAGGCAGAGGGGAGGGATGGTGCGCAGTGAACTGGGTCTGTTCCTCGTGGGCGGGAGTGGGTATTGGGGATTAGGCAAGTAGGGTCAGGAGTGTGCGGTGAGCGCAGTGTCGGTGTGGGTAATGTGCGCTACTTCCAAGTTGCTTTTCTTTTGAGACAGAGGGAAATCCTCCATCTTCTTTGCATTCCTTAGGAGATCCCTCAGCAGCTGAACGGAAGCGACTGCGGCGTCTTTATGTGTAAATACGCAGAGTACATCGCCAGAGAGAAACCGTTCAACTTTACCCAGGTGAGTGAAGGTCATAAACCCCTCCAGCCCCTTTCGCGCAGGGACAGGAGCCAGGGAGGTTAGGCAGCAGCTCTTAATTGTGTCCGGGACAGGGGCTGAGGTTTCATGCCCCGTTTCGGTGCGTAGTTGCTGGGGTCAGAACTTCCAAGTGGCCTGGGCAGGGCAGAGTTGTGGTTCTCCATCCCCGCCTTTGGGAGCTGCTGCCGGTGAGATTCCTCTTGGGCAAGATACTGCCGCCAGCGGGTTTGGCATATCTGGCCTCGGTATCTTTTGGAGAAATGGCTTCTACCCTTTGACCAGTCAAGACACCGCTTATTTTTATTGATTTTGTTTTAGACCGGTCTTTTATTAGCGTGCTTGTAAGCTGTAGCGCAGTCAAGTCAATCTGGTTTTGTCGGGTTGTCGTGTCACCCTCTTAGGAACCGCGTGGGGTGTTGTACCCAAACGGTTGACAGTTCTTAAAGGGAACTTCATATTAAGGACTCCGCTGGGCGTTTATGCCTGTTTGCTGCCTCTTTCTACTGTGACGTCATTATTTAATGGATTTCTCTTCTCTTTTCAGACTCACATGCCATACTTCCGCAAGAAGATGGTGTGGGAGATAATCCACCAACAGCTGCTGTGACATGTGGACTATTAAGAGTTCTTATTTTAATTACTTTTCTTAGACCTTAGTTACTTTTCTTAGACCTTTAGTTACTTTTCTTAGACCTTTAGTTAGTTTTCTTAGACCTTTAGTTACATTTCTTAGACGAATTTTCCTCTTTAGGTTATGAAGTAGAAGTTAAGATGGTTTATTCCCCCCACCTCCCTTATTTTGGAGACAGTAACTCTGGGGTTTTGGGTTTTTTTTTTGCCAACACCACCAACAGCTGCTGTGAGATGTGCACTATTAGAACAACGCTGTGATCACCTCCAGGTGACTAGTTGTTATTGTAGTTACATTTCTTAGACCTCATTTGGAACAGCAGCAGGCACACAAATTTTCCTCTTCAAGTTATGAAGTAGTGGGTTAAGACAGTTTATTTCCCCCCCCTCCCCCCCCCCCCCCTTATTTTGGAGACAGTAACTCTCTTTGAAATTAGCTAACGCACCTTAAGCGAGAGCCAGAAAGATGGGTGTGACCTCGTTAAGGGCAGAGTGAAGAAGGAATGTCGTCAACTTCCATGGCTGAGCCACACGCTCGCGCCTCGCAGCGCACGCGACCACGTTACAGACAAATGGGAAACATCTGTGGTGGTGGTTACAGTCGTGTTTGCCCAACTTACCTTCCCAAGGACAACGTGCTGAACTACCGTCTCCTCAAAGAGAGTTTTCCTCTGTTTCTGGAATATCTACCGTCTACTTGATTCCTAAAACTGGATTTGTCATGACCACGGAAAGAAAGCGTTTACCATCTCTTGATTTCTCACCAAAGCCCCTGTCCTTTGGGCTGGTTTGGGGTGGTTTGTGTGGGAGCCAGTCCTTGGAAAATAGACCGTGTGTATAGCAAATTGTGAAGAACGCCTT
Source organism: Vanellus vanellus (assembly GCF_965231255.1). NCBI lineage: Eukaryota > Metazoa > Chordata > Aves > Charadriiformes > Charadriidae > Vanellus > Vanellus vanellus. Next base: position 310,323 of record NW_028127117.1, on the reverse strand, counting down.
AACCTTGAGACTAGATAACAGGAAAGTTGGCAGAAAGAGTAAAACAAGAGCAGGTGTCCGCAAGAAAAATAACGCTTGAGCAAGACTAAACAATATGATAATGTTAACCAATCATGGGTGAAATAACCCTGCGTGCTCGCCGCATGCACAAAGCGAGACAGCCAATCAAACAATGCGTGATCGCGTGTACAAGATATGAATGACTATATATGTAACCCGAGTGTTAACAATAAACGGAGCTTAGCGGAGATTGACGCTAACATACATCGTATCGGTGTGTTTGCTCCCCTCCACCTGGCCGCAACAGGTTTGTTTTTTGCTGTCTCCAGGGAGTTATCTAATGTGAAAAGAGAAGTATTTATTTCTTTATATAATTTAAATATTTATTTTAATAAAAAGACCCTTAATGGAACGAAACTCTACCTGTGTCCTGGTTTGAGGTAAAACAGAACCAATTTTGTTCAGTAACTTCGCTTCTTAGCGGGGCCTCTTCTAACTACTGAAGTTAACTGCATATTGTGCAGACAGTGTTCGCTCTCTCAGAGAGGTCAGACCAATGGTTACAGCTGATGCCCGGGCGTGGGATGCAGAGAGGCTCTGCTTATACTCATTGCTATACCCCCACGGCCAAACAACTTTGTGATTTGCCCCGTTGGAGGGTCGGAAGCGGAAAAGCATAGTGGGGTCCCACCTGCGGGGAGGAGCGGACAGGACAGGTGACCCAAAACTGACCAACAGGGTATTCCATCCCATCTGCCTCATGGTCAGTATAAAAGCTGAGGGATCAAAGGGTCAGTGCTCTTCCTTCAATGGCCAATGTCTGAGGGGGACTCTGTTTGTCTGCCTGTGATCCCCATCCTGAATGCAGATCTGGAATCCAGTTCCCATCCGTCACTGAGTCCAGCCTGGGACTGCCCCAGTGCCAGCCGGTGACATGATTGTCATCTCGGGAGCTTGATACGGTTTTGTATATATTTTTCATTATTTCTTTTTATTTTATTATTAATATTTCATTAAAGTAGTTTAGTTCCTTCTAAACTCCTAAGTCTCTTTTTCCTCCTCTGCCTCTCTTTGAAGAGGGGTAGAGGGGAGCATCTGTCGGTCCCATTTGGGGTCCCCCAGGTCCCCAGTGGTGGATTTGGCCTAAACCATGACAGATTAATTGGCGCCCAACGTGGGGCCCGAGCAGTGCTCCACCAGAGCTGTGATAAGTTGCCCGAATAGTTTGAATTCCAGTTTGCTCAGAGATTAGAACAGACAGCTTGCATCATGTCGTTCTTAGGCGAAATCGTGTATCATGCCTTTAAACAGCTTTGTTGGACCTTAATGCAGTCAACTTGGTTTAACCTGCCAAAGGTGTTGCAAACTTCATTTATTCTTTGTCTTTTTATGCGAAGGTTTAAAGGTGCTGTTTTGGTGTGGTTCGCAATTCAGATGTATAACACGATGAGTTGGGTCACGGCTCTACCTGTATATCTCGGGCATCAGGTGATGGATTCTGTTATTAGTTACACTTTCGGTTCTACCTGGGGAATGTTTACTTCGCCCTTTGATACTTATGCTGATGTGACACCCTCAGAGCTGGGGCATGGAAACCTTTTGGGCTCTGGTACCTTCTCAAGATCGTGATTTTGTTGTTGGTGCTCCTGAATGTGTTGCAGGGGTGGTTTCATAGGAAACATGGGCACAGGGGAAGCCGTAGGGGACCATGCGCTGCCGCCACTCAGACCAGCGCAGCCGCTCGGCGATCTGCAGCGGTGCAAACCGCAGCCCCGCCCGGCCCGGCCACAACCGCCCCCCCACCGCAGCGGCACCGGCACCACCGGCAGCCGCCTCCCCCACGGCACCGGGGCCACCGGCAGCTGCCCCCCCCCGGAGCAACGGCGCCACCGGCAGCCGTCTTCCGCACCGCCACGGCACAGGCGCCTCCGCCGCCGCCTGCACCGGCACCGGCACCCGCACCACCGGCAGCCGCCCCCCCCACCGCAACAACACCGGCCCCTCCGCCGCCCGTCCCGGCACAAGCCGCGCCCCCCCCTGCAGCGGCACAAGCCACGCCGCCGCCTCTCCCGGCACAACCTACTGCAGCCACTACAACCAGTACCAAAACTACTCCAACTCCATCAAAATCGGTACAAGCCGCCCCGGTAACCAGGAGCAAGAAGAGGAGGTCAACTCCTTCCCCTGCCCCTTACCACAAAGACCACCTCAAGTCACATAGCTTGGGGGAGAGTTCTGAACAAGATCCAGGGGAGGGTCCTTCAAGACCACAGAAGGGAAAGAGACCTTTGAAAACAGACAAAGGCCAGAGTCCTTCTAGAGCAGATGCTGCAGAGGCCCCTTCTGGGGCAGCCTCACCACAGGAGGACTCAGATGTAGAGGGAGTTGTTCAATCCTTCTCCGTGAAAGATCTGAGAAGTATCAGGAAGGACTTTAGTCGTCATGAAGGCGAAACACTTGTCTCCTGGTTGCTCCGATGCTGGGATAGCGGGGCAGATACCGTAGATTGAGATGGCAGAGAAGCTAGGCAATTGGGAAACCTGGCCAAGGATGGAGGGATTGATAAAGAAATTGGGAGAAAGACAAGCACTCTCAGTCTCTGGAGGCGACTGGTGTCAGCCATAAAGCGCAGGTATCCCTTCAAGGACGATATCGAATGCCGTCCAAGTAAATGGACCAACATGGGAAAAGGTATGAAGTACCTGAGAGAACTGCCTGTGCGAGAGGTGATTTATAGTGATGGGCAAGCGACAGTAGACCCTGATGAAATGCCATGCAAACGATCTCTGCTCAAAAAGTTTGTACAAAGTGCACCATCAACATATTCCCACACATTGTCAACAATGGTCTGGGGAGGATCCGATACTGACACACCAACTGTAAATGAAGGGGTTAAGAAGGTACGACAGTATGAAGACAGTCTCTCTGGTCCCTTCTCTGTGGCAGCCATAGAAAAGCTGACTGTGACCACCGAGAAAATGACTGAGAAACTGACTGAGAAAATAGAGCAAATGACCCAGAGATTAGTTGAGCAAACCGATAAACTGTTTGATAAACTAACCAAGGTGGAGGAAAAACTCCATGCTTTCCCTGTACAGACTCATGTTGCAGCTGCTAAGAGGAAACGCCCTCCTACTCAAGAGAAAAACCACCCTCCGACTCAAGACAAATCAAAGCTGATGCGAGATATCCTGTGGGTTTGCCTCTGTAAATATGCAGAAGACATGAAGAAGAGGGATGGAGAACCTACCTCAGCCCTACAGGCACGGGTGCTTGAGTTGCAAAATGAAGCCGACAGAAGAAAGGATTCTTACAGGAAGAAGGTTGCTCCAACCTACGGTAGGCGATCCTACGGACCAGGTAGGAACCAGTCTGATAATCGTAGGTACTACGGTCAACAGTAGAGGTGCCCTGCCTCCAGCCAGGAGGAGGAGAGGGACAACCGACTGTATTGGACTGTGTGGATTCGATGGCCTGGCACATGAGAGCCACAAAAGTATAAAGCCCTGGTGGACACTGGTGCACAGTGGTGGTGCTTTTTTTTTTGCTGTCTCCAGGGAGTTATCTAATGTGAAAAGAGAAGTATTTATTTCTTTATATAATTTAAATATTTATTTTCATAAAAAGAGCCTTAAGGGAACGAACCTCTACCTGGTAATGAGAGAGGGTGATTTATTCTTTTTTTTTTATTTAACTGAAAAAAAGTTGGATGTAGCGATGTGGATTTTCGCTCCCTCACAATCCCCCAGGAAGAGGATTGGAGCCAGGAGGAGCATCGGAGCACAGAAGCGGCGAAGCGATGGTCACACAGTGCTGCAGAGGCAATCGGGGTGTCGTTCAGCGGTGAGATGAGCAAGCAGCATCCCGAAAATCCGCCCCTGGAGAGGGGTCAGCGGTGTACGGACGCTCTCTGTGTTCTGTAAACCCCCTGTGGGGAGCCCCTGCTGCCCCCTTGGCAGTGCCCGGGTGGCTGTGACTGCTGAAAGCTGGTTTGGTGCGTTGAGGTGTTAGGTGGGGTGGCAGCAGCCCCTGCCCGCCCCGGGAGGGGGGACACCACCTCTCCGGTGGCACTGGATGGGTGGGAGGGAGGGAGGGAGCAGAGCTCTGGGAGCCATGGAGAAAGGCGTGGGGGTGTCCCTCATCGTGGCAGCCCCCAGCAGCCCTACCCCGCCACCCGGCCACCCCAAGGACACCCAAGCCCCATCTTGGTCTTCTCCCCGTTGGGTGACGCCCTTCCACCCACCCCGGAGGTGCGCTCCTCTCCTGCGGGGGGGACGCCCAGCGCTCGCCTGGCTAGAGAAGCACCCGGGGGGGGGGGATGGGGGTGGGTGCCTGGGGGCATCTGAGCTTCCCAGTTACACGGGCGTAATTAGTGCACCATTAATAACCATTAGTAACCACTTTGGCTCTGCTAACCAACTGCGGCGAGGCCCCCACCCCGCTTTAGCACAGGCTTCCTGATGCCAACACCTCCCCGAGCCACTGGGTAAAGCTGCGCCTGGCAAAAAACCACCACCACCCCAAAAAAACCCCACAGCACAGCCCCCACTCCCCACCCACCCCTTCTCCCCCCATCACAGCCATGGGGCAAACTCCCACCACCACCACCCCCCAATCTCAGCTCGGCCATGACCCCCCCGAGACACTGGAAAGAGAGCAACGGAGAGCAAGCTCAGGCTCGTGTGAGCTGCAGAGATTTCTCTTTTTCTTGTGATGATGTTGTCGTTGGGTGGGGTTTGGTTGTTTTTTTTTCACGGAACACTTTGCAGTAGAGGACAAAAATATGGTGTCACAGCCCCTGGGGCCACACTGGCACCGCCACCTCACACAGCCCCCCCCCCCACCCCCCACCCCGCTTCCGTCCCTCCTCTTCCCAGCGGCTTTCACCACTTTCCTTGCTTGGTTTTGTTTTGTGTTTGTTTTTTTTTTTTTCCTTACAACCTTTTTTTATATTTGAGTTGGGGTTCTTTTTCCCTTTTTTTTCCGCCTTTCTTCCCCCCCTTTTTTATCTTTCTCCTTTTTTTTTCTTTTCCCCTTTTTTCTTTTGCTTTTTTTTCTTTTCCCCCTTTTTCTTTCCACCACTTTTTTTTCCACCTTTTTTTTTTTCTCCTTTTTAACATTTCTCAAGCTTTCTCCAAAGGAACAGCCCCTGGCTCTCAGCTAGCCAAAGGAGACTACGGAAGAGCATTGGCACCCGTGGGAGTGGTTTCCTTCTCCTGCTTCACACTCGGTCGAGATCGTTTTTTCCAACTCGTCTTTTTTTTTTTTAACAAATTAAACAACAAAAAAAGCTCCAAGTATCAGTTTTACAAGGCACACAAAATCTCTAGAAGGGAAACACAAACGCAAGGTGCTGAGGTATGAAAACCTGAGGTGGTTTTTTCTGTGTGGATGTGTGTGTGTCATCTGGGGTTGGGGGTTGTGTGTGCTTTATTTTTGAAATTTTAAAAAAATAATAATTTTGCTAGGTTTTTTGTTGTTTGTTGTTTTTTTTTTTTTTTCCCCAGCCCTGGGCTGACAACCTCTTGGAAATCCGGTGTTTCCCCCGTCGTGGGCTGACAACCTCTTGGAAATCCGGTGTTTCCCCCGTCGTGGTTTGGCCTCAGCCGGCAACAAAGAACCACGCGGCCGCTCGCTCCACTCCCGCAGCCGGGGGCAAAACCGGAAGAAAAAGGCAAAAAACTCGCGGGTTGAGATAAAGGCAGTTTAAGAGAAGAGCAACGGGAAGGGCAAACAATCCCAATAACAGCGGTAAAGGAATAGACGGACGCGATGACAGCGCCTCCGCGCACCGACCGGCCCCGCACCGCCGCAGCCCGCTCCCAGCCGCGACTTCCCGCCCCCTCCCCCGGCGAGCTCCCCCCAGCCCCGGGCATGGCTCACCTGTGTCCCTGCCGGCTCCTCGGGGAAATTAACCCCATCCCTGCCGGAACCAGGACACCCCCCGCCCCTCTTTCCCCCCTTCTCTCCTGCAACCCGCATCTTTCAGCCGCGTCGGGGCGGTGATGGAGAGCGAAGGGACAGAGGGACAGCCGGGACAGGGGGACGCAGCAGATGCCAACCCCAGTTTGGGACTCAGGGAAGCAAAGAGGAAAGGGCGCGTGAAAGAGAAATGCCTCTTTGAGGAGACGGGATCCCTTCTCTTGGCTCATACAGGCACTGCTCTTCTCAAAGCCCTTAAGAAATCGCTTTTTAACGCTCCTTTAATTATTATGGGGGGTTCACCCCCTGCTGGCAATCCTACATCCCTGCTCTACCGGGCATTAGAGAACCACTGGACTAGTTCCTGTCCTTGAACCTCGAGAAAAGCCGGCTTTGGCTAAAAACCAAACATCCTCCTCCCGCCCCCACCCCCTCTGAAAAAAAAAAAAAAAAAATTAAAATCCTTACCGCCTCCCCCACGGAAACGGCGCCACCGGCAGCCGCCCCCCCCACCGCCACGGCACAGGCGCCTCCGCCGCCGCCTGCACCGGCACCGGCACCCGCACCACCGGCAGCCGCCCCCCCCACCGCAACAACACCGGCCCCTCCGCCGCCCGTCCCGGCACAAGCCGCGCCCCCCCCTGCAGCGGCACAAGCCACGCCGCCGCCTCTCCCGGCACAACCTACTGCAGCCACTACAACCAGTACCAAAACTACTCCAACTCCATCAAAATCGGTACAAGCCGCCCCGGGAACCAGGAGCAGGAAGAGGAGGTCAACTCCTTCCCCTGCCCCTTACCACAAAGACCACCTCAAGTCACATAGCTTGGGGGAGAGTTCTGAACAAGATCCAGGGGAGGGTCCTTCAAGACCACAGAAGGGAAAGAGACCTTTGAAAACAGACAAAGGCCAGAGTCCTTCTAGAGCAGATGCTGGAGAGGCCCCTTCTGGGGCAGCCTCACCACAGGAGGACTCAGATGTAGAGGGAGTTGTTCAATCCTTCTCCGTGAAAGATCTGAGAAGTATCAGGAAGGACTTTAGTCGTCATGAAGGCGAAACACTTGTCTCCTGGTTGCTCCGATGCTGGGATAGCGGGGCAGATACCCTAGACTGAGATGGCAGAGAAGCTAGGCGATTGGGAAACCTGGCCAAGGATGGAGGGATTGTACCTGAAAGAACTGCCTGTGCGAGAGGTGATTTATAGTGATGGGCAAGCGATAGTAGACCCTGATGAAATGCCATGCAAACGATCTCTGCTCAAAAAGTTTGTACAAAGTGCACCATCAACATATTCCCACACATTGTCAACAATGGTCTGGGGAGGATCCGATACTGACACACCAACTGTAAATGAAGGGGTTAAGAAGGTACGACAGTATGAAGACAGTCTCTCTGGTCCCTTCTCTGTGGCAGCCATAGAAAAGCTGACTGTGACCACCGAGAAAATGACTGAGAAACTGACTGAGAAAATAGAGCAAATGACCCAGAGATTAGTTGAGCAAACCGATAAACTGTTTGATAAACTAACCAAGGTGGAGGAAAAACTCCATGCTTTCCCTGTACAGACTCATGTTGCAGCTGCTAAGAGGAAACGCCCTCCTACTCAAGAGAAAAACCACCCTCCGACTCAAGACAAATCAAAGCTGATGCGAGATATCCTGTGGGTTTGCCTCTGTGAATATGCAGAAGACATGAAGAAGTGGGATGGAGAACCTACCTCAGCCCTACAGGCACGGGTGCTTGAGTTGCAAAATGAAGCCGACAGAAGAAAGGATTCTTACAGGAAGAAGGTTGCTCCAACCTACGGTAGGCGATCCTACGGACCAGGTAGGAACCAATCTGATAATCGTAGGTACTACGGTCAACAGTAGAGGTGCCCTGCCTCCAGCCAGGAGGAGGAGAGGGACAACCGACTGTATTGGACTGTGTGGATTCGATGGCCTGGCACATGAGAGCCACAAAAGTATAAAGCCCTGGTGGACACTGGTGCACAGTGGTGGTGCTTTTTTTTTTGCTGTCTCCAGGGAGTTATCTAATGTGAAAAGAGAAGTATTTATTTCTTTATATAATTTAAATATTTATTTTCATAAAAAGAGCCTTAAGGGAACGAACCTCTACCTGGTAATGAGAGAGGGTGATTTATTCTTTTTTTTTTATTTAACTGAAAAAAAGTTGGATGTAGCGATGTGGATTTTCGCTCCCTCACAATCCCCCAGGAAGAGGATTGGAGCCAGGAGGAGCATCGGAGCACAGAAGCCGCGAAGCGATGGTCACACAGTGCTGCAGAGGCAATCGGGGTGTCGTTCAGTGGTGAGATGAGCAAGCAGCATCCCGAAAATCCGCCCCTGGAGAGGGGTCAGCGGTGTACGGACGCTCTCTGTGTTCTGTAAGCCCCCTGTGGGGAGCCCCTGCTGCCCCCTTGGCAGTGCCCGGGTGGCTGTGACTGCTGAAAGCTGGTTTGGTGTGCTGAGGTGTTAGGTGGGGTGGCAGCAGCCCCTGCCCGCCCCGGGAGGGGGGACACCACCTCTCCGGTGGCACTGGATGGGTGGGAGGGAGGGAGGGAGCAGAGCTCTGGGAGCCATGGAGAAAGGCGTGGGGGTGTCCCTCATCGTGGCAGCCCCCAGCAGCCCTACCCCGCCACACGGCCACCCCAAGGACACCCAAGCCCCATCTTGGTCCTCTCCCTCTTGGGTGATGCCCTTCTACCCGCCCTGGAGGTGCGCTCCTCTCCTGCAGGGGGGGACGCCCAGCACTCGCCTGGCTAGAGAAGCACCGGGGGGGTGCTTAGGGGGCATCTGAGCTTCCCAGTTACACGGGCATAATTAGGGCGCCCTTAAGAACCATTAATAACCACTTTGGCTCTGCTAACCAACTGCGGCGAGGCCCCCACCCCGCTTTAGCGCAGGCTTTGTGATGCCAACACCTCCCTGAGCCACTGGGTAAAGCGACGCCTGGCAAAAAAACACCATCACCCAAAGAAAACCCCACACCACATCCCCCACTCCCCGCCCACCCCTTCTCCCCCCATCACAGCCATGGGGCAAACTCCCACCACCACCCCCCCAATCTCAGCTCGGCCGTGACCCCCCCCGAGACACTGGAAAGAAAGCAACCGAGAGCAAGCTCAGGCTCCTGTGAGCTGCAGAGATTTCTCTTTGGTTTTTGATGTTGTTGTTGGGTGGGTTTTGCTTGGTTGTTTTTCACACAACACTTTGCAGTAGAGGACAAAAACGTGGTGTCGCAGCCCCCGGGGTCGGCGCCGGCACTGCCACCTCCCCCCCCCAGCTCCTGTCCCTCCTCTTGCCCCGCAGCTGTTCCCACTTTCCTTGCTTGGTTTGGTTGGTTTTTTTTCCTTTCTACCTTTCTTTTTTAATATGTTTTCGCTTCCCCCTTTTTTCTCTTTTACCCCTTTTTTCTTTTGACCTTTTTTGCTTTTTCCCCCTTTTTTTCTTTTTCTCTTTTTTCTTTTCCCACTTTTTTTTTCCTCCTTTCCCTTTTTTTTTTTTCCCCTTTTCTCTTTTTAAACATTTCTCAAGCTTTCTCCTGAAGGAACGGCCCCTGGCTCTCCGCTAGCAGAAGGAGCCTACGGAAGAGCTCTGGCACTGACATGGGCAGGAACACCCACAAGTGAGAACTGGATAGACAAAAGGCTCCTCAATGATGACACTGGGGCAGCCCGACCTTAGAAGCAGCAGAGGAGCAGAGCCACCCAGAGCCACCCAGAGAACAGGAAGGGCTATTCAGGGCCTTATTGTCTGCGCGAAGTAACCATCTGCTGAGAACCGGTCTGGCGGCTCAGAGCTCAGCCACAGCAGCACTCTTGAGCCAAAGGGGAAAAGTACACCGGCAGGAAGACTGGGAGCCTTCCTCCACAACAACCCACAGATCATGACCAGAGTGGTGCCTATTCCCAGCCTACACTAATGAATACGTACGCCTTTGCATCAGAAAGGAACGCTTGCTTTACCAGCCCCTGGGCGAGTTGGGAGCCATCCCCCTTGCACCCAGCGCTGCAATAAACATGCTGCTTTGTAACTCGCCCCGAGTTGGGGAGTTTCTTTCCGCACGTCAGCACCCCTGGGATTGCTTTCCTTCTCCCGCCTCGCACTCGCTCGACATGGTTTTTTCCAACTCAGTCTTTTTTATTAAAAAAATTAATAAAAAAATGCTCCAACTCTCAGTTTTACAAGGCACACAAAATCTCTAAAAGGGAGACACAAGCGTGAGGTGCTGAGGTACCCAAACCTGCCCCTGTTAGTCCAACTAAAGGGACAGCGTCGGGAGGCGACGGAGGAGGAAGGGGGAGGCTGTGGGATGGAGAGAGCCCTCCCCGTACCCCTCAGCTGCGCATCCTCGCAGCGCCACGGGAATGGGGGGCTGTGTGTCTGGGCGGGTCTTTGGTTTGCTCCCCTGACCTGCTGGGGGTGGTGGACGAGGGGGGATGTCCGGCGGCGGGGTTACATTCCTCAGGCAGTGCTGGGCGGCACGACAGGAGCATCACTTGCTGTGCTGCGAGGCCGGGGCTCCCGGAGCGTGTTTCTGCTCCTGCTGCTTCACCTGCTGGACCATTTCCCTCATCTTGCACTGTGCAGTCTTGGGGAGGAGAAGGGAAAAGCAAGAGTTGGGGGTCAGGGCACTGTTTCTCCCACCACCACCCACCCCTGAGCCCCCACCGAGCATCTCGCCGCTCCCAACTTTTCACCCCGGACAAGCCCTAATTAATTTCAGGTTTCTGGGTTTTTTTAACTTGTGCTTCCTCCATCGCTCCTTGAGAGAGGCTCAATTTTTGGGGGGGGGCTGCCATCCCGCTCGAGTGCACAGGAGACAAGGTTATGGAAGATGAACCCAGGTGGGATGCGGGTGGCTTTGCCCGCACCGAGGAGTCCATTCACAATGTCCCCACATCCAGCAGCATCAAAATCATGGTACCCAGCAAAGAGCTCCCCTGGCGCTGAGGGAGGCCAAGCCAGGCTGGCAGCACAGTGCTGACCACAGGGACGCTCTCAACTTGGCCCTTACTGTCCCCCACACCCACAGCCCCCACCCAGCGCACCTTGAACTGAGCCTCGGGCGGCCCTGTGATGATGACCATGCGCTCGCTGCCCTTGGGACCTTCTGCCGGTGCAATCTGGGGAAGTATGGGGGAGAAGGAGCGTGAGTGCAGCCACCGCTTCAGCAAGACCTTCCCTCGGTGGCATGTCCCCCCACAACGCAGGGCAATCCCCCCATGCAGGAGCATCCCCTCCCACCCGAGCCGGGCTCATAACCAGGGTGCTGCAGGCCTGGCCTTCTACTAAACACAGGCGGGAGAGGTGGGCCCATGCCAACGGGTACAGGAGAGCTGGGGAGAGACTTTTTACAAGGGCATGGGGTGACAGGACGAGGCGGAGTGCCTTCAAAGTGGAAGAGGGGACATTTAGAGGAGATAACAGGAAGAAATTTTTCACTGTGAGGGTGGTGAATCACTGGCCCAGCTTGCCCAGAGAAGCTGTGGCTGCCCTAGCCCTGGAGGTGTTCAAGGCCAGGTTGGACGGGGCTTGGAGCAACTTGGGCTGGGGGGAGGTGTCCCTGAACAGGGCAGGGGGGTGGGACTCCATGATCTTCAAGGTCCCTTCCAACCTCAACCGTTCTGTGATAAGTTGGGGAGCAAAACTGCTCCCCGCACACTCCCATTCCCTGACCTCGGCAGTGCAGAGGGGAAACTGAGGCACGAAGCGCAGGACCAGCCCCGCAGCGCCTTCCTCACCTTGATGGAGGCACCCGCAAACCGCACCAGCTGCTTGATGTGCTGCCCCTTCTTCCCGATGATGGCCCCCACCGCCTGCGTCCCGATGAACACGTTCACAACCTCTTGCTCCGGAAGCTGCGGGGGCATGGAAGAGTGAGAGGGTCAGGGCACCAGCTGGACAGGGGACAAAGGAGGTGGCTGTCCCCATCCCACGGTAGTGGTTGCCCACTCTCCCAAGGTGCCCCAGCAAAGATCTCCTGGAGAGGGGGGACAGGCACCTAAAGGGTGCTGATGTGGGAAGGCGCTGGCTGGGGGAGCTCCGCCGAGAGCTGGCTGAGAGCTCCGCCGAGGAGCTCTATGGTGGGAGAGAAAATGAGGGTCAGTGATGGCCCCAGCATGCCAGACCCTTCCCGGCCACCCCCAGACCCACGCACAGAGCAAGATACCACCATAAGCCCGGCAGGGACACGGGGACAACCCTTCAGGCCCTCAAACCCCCCCTCACAGAGCGTGGGTGCATCTGAGCTGCATCCAGCGCCATGGGGCTGGGAGGCAGACGGGGGCTCCCAGTTACCCCCACTCCCCCCACGCTGCCACCTTGCCGCCCGTGTCCCGCATCTGCAGGGGAAAACCACGACACAACTCTCTCCTGCTCTGCATTCCAGCAAGTGCAACCGGATGCTACCTGCAAACCACCACTGCTCAGCTGGAGGACGAGCAGACCCGGCTCCCCTGCCCAGCCTGGACGCCGCTCTCGCTCCCAGCCCTGGAAAAAAAGCCTCTCCAGGACGGGGCTGCAGCAACAGCCGCACATTTCCACCCCACAGGAAACAGCTCGTTAACGAGGGGCGAGCACCGCATTTCAAAGCCCCCTTAGGAGCAAGGCAGCACCCCAAGAGTCAGCCCAACCCCCCCGCACACAGCTCAGCACTCACCACACGCTCGCCGGCCCCCGCAGCAGCGGCTCGAGCGGGGCTGCCCGCGGCCGGCGGTCGGGCGCCGCTCCGTCACAGCCGCTCACCATGGTGGAACGCCGAACGCAGTCCGCGTCCTTCCAGTCGCGCCGCAGCCATGGCGCAGCCGGATGCGGCTACCGGAGCTCCGCGCCAGAGGGGCGCAAAGCGCCGTGCGAGCGCGGAGGAAAGGGCTCGGTAAGCCCGGGATTGGCATTCCCTCACCCACCGAGGGCAGAGGAGGCAGGAGGGGGCGCGCGAGAGCCCGCGCCGCCGGCCGCTGTCGCTCGCCTCAGGCCTGCGGGACGCCGAAAGGCTTCTCCGCTCTCCGAGGGGCCCCTCCGCTCTCTGGGAGGCTTCTGGGGGGCCCCTCCGTCTCTGGAGGGCTTCTGGGGGGCCCCTCCGGCCTCCGTGGGGGCCTCTCCCCGAAGGCCTCTTCGAGGGGAAGAGGGCACTCCCCGGCCTCCCGGCGCCCAGCTGCCAGCCGGGGCCCGGCTCGGGGCTTCCGGAGAAGGGCAAGCGCCTCCCCCAGACAGAGCAGGGCCAGGCGGGCCGGGCGGGACGGCGCCGGCCCGGCCCCACCGCAGGGCAGGGGCAGAAGCGGGCCGGGCGGCCGCTAACGGCCCCCTCAGGCAGAGCACAGACGGCGGCGCGCCTGCGCGCGCGCACCCACCGCCCCGCCCCTCTCTCCCCCCTCAGCCTCCCCTCCACTAATGGCTGCGGGGGGCCCTCGGCGCCCTCCTCGCCGCCCCCGGCCCCGCCGCCGCGCAAGAGGCCGCCCACTCCCCCCCCATCTCCCCGGCCAGAAGCAATGCTATCAGCAGGGGTCGGGGGCATAACAGTTCAAGAGAAATTCCTTTGTGTAAGAAAGACCAAAGAGTTCTTCAAAGGATCCGGCTGTCCTGACATTTGGGGGGGCAAAGAGAGGAAAAAACCCACCTCGGACCAACCTGTGTGCTCCATTCCCAAAGGACAAAGTGATTGAAGTGGGTGTATGCCCGAGTTGCTTTCCCACCTTTTATGTCCTGTCCTCCTTAGACTTTTCTTTGCAACTCAGTGTAGGGATTTCCGAAACGAACTTAATTTGTTGGCGATAGGAAGAAAGGTAAAATGTTGGGAAGCATTAACGGAATGAGCCAAAGAGGCCTAATGTGCTGCAGCGGGATCATTAGCTCTCTGCGAGCGGTCGTTGGCTGGGAGAGGTTGGGGGGCGTTGAGGAGGGCTGCAGTTAGGTGTATGTGCCTGAGATGATCCCAGGGGCGCTTGGAGGGGGAGACCTTTGGGATAGGAAAAGTAACTTGGGAAGTTTGGGCCCTGTGAAGGGAAGTCAGCCTGCTGGGAGCTTCCCTAGGGCTGCAAAACACTGTTGTGTGTGTTCTTTCCTCAGCGTTTGCATAGTTGTGGATGATGATGATGACGAGACTCCGCCGAAAAAGCAAAAATCAGGTATCGCACATTACACAAGTACTGAATATGCCCGATTTTTCTGAGGTTTCGTGTCCCTTGGAAAAGTCTGGCTTTTGTGCTCTGGCATTGTTCCTGAAACGGTGGCTTTTCAAGCTGTTGGCTTCTTGCCTTGTGGCTCTCTATGCCTATAGCCAATGGCTTGAGGGTGTCCGGTAGGGCTTAGCCCTATAGATGACGGACGTTCTCTGCGGTGACTGTGGCAGGGCCCAATACTTTTACTGCCAGCAGGAGATAGCCCAGGTCTCTGGCGCTGAGCCCGCGCCTGTCAGCAGAAAGAGTATCTTAAATCCAAGCTGTGTGCTCCCTCCTGTCTGTATTTGCAATGTACCTCTGTTGGTTTTCTAGCCTGTTCTTATACGGCCTGTCTTTGTTTTTTAGATTATTCCATCTCTGAGCAGAAAGAGAAAGTTGACGTTTCTGCAGTGCTGCAGTTGCCGACCGAGGCAACCAAACGCCCGGCGGCTTCCGTCAGCGAAGATGCTGCCGGCACAGAGTCTGCGGAAGAGGTTAGCGAGGGCTTTGAAATGTTAGGGTCTGTGCAAGGTGCGAGAGCAAGCGGCTCTCCCTACTGCATCTTGAGGTTGAGCCTGCTCTGAGCCTGTACAGCAGTAGGTGGTTCTTTTGCATTTCTAGCAGGCAGCTCTAATGTGGGCTGGGTTTGCCTTACTCAAGCCTGCGTCCTCTGCTCCGGCACTGGCAGCTGCGGGAGGAGCAAACTGTTTGTTGTCTTCCAGATACTTGAGAATGGTTCAAGTTTATAGTTTTAGTGTGTTTGCAAACTGTTATTCTCTTTCTCAAGCTTGTGGTTAAGGAATCAATATACACTACCTGACAAGAAAAACTGCATACTTGCTCTGGATAAACCACTTTCTGCTCATTATCCACCAGTCCAGGAGAGCGTTCCTGTAGGACTTTGGCTCTGTAAAAATGAGCCACCTTGACTGCCTAGTTTGGTTCAAAGGTGTAGTGCAGTTTTTCTTATTGCCCCATGGGATTAGAGGGCTAAGAGACTGTCGGGCTCTAGTTCTTCGTTCCTGAGAGAGTCGTTAACTCTTATTTGTACAAAATATATTTCTTAAGGGCCGAACTATCACCCTTTGGAATGTTTAGAAGCCGACTGAGTGATAACTCAGTGACAAGACTGTATTCTTTTAATTGCTGCACACATGAGAGCCTGTATTCAAAATTTAAAGCGTACCTGTCAAAGGTCCTGCCAAGATTTGCCGCCTTCTGCAATCTGAACCAGCAAGTCATGGTCCCCAAGTCATAGTAGAGCTGACTAAGCCTCAGGAAGTGTGTTTGCTGGGATTCACATTCAGGTTACACTCACGCTGGTGCTTTTTTGTTGTTTTCTTTTAAGCCTGGGTCCACTTCTTTAGAGCCTTCCACTAAAAGACCACGATTTTCGTCACTCGAGGTAGCCGTGCTGCAAATTGGTAAGGCTGACATCAAGTTATACGACTTGTTTCATTTTCACCCTACCTTGTGTACTGTCCAAGTCTACCCCTAGGGTTCTGTAGGGATTATGGCAGGCACGGGACGAGGCAGCATCTGGGAATACTTGAGCGTGACCTCTGTTTCTTACCCGCATCCTCGCATTGCTTCTGGAGTGGAGCTGGGCGTCGATCTGGTCGTCTCGGTACCAGAGCTGCCTTGGATGCAGTCCTTCCGTTCTGATAGGTCCACTGTTAGCTTGCCAGAAGCAAATTGTTTTCAATGCTCCTTTTAGGTAGTAGATCCTGAGGAGCCTTTTGTATTTCAGGTTTCGGCTGGCAATACCTTGTGCGCGCAACTTGCTGCAGTTGCCGGTGTGAAAACCTGAAAATGTCCTAAAGTGACATAACACAAATCATATGATGATGTGAGAGAGAAAATGACAATTTATCTTTGGTGAAGCTCGTTACTGTAAACTCATAAACCTCTTCAGTTTCCTTTTATACTTACCCATGCCTTACGCTCTTCTCTCGTAGGTCAAATGCCGTGTGGGACCCATGCTCGCTTGACTAAGGAACCACTCTCTCGTCCTGACAAGACAATTCCCCGTCTGAGGTAAAAATCCTTCCATTTTCTTTGACTTCTTCCCCGAAAGGTTTACTGCCTATGGTAAGGGAGGTCGTCAGCTGCTTCCCCCCCGAAGAACCAATATTAAACTTTTTCTTTAAATCCAGCTACTTAATTGACACAGGAGATTAGCTAGAGATTAAAGGTCTGCGGTAAGAGGAAGCGTTGAACTTGAGAGGAGGCTGAGGACACAATCAACAGCGTATCTTCAAGGCAGTTGTTGTGATTTTCACTTTTACTTCTCTCTACTTCCCCATTAGCCAGTTGAAGACAGCGGGTCTTCATCTGAAAGTCATAAACATCTCGTGTCTGTCTCCATCGTCATCGGTGTACGTGCTTGACAAAGCAGGTGGTGGTGGAGGTGCACATTGGAATGTTCTCTTGATACCGTTTCTTTTGCCGTTGATGTTTTGAGCACAAGCCGGAAGGGCAAACAGAGCATCAAAGCTGCTCCAGACAGCTTCTTACCACTGAGGCCACCAGTTAAGGAGCGCGCTGCGCCAGAATCCGCCACTGCAGATGAAAATCCATACCATGAAAATGATACAGAAGAGAGTTTCTCATGTAATTTTGGGTGCGCTGAGTTTAAGCGCACTGCATTTGAGAGCAGGTCAAGACTCTGCTGTCGGCGTCTCATCTGCCAGTCGTTGCTTATTGTGGTTTGGCTCATATTTTGGAGCAGATCTGGAGCCTGAGAAAGAGATTCCTTTCAGAGGAAGCTAAACCAGAGAAGTTCCTGGGGAAGGTGTCTAATGCACTCCAACCGCTACTGAGCATATAGTCCCTGAGGTCAGAGCAGGGCAGGTCTGAAGTAAAATGTCCCAGCAGTGTGGATGCTGTGGACATTGCCATTCTCAGCGTCAGCATAATCTTTAACAAATAGATTGAGCAGACTTGGTCAAGGCTGGTTGAAATGAACGCTGTCTTGTCCCACAGAGTAAAGTGGCCTCCTCAGGTTAATGCAGATATTTGTCGGATGTGCAAAGAATATTTTTTTCTTTTCAAAGAAAAAACCCAAAAGCCACTGTGAATTGGTATACACTGATAACAAATGCCCCCCGTATAAAAATTGTGATTCTCCTCTGTTGTTTGTTTCCTGCCCCAAAGTGTTCAAGCCTCCTCCAAGGAACCAGTGGCGACTGTGAGTCACCGGGAAGAACCAAAATACGGAGGAGATGTCTATCCACGTGCAACACTCAGGACCGGTGAGTATCCCCATGATTCCAATCCGTTCCACTTTGTAGGTAGACGTCAAATCCGAATAGGGCATTTCTTACACACTTGCAGATGACGTTCCGAGTTCAAAGTGCTTGCCAGAATTCGAACTTCCTGACCATACCGTCATCCTTCAAAGTTTTTCCTTTTTTTTTATTTATCACTCAGAAATGGAGAGCTGTGTACATCTGATGGTGATTGAAAGTCGACTTCTTGTTTTCTTACTACTGCTTTTCTGTGCAGGTGTCGAATGTATAGATGTTTGCTGCCCGCAGCGGTCGCAGAGAGGTGATACGATCAGGTAGAGTCTCTTCTAATGATGCTTCTTGTTCCTTTTGGCTCTGCGCGTGTATCTCTTTCAGCCGCTGGTAGAGTCTCGAAGATGACCAACGGTCTTTGATCGTCTCAGTGCTGTGAAAGAGAAGTAGCTAGCTTGCGGCTCCGGAATTGCTTGCAATCCAGTTGCATCTCCAACACAAGCGAGAGCCGTGCTGCGTGACAAAGAGGGTTGTGGTGGTGTGGTGTTTGCTGTGGGAAGAAAGCCAGTAAGGGTGCGAGTGGTGGCCGTCCCAAGTTGTCCTTGGATGTGCAGAATCCGTTTTTGTTTGTGAGTCGTTCTGCCGAGCCATCAATGAGCTGACATTTCACTTCTTTCACTTGGAAACCCGCATCCTAAGCAGAAGGATTAGAGAGCTTGTAAAGCCTGGTGGGACTTGAGGCAGTTTTGGGGACTTTGTAAGTCCCAAAGGATGCCTGGGGTTTGCCTAGGAGGGGGAAAAAGGCAGCGTGCAGTTGGGTTTGAGAGGCCAGCGGCCTCATTGGTATTGGCTGTCTGAGCTGGCAGGACTGTGAGTTGCGACGGCTTTGCGGTCTTTATGGAAACAGGTCTTGGTTTCCCGAAGCTCACTCTGTTTGGGTGCAAGTCTAGTTGCAGATGTTCCTGTTATACCTTGCAGTAGAACACCCAGCGTGCAGTGTTTATCAGCAGCAGATCACAAAGCACTCGACAGAGGAAGTGCTGGTTGCTTCCCTGTTTTCCAAATAATGCAACTGATAAAGAGAAGGAAAAGGAGTCTTGTACAAGTAGATGGGGAAAAAAAAACAAACTTCCAAAGCTCCCAGCTCTTCATTCTATCCCAGTCTTGCTGCTAAGAAAGACCGGTGCTGGAAGTTGAGGCGATATTGTCACATGTTGATGTGTGCAACCGGGGCTAGTCAGAATAGGCCTTGCAAAAGCCTTTCTTGTCCAGAGGGTGAATTCTTGAGAATTCCATGGGACAGGACGGATATAGAGCTCACTTCTCTCTCTCCCTCTCCTGGCAGGTACTGCACACCAGAAGAAAACTCTGCGGAAGAGGAAGGAGCAGTGAAAGAAACCATCGCAGGGGTAAGCTTGTGTTATTCCCAAGGAAAATAGAGCTCTTTGTGGTCAGAAACTTCAACAAATCTGTGCTTGATTGCTAGCTTAACGTCTGTTTGTCTAACAGAGGCAGCGTGGCACAGAAATCTTAGAAGATGCCTTATTCCGAGGACACCCTACACCTGTTCCGTCCAAAAAGTCAGCCAGCCTCGATGTGGAGGAAAAGAAAGTGCCAAGATTGGGAAAAACAGCGGAACGCTTTCCTCCGCTCACAGAGGTACCGTAGGCGACAGTCTGTGAGACAAAAGAGAAGGTTGTGGCAGAGCTGCAAGGAAGTCCTCTTCTTCTCGGTGGTTCTTAAGGCGCTTTGAAATCTGAAGAACTTGCATTGAACCTGTTAGCGAGTGGCTGTGGTTGTGGCTTCACAGTGCGAGGGTCAGCACTAAAGCTGCTTTGAAGGATTTTGTGTGCTCCCTGCGCTCCTTCAGTTGTGCCGCCCTAAGGGTTTGTGGGCCTTCTGTTAGCGGGACGGCTGCCTCAGTTTCCCCCTTTGCCGTTCCCTTTGAAGTCCCCCACCTTCACGTTCTTTCAGGCTCCTGACTTAGCTGCCTCGGTACGGAGGATGCCCGCTGGGGTTGGCTTAAACCTGGGTATTGCGAGGGCCGCAGCAGCACCTGGGAAAGGGGGTTGCCAGAGTTGTGTTCCATTTTCAGCTGCTTGAGCGTGTTTGCTAAGTTGACGGGTTTTATCCCCACGTCCTTGGTGAAAAGAAACGGCAGCAAGCCTGGGCTGTGAAGTTCAAAGTTAGGATGCTGAAACCAACCAAGCAAGGCAAAAGCGCTATCGCTCACTGAGGCAGGAAACCGTCGAAGGCAGTTGCTCTGTCACCTGAGCTGAATTTACAGGCCGTGTTTCAGTGGAAAGCTGCCCCCAGGTCAGCGTGCTCCATGCGCTGTTTCACAAGTCCTTCCCCATTTAATTGTTCCTTTCAGGCCATGGAGAGAGAGGTCAGTGCCGCATTTGGCAAAGGTGAGCCAGATGAGATCATGAGCAGTGCCTTCAAACTAAAGGTCACTCGCGAAGACATCCACACGCTCAGGAACCTTTGCTGGCTAAACGATGAGGTAAAACCAGCTGCAGCACAGGGCTAGTCTCACTCAGCCTTTATTGAAAAATACCCCTCCGCCCTGTACAGAAGTCGCGTCAACGTTCTTTGACGACCTCCGCTGCAGAGCCTAGAAATCTCTGTACACTTCTTATTTGAGGTGTTGAAGGGTCGAGCGTTTCTGGAAGTTCCGTTACTTCTTGTATGACGCAGCTTCCAGGAGTTCGTCCGGGTTATTGGCATGGGTGGCAGGTGTTTTGATCAAACTGCCGATGTAGCCCCGTGTGAAATCCTGGGAACAAAAGCCTCCAGCTGAGGCTGGAGTTCTCTGCGCTGCGTGCTTAAGGGTGGCCAGAACAGAGGTGGTGCTGTATTTTTCGTTGGGGAAGGCAGCGTCTTATTTTGACACCTCACGTTTCCTCTTTATGGTGCAGGTCGTTAATTTCTACATGAGTCTGGTGATGGAAAGAGGGAAGAAGGAAGGCTATCCAGCAGTCCACGCGTTTAGTACTTTCTTTTATCCAAAACTAACATCTGGGGGCTACGAGTCGGTCAGAAGGTGGACCAAGAGTGTCGATGTCTTTAAGCAGGACATCCTCTTCGTGCCTGTGAACTCGCGAGCACACTGGACACTAGCCGTGAGTCCCACGGGCTTTTTCTTTAGAATTGGACGGGGAGCAAAAACTGGCAAGAGAAGTCATGTAGGTGTTGGGGGGTGTGCGGCACAAGGTTGTGCTTTGCCTAACGGTCACCTTTTAATAACAGGTCATAGATCTGAGGAAGAACACGATCACGTACTTGGACTCGCTTGGGCAGAAAGGGGACAAGATTTGTCAGACTTTGCTGTAAGTAACCGCTCCGTCACTGCTTTTCTGGTGTGAATGAGGAGAGGGGTTTTAGATTTAGTCCCTGTAAGGCGACTGCCAGTTTTCACGTGGCTTGTAGATAACCAAGCAGGAATCTTGGAGTTGCTTGCTGCGACTTGTCTGGCATCGACTGCTTATCTGCTGTCACAGCGTCCCCTGCACCCAGGGTCTGGGGTGCCTGGATTCTGCCACCTTCCCGTGAGAGGCACAGCCAAATACGCCATAGCCCCGTGGCACACGTGTGCCGACTTTGTTAGTTCTTGACCATTAGCTCACAGCCTCTCCCCGTGTTTGTAAGTTTCAGATTGGGATTTTTCCTCAAAATCAGCCTTAAATCAGCTGCAGTGAGGATCCTCTGACATTTTACCGTCCTGCCGTCCGTCTTCCTGTGATCCTTCAGCCGCTTTATTTTGTTGTTGGCCTAAATTACAGAGATGAAAAGGGATTTTGTTTTTTCCTTTTGTTTTAACCAGCCAATACCTGCAAAAAGAAAGCCGGGAAAAAAGACAGCTGGAGCTGGATGTTTCAGAGTGGACTCTTCACAGCATGGAGCCACGTGTACGTGAGCACCCCTTGGGTTTGAAATGG
The DNA here is from genome assembly GCF_965231255.1 of Vanellus vanellus. Lineage (NCBI taxonomy): Eukaryota > Metazoa > Chordata > Aves > Charadriiformes > Charadriidae > Vanellus > Vanellus vanellus. The sequence goes on along the minus strand of NW_028127117.1, from coordinate 289,057 downwards.
GAACTGTAAGTGCTTCTTTGGGGCCCAGATCCTGGCCCGTGGCAAAGAAAGGGTTGAGCTGATGTTCCTCGAGGAGTTGATAGTAAAAAGCAGTCCCTAAAGACCGGATTTAAGAAAGGTCACTTAAGAAAGAGGCGGTGCGAACCTTGAGACACCTCGCAGGGGGGAGGGCTGCTGCGCCTTCTGGGCCTGCCAAAAATTTGGATCGTAGTGTCCGAGTCCGGGAGGCAGAGGGGAGGGATGGTGAGCAGTGAACTGGGTCTGTTCCTCGTGGGCGGGAGTGGGTATTGGGGATTAGGCAAGTAGGGTCAGGAGTGTGCGGTGAGCGCAGTGTCGGTGTGGGTAATGTGCGCTGCTTCCAAGTTGCTTTTCTTTTGAGACAGAGGGAAATCCTCCATCTTCTTTGCATTCCTTAGGAGATCCCTCAGCAGCTGAACGGAAGCGACTGCGGCGTCTTTATGTGTAAATACGCAGATTACATCGCCAGAGAGAAACCGTTCAACTTTAGCCAGGTGAGTGAAGGTCATAAACCCCTCCAAGCCCCTCTCGCCCAGGGACAGGAGCCAGGGAGGTTAGGCAGCAGCTCTTCATTGTGTCCGGGGCAGGGGCTGAGGTTTCGTACCCCGTTTCGGTGCGTAGTTGCTGGGATCAGAACCTCCAAGTGGCCTGGGCAGGGCAGAGCTGTGGTTCTCCATCCCCGCCTTTGGGAGCTGCTGCCGGTGAGATTCCTCTTGGGCAAGATACTGCCGCCAGCGGGTTTGGCATATCTGGGCTCGGTATCTTTTGGAGAAATGGCTTCTACCCTTTGACCAGTCAAGACACCGCTTCTTTTTCTTGATTTCGTTTTAGACGGGTCTTTTATTAGCGTGCTTGTAAGCTGTCGCGCGGTCAAGTCAATCTGGTTTTGTCGGGTTGTCGTGTCACCCTCTTAGGAACCGCGTGGGGTGTTGTACCCAAACGGTTGACAGTTCCTAAAGGGAACTTCCTATTAAGGACTCCGCTGGGCGTTTATGCGTGTTTGCCACCTCTTTCTACCGTGACGTCATTATTTAATTTCTCTTTTCTTTCTCTTCTCTTTTCAGACTCACATGCCATACTTCCGGAAGAAGATGGTGTGGGAGATAATCCACCAACAGCTGCTGTGACACGTGGACTCTTAGAGCTCTTCTTTTGATTACGTTTCTTCGACCTTAGTTACTTTTCTTAGGCCTTTAGTTAGTTTTCTTAGACCTTTAGTTACATTTCTTAGACGAATTTTCCTCTTTAGGTTATGAAGTAGAAGTTAAGATGGTTTATTCCCCCCACCTCCCTTATTTTGGAGACAGTAACTCTGGGGTTTTGGTACACAAGTTTTCCTCTTTAGCTTATGAAGTAGAAGTTAAGATGGTTTGTTCCCCCCACCTCCCTTATTTTGGAGACAGTAACTCTGGGGTTTTGGTACACAAGTTTTCCTCTTTAGCTTATGAAGTAGAAGTTAAGATGGTTTATTCCCCCCACCTCCCTTATTTTGGAGACAGTAACTCTGGGGTTTTGGTACACAAGTTTTCCTCTTCAAGTTATGAAGTAGTGGTTAAGACAGTTTATTTCCCCACCACCACCCCCCACCCCCCCTTATTTTGGAGACAGTAACTCTCTTTGAAATTAGCTAACGCACCTTAAGCAAAAGCCAGAAAGATGGGTGTGACCTCGTTAAGGGCAGAGTGAAGAAGGAACATCGTCAACTTCCATGGCTGAGCCGCACGCTCGCGCCTCGCAGCGCACGCGACCACGTTACAGACAAATGGGAAACATCTGTGGTGGTGGTTACAGTCGTGTTTGCCCAACTTACCTTCCCAAGGACAACGTGCTGAACTACCGTCTCAAAGAGAGTTTTCCTCTGTTTCTGGAATATCTACCATCTCCTTGATTCCTAAAACTGGATTTGTCACGACCACGGAAAGAAAGCGTTTACCATCTCTTGATTTCTCACCAAAGCCCCTGTCCTTTGGGCTGGTTTGGGGTTGGCTTTTTTTGCTGCCTCCAGGGAGTGATCTAATGTCAAAAGAGAAGTATTTATTTCTTTATATAATATAAATATTTATTTTAATAAAAAGAGCCTTAATGGAAGGAAACTCTCCCTGTGTCCTGGTTTGAGGTAAAAGAGAACCAATTTTGTTCAGTAACTTGGCTTCTTAGCTGGGCCTCTTCTACCAACTGAAATTAACTGCCTATTGTGCCGTCAGCGTTCACTCTCTCAGAGCGATAAGAGCAATGTTTACAGCTGATGCCCAGGCGTGGGATGCGGAGAGGCTCTTGCTTATACTTATTGCTATAACCCCCACGGCCAACCAGCTTTGTTATTTGCCCCGTTGGAGGGTCGGAAGCGGAAAAGCATAGTGGGGTCCCACCTGCAGGGAGGAGCGACAGGACAGGTGACCCAAAACTGACCAACAGGGTATTCCATCCCATCTGCCTCATGCTCAGTAGAAAGGGGACCAAAGGAATCAAAGGGTTCTTCTACCTGGGGAATGTTTACTTTGCCCTTTGATAATTATGCTGATGTGACCCCATCAGAGCTGGGGCATGGCAACCTTCTGGGCTCTGAGGATAAGGACTGGTACCTTGTTAAGATCGTGATTTTGTTGTTGATGCTCCTGAATGTGGTGCAGGGGTGGTTTCTTGTGAAACATCTGTGCAGGGGGAGCTGGAGGGGACCGTGCGCTGCCGCCACTCAGACCCGCGCAGCCGCTCGGCGATCTGCAGCGGCGCGAACCGCGGCCCCGCCCGGCCCGGCCGCAGCTGTCCCCCCCGGAGCAACGGCACCACCGGCAGCCGCCTCCCCCACGGCACCGGGGCCACCGGCAGCCGCCCCCCCCCGGAGCAACGGCACCACCGGCAGCCGCCTCCCCCACGGCACCGGGGCCACCGGCAGCTGCCCCCCCCCGGAGCAACGGCGCCACCGGCAGCCGCCCCCCCCACCGCCACGGCACAGGCGCCTCCGCCGCCGCCTGCACCGGCACCGGCACCCGCACCACCGGCAGCCGCCCCCCCCACCGCAACAACACCGGCCCCTCCGCCGCCCGTCCCGGCACAAGCCGCGCCCCCCCCTGCAGCGGCACAAGCCACGCCGCCGCCTCTCCCGGCACAACCTACTGCAGCCACTACAACCAGTACCAAAACTACTCCAACTCCATCAAAATCGGTACAAGCCGCCCCGGTAACCAGGAGCAAGAAGAGGAGGTCAACTCCTTCCCCTGCCCCTTACCACAAAGACCACCTCAAGTCACATAGCTTGGGGGAGAGTTCTGAACAAGATCCAGGGGAGGGTCCTTCAAGACCACAGAAGGGAAAGAGACCTTTGAAAACAGACAAAGGCCAGAGTCCTTCTAGAGCAGATGCTGGAGAGGCCCCTTCTGGGGCAGCCTCACCACAGGAGGACTCAGATGTAGAGGGAGTTGTTCAATCCTTCTCCGTGAAAGATCTGAGAAGTATCAGGAAGGACTTTAGTCGTCATGAAGGCGAAACACTTGTCTCCTGGTTGCTCCGATGCTGGGATAGCGGGGCAGATACCCTAGACTGAGATGGCAGAGAAGCTAGGCGATTGGGAAACCTGGCCAAGGATGGAGGGATTGTACCTGAAAGAACTGCCTGTGCGAGAGGTGATTTATAGTGATGGGCAAGCGACAGTAGACCCTGATGAAATGCCATGCAAACGATCTCTGCTCAAAAAGTTTGTACAAAGTGCACCATCAACATATTCCCACACATTGTCAACAATGGTCTGGGGAGGATCCGATACTGACACACCAACTGTAAATGAAGGGGTTAAGAAGGTACGACAGTATGAAGACAGTCTCTCTGGTCCCTTCTCTGTGGCAGCCATAGAAAAGCTGACTGTGACCACCGAGAAAATGACTGAGAAACTGACTGAGAAAATAGAGCAAATGACCCAGAGATTAGTTGAGCAAACCGATAAACTGTTTGATAAACTAACCAAGGTGGAGGAAAAACTCCATGCTTTCCCTGTACAGACTCATGTTGCAGCTGCTAAGAGGAAACGCCCTCCTACTCAAGAGAAAAACCACCCTCCGACTCAAGACAAATCAAACCCGATGCGAGATATCCTGTGGGTTTGCCTCTGTGAATATGCAGAAGACATGAAGAAGTGGGATGGAGAACCTACCTCAGCCCTACAGGCACGGGTGCTTGAGCTGCAGAATGAAGCCGATAGAAGAAAGGATTCTTACAGGAAGAAGGTTGCTCCAACCTACGGTAGGCGATCCTACGGACCAGTGTCCTGGTTTGAGAGACACAGGACTAATTTCTCTTCTAATGCTTGGGAAAACTGCACTTTCAGAAGACTCCAGTGTCTGTATTTGTGAAAATATTTACTTTACAGCCAGCTATGGTGTGTGGGTCTCAAGGTCTCAGTGTTTTTGAGCTAGCCAGGTGCAGGGATAAGGAGGAGCGAGACCCGGGCACTTGACCCAAGCTGGCCAACAGGATTATTTCATACCATCAACGTCACACTCATTATAAATTAGAAAGTTTGCTGCGAAGTCGCTCTCTCTCCCTTGATGGCTGCCATCCTGAGAACTTCGTGCCCTGGTGCCGGAGCCCTGAGGCCTTCCCTTCCTCCTGAAGCCGTAGCGCTCGCAGTGTCCCACATTAGCTGTCCACTGCTGGGAGTGCACAGCTTCCTACTGATAGAATTGGCTGAGTATAATCTTTGCATATTCTGTATTGGTGTCGGGATCAATATCAGTTCTTTAGTGCTGTTAATGTTAATTATCTAATCTTATTTTATTAAATCTGTTTATACTTCAGCTCTCGGGTTTTCTTGTTTTTCCCGATTTCCCTTTCCCAGGTGGGGAGGGGTCATCGGGTGATAGAATGATTGTCTAAATGACAACAAATTGTTATGGGTCTCTCAAACCATAACAAATTTGGCGCCCAACGTGGGGCTGTAACAAGTTTGGCACTCGATGTGATATTTTGTGCTTAATTTAAATAGTGCTGTGAGAACCAAAAGTTTTAATTGGAGAGTTCTGCAGGGCTGAAGTTTTAAACAGATTTGATTGGATTCGTTAAGAAGTCACTATGACTCTGTTGGAATGGTTTCAAGGGAGGAATCTGGTCCGAGTTCTCCGCTATCTTTGTGTAAACTTAGGTCAGGAGCTATGGGAGCTGTGGGGGAGGTCATTGCTGTTTGTCTCTCCTTTAAGGCAGCTTATCGTTTCTCAGTTTGGATTCCAAAACATTGCCTTGTTATTTTGTGTGGCATTATTTTGCTATGTTATCGGGTCGTTTGTAATTTTTCCGTTATTTGTCACCTATGTAATGACATCTCGAGAATCACAGCGGTCAGACCCACCTCGGGACGGTGGGAGTCCTTTGCTGACCATTGTGCATAATTATACCTTGGGTTATGTTACAGGCCATTTAGCGAAGGAGGGGATGTCTCTTGAGAATTTGTATGTACTGATGTCATCAATAGTAACAGGTTTTGAGAGTTTGGAATACCCTTGGAATATTTTGATTGTTGTGCTTGGGTTGTTAAGTTTTGAGGGTTTGATCTGTTTTGTGGTCTGGACTTGCAGTAGAGGGAAACGTCCGGCAGCAACCCCGCCGGCTCCTACCGCACACAGACGCCGCCGGCCTCTATGGCAGGCGTTGATCCGATCCAGACTCCGCAGGCTGAGATCCTGCCGGCTCCTACGACAGTCCCCACCGGCCCCCCCTGCTGTACACCGTACCGGCACGGCCCCCGTCAGCCCCCCCGACGGACATCGCGCCTGCACAGCCCCCGCCAGCCCCCCCGACGGACATCGCGCCTGCACATTCCCGGCCAGCCCCCCCGACGGGCATCCTGCCTGCACAGCCCCTGCCGGCCCCCCCGACGGACATCGCGCCTGCACAGCCCCCGTCAGCCCCCCCGACGGACATCGAGCCTGTACAGCCCCCGCCAGCCCCTGCGACATACATCATACCTGTGCAGACCCTGTTGGCCCTGTGAAAGGCACTGATCCTATCCAGACCCCACCGCCTCCCACAAAAGGACCCGCAGCTGCAACAAGGACCAGACCTACTCTGACCTTGGTGATGGCTGATGCAGCTGACCTACAGACACAACCAGTGCCAGTATTAGTTAACCCTGTACATAAGAGGAAACGTGCAATAGGGCTAGATAGCACTGGTCAACCAGGGACATCATACAACGAAGTAACAGAGGAGACTACTCGATCATTAACCCTTAGTGAGGTGCGTGACATACGTAAGGATTACGGCCGTCAGGAAGGCGAGCAAGTGATTCCTTGGCTACTCCGATGCTGGGATACTGGAGCTGATAGTTTGGACTTAGATGGTAGAGAAGCCAAGCGGTTGGGACCATTAGCTAGAGATTCGGGTATTGACAGGGCTCTTGGAGGACCACCACAGTCCCTCACCCTCTGGAGGCGACTCCTGTTAGGTGTGAGGAGCAGGTATCCCTATAGGGACGATATCCCATACCGCCCATCCAAGTGGACAACTATTGAGAGAGGTGTTCAGAATCTGAGGGAAATAGCTGTGAGAGAGATGATTTTTACTGATTTGGACAACCTGGAGGCATCATTGAATCCAGATGGACTCAAAATTACTGGACCCATTTGGCGCAAGTGGGTACTGAGTGCACCGGCAGCGTACGCTCATGTATTGGCATTCTTTCGTTGGAAAGAGGATGAGGCACCGACAGTGGGTGATGTGGATACTGACATGCAGCATTATGCACATAATCTTTTTTCTACCCCACGGGACGGTGTCTCAGCATTGGACAGGTTACGTGACTGGGCCGGTGTTTCAGCGTTGGACAGGTCATGTGACCAGGCTGGTGTCTCAGTTAAGGAAAAACGCTTTCCTAAAAGAACTGTTCAAGAGAAACGATGCACACCGCGACGTGTTCTGTGGGCTACTTTGCGTGATTGGGGGGAAAACATGAAGCAGTGGGATGGAAAACCTACTTCAGCATTACAGACACGCGTACGTGACTTGCGGAGTAAAACACCCCCAAAGAGGGGTTCTTTCAGAAGACATGCTGCTCCAGTTTCCAGTGGACAGTCCCCCAGACAGCACAGATGGGCTTCGGAACCTGATTTACGACATGTGGCTGTCAGGGATGGCACTGAGGGACCCTCTAGTCGAAAGTAGAGGTGCCCTGCCTCCAGCCAGGAGGAGGAGAGGGATAATCGAGTTTATTGGACTGTGTGGATTCGATGGCCTGGCGCATCAGAACCACAAAAGTATAGGGCCTTGGTGGACACTGGTGCACAGTGCACCATAATGCCGTCAAATCATAGAGGGGCAGAACCCATCACGATTGTTGGAGTGACGGGGGGTTCTCAAGAGCTGACTGTATTGGAGGCCGAAGTGAGCCTAACTGGGAATAAATGGGATAAGTTCCCCATTGTGACTGGTCCAGATGCTCCATGCATTCTTGGCATTGATTACCTCAGGAGAGGGTATTTTAAGGACCCGAGGGGCTACCGGTGGGCGTTTGGTGTAGCGGCGGTGGAGATGGAGGAAGTTATCCAACTGTCTACTTTGCCTGGGCTGTCAGAGGACCCTTCTATTGTGGGGTTATTGAGGGTTGAGGAACAAAAGGTGCCCATTGCTATTACAACGGTGCATAGGCGACAATATCGCACTAATCGAGATTCTTTGCTCCCTATACAGAAGTTGATCCGTCAGCTGGAAAGCCAAGGGGTGATCAGTAGGACTCGTTCACCCTTTAACAGTCCCATATGGCCAGTGCGAAAGCCTAATGGGGAATGGAGACTGACAGTAGACTATCGTGGCCTGAATGAAGTCACACCACCATTGAGTGCTGCCGTCCCAGATATGTTAGAACTTCATTATGAACTGGAGTCAAAGGAAGCTGAGTGGTATGCTACAATGGACATTGCTAATGCCTTTTTCTCTATTCCTTTAGCGGCAGAGTGCAGGCCACAGTTTGCTTTCACCTGGAGGGGCGTACAGTACACCTGGAATCGACTGCCCCAGGGGTGGAAACACAGCCCTACTATTTGCCATGGACTGATCCAGACTGCACTGGAGAAGGGTGGAGCTCCAGAACACCTGCAATACATTGACGACATCATTGTATGGGGTAATACGGCAGAAGAAGTTTTTGAGAAAGGGGAGAAGGTAATCCAAATCCTTCTGGAAGCTGGTTTTGCCATCAAACGAGGTAAGGTCAAGGGGCCTGCGCGAGAAATCCAGTTTTTAGGAATTAAGTGGCAAGACGGGCGTCGTCAGATCCCAATGGACGTGATTAATAAAATAACAGCTATGTCACCACCTACTAACAAAAAGGAAACACAAACCTTCTTAGGCGTTGTGGGTTTCTGGAGAATGCATATTCCTGGTTACAGTCAGATTGTGAGCCCTCTCTATGAAGTGACGAGGAAGAAGAATGATTTTAAATGGGGCCCTGAGCAGCAATCAGCCTTTGAACAAATTAAACGGGAAATTGTCCATGCAGTAGCCCTTGGGCCAGTTCGGACTGGACCAGATGTAAAAAATGTGCTCTACACTGCAGCAGGGGAGAACGGCCCTACCTGGAGTCTCTGGCAAAGAGCACCTGGAGAGACTCGAGGCCGACCCCGTGGGTTTTGGAGCCGAGCATATAGAGGATCCGAGGCTCGGTATACTACTACTGAGAAAGAGATATTGGCAGCATATGAAGGAGTCCGAGCTGCTTCGGAGGTAATTGGTACTGAAGCACAGCTCCTCCTGGCGCCTCGGTTGCCAGTGTTGAACTGGATGTTTAAAGGGAAGGCTCCTTCCACACATCATGCAACTGATGCGACGTGGAGTAAATGGATAGCACTAATTACTCAGCGAGCTCGAATAGGGAATCCTAATCGTCCAGGAATTTTGGAGGTGATCACGGATTGGCCGCAAGGCACAGATTTTGGCGGGTCCCCAGAGGAGAGGGTGGTGCGCGCTGAGGAAGCCCCACCATATAATCAATTATCAGCAAATGAAAGGCAATATGCGCTATTCACAGATGGATCTTGTCGTATTGTAGGAAACCAGAGAAGGTGGAAAGCTGCTGTATGGAGTCCCACTCGACGAGTCGCAGAAGCGGCTGAGGGAGTGGGTGAGTCGAGTCAGTTTGCAGAAGTGAAAGCCATCCAGTTGGCTTTAAATATTGCCGAGCGAGAAAAGTGGCCGGTGCTTTATCTTTATACTGACTCATGGATGGTGGCACATGCCTTGTGGGGATGGTTAAAGGAGTGGAAAAAGAGTAACTGGCAGCGCAGAGGTAAACCCATTTGGGCTGCTGATTTGTGGCAAGATATTGCTGCCCGATTAGAAAAGTTGTCTGTTAAGGTACGCCATGTAGATGCCCATGTACCCAAGAGTCGGGCCACTGAGGAACAACAAATCAACCAGCAGGTGGATCAGGCTGCTAAAATTAAAGTGTCCCAAGTAGACTTGGACTGGCAACGTAAGAGTGAATTGTTTTTAGCTCGGTGGGCCCATGACACTTCAGGTCATCAAGGAAGAGATGCAACATATAGATGGGCCCGTGACCGAGGGGTGGATTTGACTATGGATAATATATCACAGGTCATTCATGAATGTGAAACATGTGCTGAAATTAAGCAAGCTAAACGGTCAAAACCTTTATGGTACGGAGAACGGTGGCTGAAATATAAGTATGGAGAGGCCTGGCAAATTGACTATATTTCCCTTCCACGAACCCGCCAGGGCAAGTGCTATGTGCTTACAATGGTGGAAGCAACCACCGGATGGCTGGAAACGTATGCTGTGTCTCATGCCACTGCCCGTAACACTATTTTAGGCCTGGAAAGACAAGTGTTGTGGCGACATGGTACTCCAGAGAGAATTGAGTCAGACAATGGGACTCACTTCCGAAATAATCTCATAGATGCCTGGGCTAAAGAACATGGTATTGAATGGATATATCATATCCCCTACCACGCACCAGCTGCTGGGAAGGTCGAACGATGCAATGGATTACTGAAGACTACCTTGAAAGCAATGACTGCTGGAACATTTAAAAAGTGGGATGAGCATTTACCGAAAGCCACCTGGTTAGTCAACACCAGGGGAACTGTCAGCCGAGCTGGTCCGGCTCAGTCAGAGCTTTTACCTACTGTAGAAGGGGACAAGGTCCCTGTGGTGCATGTAAAGAATATGTTGGGGAAAACAGTCTGGGTTACCCCGGCCTCAGGTAAAGGCAGGCCCACTCGTGGGGTTGCTTTTGCTGAAGGACCAGGGCATACCTGGTGGGTGATGCAGGAAAATGGAGAAGTTCGATGTATACCGTTAGGAGATTTGATTTGGGGCGAGAATCCTTAATTTTAAAATGTGTGGTGTTAATTGTCTTATAACACTAACAGTGTTCAATAAGTGTTTTTCAGGATAACATGGTGGTAATTAAACTGGAGCTAACTCCATCGAATGGCGTCCAGCGACAGGGAACATGCTAGCCGTGAGCACAACACGTTATATTGCTGCGCCCAACTCTACACGTCTGTTGTCCTGTATGGAGGCCTGGTCCCGCTCTGACAACTAAGGAAATGCCACATCACTGGTTCCTACCCTAAAAGACTATTATGATAGATGGAACTCCTAGTTTTCAACTAAAAAACTCAACAGACCTTTTAGAGGAATAGTTTATAGGTTTAGAGGATTATATATTTGTGTGTATATATATGAGAGGACTAATACAACAGTAATTTGAGTGTGTCATATATATGGTATGAAATAAGGGGTGGAATGTCCTGGTTTGAGAGACACAGGACTAATTTCTCTTCTAATGCTTGGGAAAACTGCACTTTCAGAAGACTCCAGTGTCTGTATTTGTGAAAATATTTACTTTACAGCCAGCTATGGTGTGTGGGTCTCAAGGTCTCAGTGTTTTCGAGCTAGCCAGGTGCAGGGATGAGGAGGAGCGAGACGCGGGCACTTGACCCAAGCTGGCCAACAGGATTATTTCATACCATCAACGTCACACTCATTATAAATTAGAAAGTTTGCTGCGAAGTCGCTCTCTCTCCCTTGATGGCTGCCATCCTGAGAACTTCGTGCCCTGGTGCCGGAGCCCTGAGGCCTTCCCTTCCTCCTGAAGCCGTAGCGCTCGCAGTGTCCGACATTTGCTGTCCACTGCTGGGAGTGCACAGCTTCCTACTGATAGAATTGGCTGAGTATAATCTTTGCATATTCCGTATTGGTGTCGGGATCAATATCAGTTCTTTAGTGCTGTTAATGTTAATTATCTAATCTTATTTTATTAAATCTGTTTATACTTCAGCTCTCGGGTTTTCTTGTTTTTCCCGATTTCCCTTTCCCAGGTGGGGAGGGGTCATCGGGTGATAGAATGATTGTCTAAATGACAACAAATTGTTATGGGTCTCTCAAACCATAACAACCAGGTAGGAACCAATCTGATAATCGTAGGTACTACGGTCAACAGTAGAGGTGCCCTGCCTCCAGCCAGGAGGAGGAGAGGGACAACCGAATTTATTGGACTGTGTGGATTCGATGGCCTGGCACATGAGAGCCACAAAAGTATAAAGCCCTGGTGGACACTGGTGCACACTGGTGTTGGGTTGTTTTTTGCTGTCTCCAGGGAGTTATCTAATGTGAAAAGAGAAGTATTTATTTCTTTATATAATTTAAATATTTATTTTCATAAAAAGAGCCTTAATGGAACAAAACTCTACCTGGTAATAAGAGAGGGTGATTTATTCTTTTTTTTATTTAACTGAAAAAAAGTTGGATGTAGCGATGTGGTTTTTTGCTCCCTCACAATCCCCCAGGAAGAGGATTGGAGCCAGGAGGAGCATCGGAGCACAAAAGCCACGAAGCGATGGTCACACAGTGCTGCAGGGGCAATCGGGGAGTTGTTCAGCGGTGAGATGAGTAAGCAGCATCCCGAAAATCCGCCCCTGGAGAGGGGTTAGTGGTGCACGGACACTCTCTGTGTTCTGTAAAACCCCTGTGGGGAGCCCCTGCTGCCCCCTTGGCAGCGCCCGGGTGGCTGTGACTGCTGAAAGCTGGTTTGGTGCGTTGAGGTGCTAGATGGGGTGGCACAGCCCCTGCCCGCCCCGGGAGGGGGGACACCACCTCTCCGGTGGCACTGGATGGGTGGGAGGGAGGGAGGGAGCACAGCTCTGGAAGCCATGGAGAAAGGCGTGGGGGTGTCCCTCATCGTGGCAGCCCCCAGCAGCCCTACCCCGCCACACGGCCACCCCAAGGGACACCCAAGCCCCATCTTGGTCCTCTCCCCGTTGGGTGACGCCCTTCCACCCACCCCGGAGGTGCGCTCCTCTCCTGCGGGGGGGACGCCCAGCGCTCGCCTGGCTAGAGAAGCACCGGGGGGGGGGGGGGGGATGGGGGTGGGTGACTGGGGGCATCTGAGCTTCCCAGTTACACGGGCGTAATTAGTGCACCATTAATAACCATTAGTAACCACTTTGGCTCTGCTAACCAACTGCGGCGAGGCCCCCACCCCGCTTTAGCACAGGCTTCCTGATGCCAACACCTCCCCGAGCCACTGGGTAAAGCTGCGCCTGGCAAAAAACCACCACCACCCCAAAAAAACCCCACAGCACAGCCCCCACTCCCCACCCACCCCTTCTCCCCCCATCACAGCCATGGGGCAAACTCCCACCACCCCCACCCCCCAATCAGCTCGGCCGTGACCCCCCCGAGACACTGGAAAGAGAGCAACGGAGAGTGAGCTCAGGCTCGTGTGAGCTGCAGAGATTTCTCTTTTTCTTGTGATGATGTTGTCGTTGGGTGGGGTTTGGTTGTTTTTTTTTCACGGAACACTTTGCAGTAGAGGACAAAAATATGGTGTCACAGCCCCTGGGGCCACACTGGCACCGCCACCTCACCCCCCCCCCCCTTCGCTCCCGTCCCTCGTCCCTCCTCTTCCCAGCGGCTTTCACCACTTTCCTTGCTTGGTTTTGTTTTGTGTTTGTTTTTTTTTTTTTTTTCCTTACAACCTTTTTTTATATTTGAGTTGGGGTTCTTTTTCCCTTTTTTTTCCGCCTTTCTTCCCCCCCTTTTTTCTCTTTCTCCTTTTTTTTTCTTTTCTCCTTTTTTTCTTTTGCTTTTTTTTCTTTTCCCCCTTTTTCTTTCCACCACTTTTTTCCCCTTTTTTTTTCTCCTTTTTAACATTTCTCAAGCTTTCTCCAAAGGAACAGCCCCTGGCTCTCAGCTAGCCAAAGGAGACTACGGAAGAGCATTGGCACCCGTGGGAGTGGTTTCCTTCTCCTGCTTCACACTCGGTCGAGATCGTTTTTTCCAACTCGTCTTTTTTTTTTTAACAAATTAAACAAAAAAAAAAGCTCCAAGTATCAGTTTTACAAGGCACACAAAATCTCTAGAAGGGAAACACAAACGCAAGGTGCTGAGGTATGAAAACCTGAGGTGTTTTTTTCTGTGTGGATGTGTGTGTGTCATCTGGGGTTGGGGGTTGTGTGTGCTTTATTTTTGAAATTTAAAAAAAATAATAATTTTGCTAGTTTGTTTTTTTTTTTTTTTTTTTTTTTTTTTTTTTCCCAGCCCTGGGCTGACAACCTCTTGGAAATCCGGTGTTTCCCCCGTCGTGGGCTGACAACCTCTTGGAAATCCGGTGTTTCCCCCGTCGTGGTTTGGCCTCAGCCGGCAACAAAGAACCACGCGGCCGCTCGCTCCACTCCCGCAGCCGGGGGCAAAATCGGAAGAAAAAGGCAAAAAACTCGCGGGTTGAGATAAAGGCAGTTTAAGAGAAGAGCAACGGGAAGGGCAAACAATCCCAATAACAGCGGTAAAGGAATAGACGGACGCGATGACGGCGCCTCCGCGCACCGACCGGCCCCGCACCGCCGCAGCCCGCTCCCAGCCGCGACTTCCCGCCCCCTCCCCCGGCGAGCTCCCCCCAGCCCCGGGCATGGCTCACCTGTGTCCCTGCCGGCTCCTCGGGGAAATTAACCCCATCCCTGCCGGAACCAGGACACCCCCCGCCCCTCTTTCCCCCCTTCTCTCCTGCAACCCGCATCTTTCAGCCGCGTCGGGGCGGTGATGGAGAGCGAAGGGACAGAGGGACAGCCGGGACAGGGGGACGCAGCAGATGCCAACCCCAGTTTGGGACTCAGGGAAGCAAAGAGGAAAGGGCGCGTGAAAGAGAAATGCCTCTTTGAGGAGACGGGATCCCTTCTCTTGGCTCATACAGGCACTGCTCTTCTCAAAGCCCTTAAGAAATCGCTTTTTAACGCTCCTTTAATTATTATGGGGGGTTTCACCCCCTGCTGGCAATCCTACATCCCTGCTCTACCGGGCATTAGAGAACCACTGGACTAGTTCCTGTCCTTTAACCTCGAGAAAAGCCGGCTTTGGCTAAAAACCAAACATCCTCCTCCCGCCCCCACCCCCTCTGAAAAAAAAAAAAAAATAAATTAAAATCCTTACAAAACTGAAAAATCCTCTGGCTCCTCCGGCTGTGCCTGAGGTGAAAAACAGGTGGCTTTTAGTAAATTAAAAATAATAATAAAAAAAATACTAAAAACTCTCTCTCTCTCTGCCTCTGTTAGTCCAACTAAAGGGATAGCGTCGGGAGGCGAGGGAGGAGGAAGGGGGAGGCTGTGGGATGGAGAGAGCCCTCCCCGTACCCCTCGGCTGTGCATCCTCGCAGCGCCGCGGGGAATGGGGGGCTGTGTGTTTGGGGGGGTCTTTGGTTTGCTCCCCTGACCTGCTGGGGGTGGTGGAGGAGGTTGGAGGGGGTTGTCCGGCAGTGGGGTTACATTCATCAGGCGGTGCTGGGCGGCACGGCGGGAGCCTCCCTTGCTGTGCTGTGAGGCCGGGGCTCCCGGAGCGTGTTTCTGCTCCTGCTGCTTCACCTGCTGGAGCATTTCCCTCATCTTGTGCTGTGCAGTCTTGGGGAGGAGAGGGGAAAAGCAAGAGGTGGGGGTCAGGGCACTGTTTCTCCCACCACCACCCACCCCCGAGCCCCCACCGAGCATCTCACTGCTCCCAACTTGTCACTCTGGACAAGCCATAATTAATTCTGGGGGCGGTTTTGGGTGTTGTTTTTTTTTGTTTGTTTTGTTTTTGTTTTTTTTTAACTTGTGCTTCCTCCATCGCTCCTCAAGAGCACCTGAATTTTTCTGGGGGGCTGCGATCCTGCTCGAGTGGACAGGAGACAAGGTTATGGAAGATGCACCCAGGTGGGATGCGCGTGGCTTTGCCTGCACAGAGGAGTCCATTCACACCCTGGGTGCTGCTCTGCACGGCATTCAAAACACCCATTTTTAGCTCAATCAAGCCAATCTTCAATTTCAGTTCTCGCACAGCCAGGGGGAGCTACCGAAACACCTTCAGTGCATCTTGGGGACACAGGGACCTCCCAAAAGAAGAGTGGCAGGGTGCTCGGGTGCTGCTGGGCTCAGCAAGCCCTGTGCCTTTCCTCGGTAGACAAAAGCGGCCGGGGAGGTTCGGGTAAAGCCACGGCCAAACTGTACCTGACTGGCAAAGAAATGCCCAATGATTTTAATGATGACCTCCTCGTTCTTGTCCGGGGTTTGGTCTCGTGGCACAATGACTTCCGCGCTGGTTAAGTTTTACAGTTCGTTCACCTGGAGCGAACCACAAGAGGCTTCTGTTGTGGAAGAGCCAAAATCCTCCACTGCCACAGTCACGACGGCACCAGGCACCCTGTGTGTCTCCCCCTTCCTTGGGACCAATGAGAACCACCACCAGAACATGGGGGCTGAGGGTCAAGACATCGCTGAGACCACTGAGCACCCGGGATTTGTCCCCCTGGGGTGGGCAGGGGTGACGGCTGATGCCCAACTTTGCATGCCCGGGGCACCACCCCCCACCGTTTTGCCACCTTTGCCTGTCACGTGGCCGGCGGCGAAGGAAGGCACCTTGATGTGGACTTCAAGCTTCACTTCTTCTTTCAGGTTAAAGAAGTTATCCTCTTTCAGCTTCCCAAATATTCACCCCTGGGCCTGGGGAGGAGACGGACAGGAAGGAAAACCATCAGGCAGTGCCCGCTGTGCCCCTCCATCCCCAAAGCTGATGATGTTCCCACGTCCAGCAGCATCAAAACCATGGTACCCAGCAAAGAGCTCCCCTGGTGCTGAGGGAGGCCAAGCCAGGCTGGCAGCACCGTGGTGACCACAGGGATGCTCTCGACTTGGCCCTTACTGTCCCCCCCACCCACAGCCCCCACCCAGTGCACCTTGAACTGAGTCTCGGGCGGCCCCATGATGATGACCATCCGCTCGCTGCCCTCGGGACCTTCTGACGGGGCGATCTGGGGAGGGATGAGGGAGAGGGAGCATGAGTGCGGCCCCCACTTCGGCAAGACCTTCCCTCGGTGGGATGTCCCCCCCCAGCACAGGGCAACCTCCCCATGTAGGAGCATCCCCTCCCACCAGAGCTGGGCTGATAACCGGGGTGCTGCAGGCCTGGCCTTCTACTAACGACAGGACGGAGAGGTGGGCACATGCCAACCTCATGAAGTTCAACCAGGCCCAGTGCAAGGTCCTGCTCCTGGGTCGGGGCAATCCAAGCACAAATCCAGGCTGGGCGGAGAATGGATGGAGAGCAGCCCTGAGGAGAAGGACCTGGGGGTGCTGACTGATGAGAAGCTCAACATGAGATGGCAATGCGTGATCACAGCCCAGAAAACCACACATATCCCAGCCTGCATCAGAAGTGTGGCCAGCAGGGCGAAGGATGTGGTTCTGTCACTCTGCTTTGCTCTGGTGATACACCACCTGGAGTACTGCATCCAGCTCTGGAGCCCCCAACATAGGAAAGACATGGACCTGCTGGAGTGGGGCCAGAGGAGGCCACGGAGATGCTGTGAGGGCTGGAGCCCCTCTGCTGGGAGGACAGGCTGAGAGTTGGGGTTGTTCAGCCTGGAGCAGGCGCCGGCCAGGGGGGCTCCGTACAGACCTGAGAGGTACGCCCAGGAGCTCTATGGTGGGAGAGAAAATGAGAGTCAGTGATGGCCCCAGCGTGCCAGACCTTTCCCAGCCACCCCCAGCCTGACGCAGAGCAGCATGCCACCACTGTGAGCCCGGCAGGGACACGGGGACAACCCTTCAAGCCCTGAAACCCTGGGGTGATATGCAACCCCATCCCAGCGCGATGGGGCTGGGAGGCGGATGGGAGGTCCCAGTTACTCCCAGTCCCTCCCCACTGCCACGTTTCCACCCATGTCTTGCCTTTGTAGGGGAAAACCAGGACACAACTCTCTCCTGCTCTGCGTTCCAGCAAGTGCAACCAGATGCTACCTGCAAACCACCATTTCTCACATGGAGGACGAGCAGACCCAGCTCCCCTGCCCATGCTGGACGCCACTCTCGCTCCCAGCCCTCTAGTTAAACGCGCTGCGCCGAGGTCATGCTCCCTCTCACATTGAGCCCATGCTCCCTGTGTCCACCCTCTGCTTCTGGCCACAGGCTGCTCCATGGCTCCTACACCAACATGTCCTCTCCTGCCCAGCCAGTCCTCAAGGCCAGCGTGGACACTGCACCTCCTCACTTCCCTCCCTTCACCAGGAGCCTCATTCCTTCTCCTCCATCCTTGCCAGGTCTCTACAGCTCCACAGTTGAAGCTACAGCCACCGGCCCCAGGTCCTGCTGAGGATGCAGTCAGAAATGACCACTCCATGGTGTGAAATATAAAGTACTTGGGTGGAAGGAGCAGAGGCCTCACCAGGGTGGCTTCAAAAAGGTCCCACAAAGCTTTGGGGTGAAGGAGGTCCCACCAAACGCTGCCCTTTGGGACACCTGCCCAGCTCTTCTCCAGCACACCAACAAACGCTCAACCAGATGCTTCCCCAAGGCCGCGCTTGCTCAGGCGGTTGCCGCAGGCAGAACATCCTCCCGCACAGCCAGACCAACCGACCCTTCTCAGTGCCCTCCGGGGCCACCGCGCACATCACACTCACGCCCCTCCGCACCACCAGCCTGGCACTCACCCTTCTCCTCCGACCGCTCTGCTGCTGGCGTTGCCAGGAGAAGAAAACAGCACAAGTAAATGAACCCGCACGAAAATAGAAGTTAAAGAGGACCGGCCAGTAAGGATAAAACAATATCCCGTATCTTATGAGGGGAGGAAAGGTCTAAAACCAGAAATTGATTCATTGTTGAAGGATGGATTGTTGGAACCCTGGATGTCACCTTACAATAGTCCAATTCTACCGGTCAGGATGGCTGAGGGGAGATAGAGATTAGTCACAGACCTACGAGAAGTCAATAAACAAGTACAGACTCGGCAGCCTGTGGTTTCGAACCCATATACCCTCCTGAGTAAAATATCGCATAATCGTAAATGGTTTAGTGTAATAGACCTTAAAGATGCCTTTTGGGCCTGTCCGTTAGCAGAGGAGAGTAGAAACTTATTTGCCTTTGAATGGGAAGATCCGGACACTGGGAGGAAGCAGCAACTCCGCTGGACCTCCCTGCCTCAAGGGTTCACAGAATCCCCAAATCTATTTGGACAGACACTAGAGAAAATTTTAGGGGAGTTCCAGGCAGAACCCGCAGTACGAATCTTGCAATATGTAAATGATCTGTTGGTATCAGGAGAGAAAGAGCAGAAAGTCAGAGAGACATCGATACGTTTGCTGAATTTTTTAGGATAACACGAATTAAGAGTGTCAAAGGCAAAACTGCAGTTTGTACAAAAGGAAGTAAGGTATTTAGAGCATTTAATTAGTGGAGGAAAAAGAGAAATCAATCCAGAACGAATTTCTGGGATTACAGCTTTAAGTGTCCCAAGAACAAAAAGAGAAATAAGGAAGATTTTAGGGTTACTAGGGTACTGTAGACTATGGGTTGAGGGCTACACTCAATTAGTAAAATTTCTGTATGACAAACTAGTAAAAGAAGGTCCACTACAGTGGACAGAAGACAAACAGGAGCCATTACAAAAACTGAAACAGAAGCTAATAAAAGCCCTGGTTTTAGCCCTCCCCTCCCTAGAAAAAAAAAAAAAGAAACCAAAACCATTTCACCTTCTTGTAAACGTGGAAGAAGGGATAGCGCATGGAGTCCTAATGGAGGGACGGGGCGGAGAAAGGAAACCAGTGGCATACCTGTCCAAATCAATGGACCCAGTACGTGGGGGTGGCCCACATGCATGCAGGCAGTGGCGGGGACCGAGGCAGTCCCAGGCGACCGAGCTACCAGCACCTGAAACACCCCATCTCTTCAGCGATGGAGCAAACCTTCTTCTGTGGGTACTCTGCTATTCCAGCACCACGTTTGGCAGGTGGTCAAGGAGGAACGATGAGAGTGGCCACACTGCACAGACAACTGGAGGAATGGTTGGGGTCCGTGTGGGCAGAGGCATCTAGCAGGGCCAGCAGTGCCCAGGAAGCCGCATCAGTAATGCCATGGCGGTCCCAGGCGACCGAGCTACCAGCACCTGAAACACCAAATCTCTTCAGCGATGGAGCAAACCTGGGAGGAGAGGAAGTGACCTGGGGTGGGTCCCTTGTTTGGGAGGAGAGACAAGGGAGGAGAAAGGGAGGAGTCAAGGAAGATGAGGGGGATGTTCAAGCAGGGAAAATGGAGACAAGGGGGGATCAATTCCCCGTTAACTACCCCTGAAATCCGGCTCTTCCTTCTGGGACTGAGAGCCCTGTTGGCTTCTCACTCTTTGCTGTGGTCAGCAATTTCTCTTGTCACGCTCAGGAGTTTCACACCGTCTGTTCAATTAGCTACGGCTTACACTGGGCCCTAATCTCCAGCTGTGTGCCTTAATGCATACCCCCAAAGTTGTCTGCAGGTCACATCACTGTTTCCTGTCTCCCATGTGCCAGTCTTCTCCGTCCCATGGTGGCTCTGAGCACCCTCCTCTCTGACCAGGCACCGTTTCAGCCCTTGGGAGTCACTCTTTCCCTTCGTGCCCTGCTGTCTGCCTGCAGCCTCATTGGCAGGCGCCGGGCACGCAAGTCCTTGCCTTGCACCGGAGACTGAATTGGACTCAAGCACGCTCAGCTGTGAAAATGAGGAACTTTATTTCTACAACCGAGTCAACATCAGCCCTTCTGCGCTCAGAGGAGCGCGGGCAGGACAGAGCAGGCCTTGGCACTGAGGCTGCCTTTGGCTCAGCAGGCATTGCCCCAGAAGGAAATGGTCGTGGAACAGCGCAGCCTGCTCTGGAGCCTGTTTGTCATGCTGCTCGAGTCTTTTTCCCCCACAGGACCTGCAGCAGCTCCTGCAGCAGCTTAAAAAATTCCACCAGCTTCTGGCATGGAAATGGACATGGTGCAAACCCGCCCGACTGTGTGGGTATTGGCCTTGGCCTCTGATAGGGGGTTGAAGTAAAGACTGGCTGTGGTGTTGTAGTAGCCGATGGTGCTGGGCGCAGTCCCATCTGGACCAGGATCCAGTCATAGAAGTGCTGGGTGGAGGTGTAGACTCCGGGCCGTTTGGCTCTGGCACAGCCTCTCCCCCAGCTGGTCACCCCAACAAGCCAGAAGTAGTCCGCGTTGTTGTCTTTGCACACCAGAGGACCACCGCTGTCACCCTGCAGGGGAGGAGAGAGGGTTGAGGTGGTGTTGGGTGGCCGCTGTCAGCGCTCTGGCCGGCTCCTTCTCTCTCCCAGCACCTGCCAGAGCTCTGCTCACTGCACACAACGGCGCTGCTCCGGCGCTGGAGCCTACAGAGCCTCGTCTGGGAGGGGGTGGAGGGCCTGTAAGGTCGGGCGCTCTCTCATCTCTGCACAGTGCTCCCGGCTGTGTGGAAGGGGGATGCTTTGGGATCTGGACCTATGGGCTGCCGGGAGCACGGGATGGGCTTTCTGGGCAGCGTCCCCGGGCTCTGGGACAAGGCGGGCACTGGGCAAGGACCTGCAGCTGGGGAAGGGGAGGTGAGCCCCAGCAGCGGTGGAGACCCAGCGGTGGCAGGGTGACTTGCCAGGCCAAGCACGTGCCGGGCGATGTTTGGGCGTTGCGAGAGGGCTGCCGGTGCTGCTGAGGCTTGACTTGCAGCATGTCCTACCTGGCAGGTGTCGATGCCACCCTGCGGATAGCCAGCACACAGGTTGTGGCTGTGGATGGCCCCTCTGTACCACCCGCTGCTGTTGCAGAGGTTGACATCAATGAGCTGGACCTTGGCCTCCTGCAGGACATCCGTTGACCCTGCAGCTGTGAGCACAGAAAGCAATGAAGCCCCAGCAGCTCCCCCCCTGCCTGGGTGAACCCCTTCCCTAGGGCTTGGCTTTGCGTCCTGAAGGCACTGTGCCCGTGTTTCCCCTCTGTCTGGCTTTGGGTGGTGGGTCAGCCCATTCTCTCCGGAGGCATACGTCCCCACAGCCTGACTGCGGCTTTCGCCTCCGCTCTCGGGAAGCCCAACCCCTCTCCCCAGTGTGCCGAGCTTGCACTCAGGACACCAGCACTTTTGGGGAACTCACATCTTGCAGTGGTGGCGCCCCAACCGCTGACGTAGCAGGTGCGCAGCTCTGACACTCTAAGTGAGGCGTCGGGCACACAGGCAAGCTGGGTGTAGGAGTTGCACTGGACCGGCTGGTCCAGCTCCAGCAGGGCGATGTCGTTCCTCTGCGTGATATTCCTGTAGTGCTCGTGAACCAGCAGCCGCTTAATATGGCGCACTTGGGCCTCGGGGCCCAGCCGAGTCAACTGGGTGGCCCCGATCACCACGCGCCACATGCTGATGTTCCTGGAAGGCAGATGGAGAGGGGGGTCAGAGGGAGCGGAGCCACGCGCTGCAGCAGCCCCGCCGTTCCCTGCCTTCTGCTTCCCAGGGCAGAGAGGAGAGCAGTGCCACGCAGGCTGCCACCGCCCTGGCATGCCTTAGGCACGAGCCATGTGGCGCTGGAGGCTGCTAGGAAGCAGTGGCCCGAGCCCAGCCTTCTCCTGAGCAGTCTCTGGGCTGGGCTCGGCAGTGCCCAGGCACTGGGCGTACTGGCAGGAACCGGGATGGGAGTAGCAGGCGGTGCTGCGCGCAGGGCACCCGCGAGGGTGGTGGGGACACCCCCCTTCCCTGGCCCTCCTTACCTGGCCTCGATGAAGCAGTGTGCTGCCGTCAGCACCCACTGTGGGCTGATGAGGGACCCTCCGCAGATGTGCCCCGTGCCTGCTTCCCAGGGGTCCTGGATGCTGACGATCCAGGGCCAGGCTCCTGGACGGGCATCGGTGCCACCCACCACGCGCGACATGCCGTACTGGTAAGCCATGGGCCGGAGCCCGCAGGTCCCTCTGTAACCAGAAACTCATGACTGTCCTGCTCCACGGCGTGCTGCGGTTCAGGCTGAAGGTCAGCCCTCTTCCCTCCCCACAAGGCGCTGCACGGACAGCAGGGCCAGGGAACCCCCTGGGGCGGGCGTGCGTGCGCCCCTGTTTCTGCCTGAGCCCCGCAGAGGAGCTGTGCCAGCAGCCGGGGTGCTGGCCAGGATCTGAGGCTCCCAGGCGGGGTTGGGGAAGCTGTGGCCACGCGCCTTGCACAGGCCAGCACAGGGCCAGCAGGACGACGACGAGGAGCAGTTTCATTGCTGCCAGTGGCGGCACGTGGCACCTGCAAGAAGCGAACCGAGGGCCTGTCGCCACCAGTGCCGCAGCCGACGTAGTGCCCGCAGTGCTCACGCTGCCCACGGTGCTCTTGTTCCCGGGGCTGATGTCACAGAGTCGCTGGTTCCGGGCACCGGGCCCGGTGGCCTCTTGGCAGAAGGGGGGGCACCATGGGGGGTTCCCGGCAGGAGGGGAGGCAGAAGCCGGCATGGCACACCCCCGACAGACCCCCGCTGAACGCTCTGCCTGCGGGACGAGGCTGTGCAGGCCCCGCGGCAGGCAGCAGCGCCTGGCTGCGAGCGCTGTCTGCTGACAGAAAAAGCCCTGTGTGGCATCGCGACCTCTTGGGGAAGTTCACTGCCACCCCGCTCTCTGCAGCCCTTTGCCACCAGGGCCTTCCCAAAACACATACACCAGAAAACAGAACTGCTACAGGCAGCATGCACGGTTTGGGGTGTTGAGGGGCCCATCTGGCTACAGCCGCAGCAGGCAAGCGGTGATGTGTGAGCGGGACGAGTCCAGCACACCCACATGCTGCACTCCGTACCTATGCGCACGCCTGGGCGCACACACAGAATCACAGAATGGTTTAGGTTGGAAGGGACCTTGAACACCATCAAGTTCCAACCCCCCCTGCCCTGGGCAGGGACACCTCCCACCAGCCCAGGTTGCTCAGAGCCCCGTCCAACCTGGCCTTGAACACTTCCTGGGATGGGGCAGCCACAGCTTCTCTGGACAACCTGCGCCGGGGTCCAACACCCTCACAGTCAAGAATTTCTTCCTAAGATCTATTCTAAACCTCCCCTCTTCCAGTTTGAAGCCCTTCCCCCTCATCCTGTCACTACACACCCTTGTAAAAAGTCCCTCCCCAGCTCTCCTGTCGGCCCTTCAGGGACTGGGAAATGCCGGCACGTCAGTTTGTGTGCTGCACTCTGTGTGTGCACGCATCGTGTGTGCCCTGTGTGTGGGTGCACTCGGTGTCTGGGTGCACTCCGTGTCCCGGTACCCACACGGTGGGTGCACACTGTTTACGTGCAGTGTGGTGTAGATGAGCCTGTGAGCGTGCGCACTGCAGGTATGCGTTTACTGGGTCGAGCGCGTGCCGTGTGTGCGGGCATTTTGTGCGTATGCTGGCAGGCTGTGTGTGCCCGCACTGCGTGTGTGCGTGCGTGCTGCATGTGCATGCCTTCCACGCTCTGTGCATGACGTGCACGAGCACTGTGTGCATTACGTGGGGTGTTCCATGTGTGGTGGGGGCGTGTGTGGGGTGTTAGTGTGTCTTGGTCTGTAGTCAGTGTGTGTGTTCCTATGCAGTCGGGGGGTGTGTCAGTGTGTGTTGCTGTTGTAATAAGTAATTTAGCAAAAGAATTTTGCTTCAGCTAAAATAGATGTGTGCTCACTATGGCTTCAGCTAAGATGGGTCTGTGCTCGCTGTGTGTTTGGGAAAGGGATAGTGTTAGACAGGATATCAGACGAGAGCAACAGTTGGAAGTACAGAAACTTGCAGGGCAAAGGGTGGTGTCGTTAGCTAAGATAACCACAGGAGTGTAAAGAATGAAGAAGCCACAAGAAGGACATGGTGGTAAAGACTTCGAGCCTCCCTCCAATGACTATTAGGAAGACTCGTGAGGAAGCACAGCACCTGCGCTGCTGGAAGGGAGGGGGCATGTTCAGGGGTGGGCTGCATTCCAAGAACTCATTGATTATGTATTTGGGGGTGGGTTGTGTTCCAAGAACTCAAAGAGGAATCGCCGATGGAACAGTTGAAGAGGCTCTGAAGGAATATTCAGCAGTTTTCTGGGACTGACCCAGACACTGTGGCTGGCCAGGAATTATTAAAAAATAAATTTTGTCACCCATGCCTGGCCAGCTATTAGGAAAAAAATGGAAAAGATGGAAGACTGGCATGAGAGAGGAATCAATGAGCTGTTACGAGAAGCACAAAGAGTATATGTGAGGCGCGATGAGGAGAAGCAGAGGGCAAAAGCAAAACTAATGGTAGTGACTGTAAAAGAAATAACAAAGACTAAAGATAAAGCGCCCCAGAATCCGGGGCCAGGGATGAGAGCACACAAGATACAGGGAGCCCATCTGCTGCCGCTCAAAAAGCCCATGTGAATGAAATCAGGAGCCCCAGAGGGCGGAAAGTGTTACCATTGTGGGCAGGGAGAACATTTTAAGAGAGAGAGTCCCAGGCGAAAGAGAGGTCAACGAGTGTTTAAAATCTGTCAACAGGAAGAATACGCTACCCAGTAAGGGTGTCAAGGGCTCTGCCTGCTGGGGGAAGAAAGAATTAGTGAGCCCTTGATAAACTTAAAATCACGCCCCCAGGAGGAAATTTACACCTTTTTAGTAGACTCAGGAGCTGAGAAGTCTTGTACTATGAAATTGCCTTTGAATGGGAAAATCCAGACACCGGGAAGAAGCAGCAACTCCGCTGGACCTCCCTGCCTCAAGGATTCACAAAATCCCCAAATCTATTTGAACAGACGCAAGAGAAAATTTTAGGGGAGTTCCAGGCAGAACCCGCAGTAAGAATCTTGCAATATGGAAATGATCTGTTGGTATCAGGAGAGAGGGAGCAAAAAGTCAGAAAGAGACATCGATACGTTTGCTGAATGGTTTTTTTTGGAGAAAAAGAATTAAGAGTTTCAACGACACAACTGCAGTTTGTACAAAAAGAGGTAAGGTATTTAAGGCATCTAATTAACAAAAGAAAAAGAAAAATCAATCCAGAACGAATTACAGCATTAAGTGTCCCAAGAACGAATAAAGACTTTAAGGTTACTAGAGTACTGTAAATTATGGGCTAAAGGATACAGAAATTTTAGTGACTGAGTCTATGACAAACTTGTAAAAGACAGTCCACTACAGCGGACAGAAGACAAACAAGAGCAATTTAAAGAATTAAAGCAGAAGTTAATAGAAGCCCCGGGTTTAGCCCTCCCCTCCCTAGAAAAAAAAAAAAAGAATTTCACGTTTTTATAAACACGGAAGAAGGGATAGCACATGGAGTTGTAATGCAGGAACGGGGCGGAGAAAGGAAACCGGTGGCATACCTATCCAAAATTAATGGACCCGGTATGTTGGGGGTGGCCCACATGCATACAGGCAGTAGTGGCCACAGCAATATTAGTAGAAAAAAGCCAAAAATTAACCTCTAGAAGAACCCTAATCGTACATCCACACACACACTGTAAGAACTATCTTATCTCAAAAGTCTGGCCGGTGGTTAACAGATTTCAGAACTTTGAAGTACGAAACGATTTTAATAGAAAAGAATGATTTGACCCTGGTGGTAGACAGAAACCTGAATCCTTCACAACTCCTGTAGGAACGGGCAAGTGGGGAGCCGCATCATGATTGATTAGATTTTATAAATTACCAAACCAGGGTAAGAGAAGACCTAATAAACACACCAATGCCCTATGTAATAAAACAAAAACAAACAAACCCAAAAAACTATCCAACAACTTTTTATAGATGGTTCCTCCTGATGTATAGTTGGAAAGAGAGCAAGGAGTTATGTCGTCATTGATGGGGAAGAAAAAGCAGTAATTGAAGAAGGAGGATTACCAGCAAATTAGTCAGCCCAGAGTTGTGAACTATATGCTCTGAAGAGAGCTTTAGATTATCTCCAGGGAAAAGAAGGCATTATCTATACAGATTCAAAGTACGCATATGGAAATTAACCATGGAAAGGAAGTCTCGTGATTTTGCTTTGACAGGAAAAAGCCCTGGAGAGCCTTCAGAAGGCGCATAAGAGTCAGTACTGCTGCATGAGAGCAACAGACAGCAAAAGCCTTGAGAGTGCCTTCGGACTGGGGTGGCACCAAACCCCTTCGACCCTACTTTGCTGCAGTTGTAATTGTTGCGTGTTATAAATTACACAGGTTAAGTGTAAGAATTGTAATAAGGTCATTTGAGGTCCCCGTGGCAGACAGGAGCAGTACCTCTCCCAAGTCTTCGATCTTTAGTGTATCCGATGTGGGAATACAACCCCAATAGATAAGTGTAAGTGGATTAGACATTATTGTTGCAGAACCCACAGAGAATTACGTAATGTGGACCGACCCAACCAGAATGTTCATAGATCCTCGAAATATCAGCTCCAATATGAGTTCTGGGACCGAAGAAAGGACCCTATTGTGCCACAAGAATCAGAGATACCGGACTAAAGAGGAGGGAGGGCAAGACCAGGTTGGCCTCTGGACTCGCTGCCAAGCAGAACTATTTCTCGGCTGTTGGAGGCACCCCAATAGGCACGAGAGGTAGGAGTATAAGCCAGGCTGGACCTCCACTGCCAGTGGTATTATCACTAGTGGTATCTCTAGTACCTGGTGACGAACTTAATAGGCAGAACAAGATTAAGAGCAACCAACCCAATCATTAGGAGAAAGTCTCATTTTTCAGTCACGGATTTTCAAGGATTTTCTTTTCAAGCCACCCAAACAGGGCGTGCTTTCATAGCCATCGGCAATTAAGTTCTCCGTCCCCTCCAGAAAAGCCTTTTCCTAAAGGCGCTCTCCTTCCAAGGGCAGACCCACAAAAAGAAGCCCTCTCTGCTTAATCCATTTCACAGAGAATTTCAAATGCAAACAAGAATTAAACAGGACGTCTTTTCCCCGCTTCAGGGAAAGCCACTAATATAGACCTCGGCAACATATTTAGCAAATCTGTCATTGTAATGCCTTTGCATTGCCCATTTCCAGCTGGAGAGCAGGTTGCAAGGACTTTCATAAAAAAAAAAAAAAAAAACACCACTGCAAAACATATTCCTATCTAGGATGTAAATTTATGAAAATAGGACAGAAGTGAAATTCCTGTGAAACAGAGGGGTTCGGATTGTTACAGTCTTCTTCATCTGGGTTCATCTAGAACCCAGATGAAACAATGAAGAATAGAATAGAGAAGTTTTGTTTGAGGCTTGTAATTATAGAAACCTGTCATGCACCAGTGACGCTGCTTAGAAACCCCCTTACCCTTCCCATCTTGATTTAAATATCTACACTCAAATTAATAGATATTAATAGAAATAACCATTGATTATTTGGATATGGGTATTGAGAGTAATGTATAGTCAAGGGACCAATCAATGAAAATCAAACCCATAAGATGCATTTGGGAACTAGGTATGACCTAACCTAGCTGTAGCTTTGAAGTACCTGTGAAGAAAGCGAGGAGTTGTAGGCCTGGTTAGTAAACCGAGAAAATCTTCTGGAGGTTCCAAGATTAAAGGGGAGGTGGAACTCTGTGACCAAGCTGAGCACGCGCAAGGACCGGGTTCAACCAGCAGACACAGTGAGGAAGACTATGGACGACCACCAGAGGACTCTGGATGACCACCAGTGTACCTGAAGGTGCATGTGTCACGGACATTTACATATCTTAGTGAGTTCGCGGAAATCATATGAATATGTCAATTGTTTCTCGGAAATGTAATGAATACGTATATTTTAATTTTTGTAGTGGAGCAACTCGGTACGCACACTGGGTGGAGTGATCCCCTGTGCGCCCGGTGCCGTAATAAAGCAGTGCCTGCTTTCTAAACTTAAATTAAGGCTTAGAAAGTTTGGTTCTGCCGATTTACGGTAACAGTGGGGGGGGGCTACGTGTCGGGAGGGGATGGGGAGGCGACAGGTGACGCCTCCTTTTGGGGAGGTACTCGCAGACATGACCCGCAGCCGCCGCACCGGGAGGGCTGTCCGGGGGCGGCGGGGCCGGGCCTCGGGGAATGGGGGCAGAAGAGACGGCCGGGCCGGTGCCCGGGGAGGGGGCAGCCCCCCCGGCCCGCCGCCGGCGGTAGCGGAGTTAAGCGATTTCAGGCGGAATTGCGGCATTGGCAGAACCCCCCGTGACGTCTGAGCAGCGGGGGGCTCCCACACCCCCGCACGGGGGCTTCGGCGCGGGGGCTCCCACACCCCCCCGCACGGGCTCCGGAGGCAGGGCCCCGCCCGGCACTGACGCACAGGGGCTCAGCGCGCTGCCTGACCGCCACCCGCACCCCCGCGCCGACCCGCCCACGGCTACCGGGGGGTGGACGGCGGCGGCGGGGACACCCCGGCTCGGTACGGGCGAAAAATAACGCACACAACCCCTCCGCCAGCGCCTGCCCCCGAACCGGCACATTTGCATAGACTACGCCCCCTCCCATAGATTTCCACACACCGCGCCTCCAGAACGAGTCCTCCCATGCGCCACCGCCCCCGCGCCCAGAGATTCGCATGCGCCACGCCCCCGACTCGCTATATTTGGATGCACCACGCCCACAGTCACACATATTTGCATAGGCCACGCCCCCTCGCGCCACCCACCTACCAGAGGCCACTCACCCCGGGCGAGGAACGGGGCGAGCAAAACCCGCCGCGGGGCCGGGGAAGACCGGGCAGCCGGTTCCTCCCGCTCGGGGCCCCGGAAGGCTCCGCGTTTGGGGAAAGACCTCCCCTCCATCCCATTCTTGGCCCATTCCAACACTCAGGTTTGGATGAAACGGCCCAAAATTTGGGGGTTAATGGGGGTTTTTGGACTGCACTGAAAGCGCGGAACAGGCGTCCAAATGGAGTTGGGGATGGGAAAAAATCCCAAATTGCCCTGGTATGCGAAAAGCGCATTTGTTTTAAAAAAATCCAGTTCCCCAAGTTATTTTATGGACAAATAAAGCACCAAATTGCTCCCCATTTCTTTTAAGGCGCTGGTGATGGTGTCACCCAGACAAAGATGACACGTGTGGGGACACACAAATGTCGCTGACAAAAGGATTTGCAGCATCCAACAATTCCCGGCTTTCTCCCCCCAAAATTGTTTAGATTCATCAAAAGAATTTCTCTGAATCCTGGTTGGAAAATAATAAAAATAAATAACTGGGGAATAAAAGCGGGGAGGGAGGAGGGGGTTTGGAGGCGAGAGGAGCGCTCCTCCATGTTATTTGTGCAAAACTGTGGTTTTAAGCCCCTAAAAAAACGTACGTGGAGGCAGCGCTGTGGGGATCTAATACTTTTTAAAACACTATGAAAAAGATGTTTTTATAGATTCACTACCAAGAATGAAAACTGTATTTAGGAAGGGGAGGAAACTGCCCAAAAAGGGGGAAAAAGAAGCCCCCCAAAAGAGAGGAGGAAAGGTGGGAAACTGCACCAAAAAAAGAGGGGGGGAACCACCCTGAAAGGGGGGAGGGGGAGAGGGGGGAGTAGAGGGGGGGGAGAGGGGGTGGTGGACTACCGTGAAAGGGGGGGAGGGGGGGGGAGGACCACCCTGAAAGGGGGAGGGGGGGGGAAGAGGGGGGAGGACCACCCTAAAGGGGGGAAGAGAGGGGGGGAATCAGCAGGGTTAAGGGCTGCTTTTTTCCACTGGAAAGCTGGGAGACACCCCCATTTCCCAACTTTAAAACCTGCTTTTTGCTCCAAAGCTGGGAGGGGAAAAAAAAAAAACACCAAACCCCAACCCCACATTTACCCTTTTGGGGATGGATTGTGGGGTTGGTTTTTTGTGCATGTGGAAACAGAGCTGGCGACAGCTTCCCCACCACCAGTGCTGCCGGGCAGCCCAACGCCCGGCACAGCCCAGGGTCCTCCACAACCCAGTTCCAAACTGGTGGAGCCGGAACGGAGATTCGGCAGGTGACTGGCGAGGTGCTGCCAGGGCCCAAGCGCCCCAAATAGGTGGGTTAAATATGATTGACCTCCACCGGTAATTAATCTGCAAGAGGCCGGGAGTGGGGTTTTGTTCATAACCTGGATTGGTCGGATTTGAATAGGATTTACCTGTGCTTTGTGCCTGGGTAGGACCTCGCTGGGGGTGGGTGGGTTATTTTGGGGCGTTACGCCATAAAACTGTGGCGGCGACAGAAGATTCGCCCAATGCCGTCGTCCACCGCTGCTCGTCATTGTCTTCGTCACCATCCACCGTGTCAGGACTCCAGGCTGTTTTAGCAGAGGAGTGGGGAAAAACATAAAAAGGAGAAAAACAGCCAAAATCCTTCCATGAAGCGAAAGCAACCTGCCAGTGCTGCCCTCATAGGGTGCAAAGTTGGGTAAAGAAAACCTCATCAGCTAAACATCAGCTATCCCGGGAAGTGAAAGTTCCCGTTCCATGTAGCAAAAAATCCACTCGCATGAATAACTTAGACAAAACCAGCCCACAAAAGGACAAGAGGCACCTTTGGTCACCCTTTGCTTGAAGCTTCGCTAAAACTGTATACTCAGATTAGCCCTTTCCTGCAGTTTCTTTCCCAGAGTTTTGCCCCAAACCCACGCTTCTAGCCCCGCTCCCCAGGCCCTCCCTCGGGGCCCACCACCTTTCCCCAGCCCAGCCTGTCCTTAAAGCTTTTCTTTCCACACACGGCCCTTTCCACTCACCTCCCTCCGGGGCCTCCTCTCTCACAGGCACCTCACAGCCCTGCAAACCTCCTCTCCCACTCACGAAAACCCATTCCCCCCTCACAAACACCCACTCCCCTCACATTAAGACCCATGTCCCCGACTCCTCCCTCACACACCCATTCTACTCACAAACACCTATTTCCCTCATTCCTCCCTCATGGTAACACCCATTGCCCTCACTCCCTGCTCCCGTTAACACCGTCCTCACATAACACCCACTCCCCTCACTACCCCCTTGTAATAAGTAATTTAGCAAAATTTTTGCTTCAGCTCAAATGAACATGTGCTCGCTATGGCTTCAGCTAAGATGGGTCTGTGCTCACTGTGCGTTTGGGAAAGGGATAGTGTTAAATTGGATATCAGATGAAAGCAACAGGTAGAACTACCGAAAATTTGCAGAACAAAGGGTGGTGTCGTTAGCTAAGATAACCACAGGAGTGTAAGGAATGAAGAAGCCACAAGAAGGACGTGGCGATAAAGACTTCGAGCCTCCCTCCGATGACCACCAGGAGACCCCTGAGGCAGCACAGCGCCTGCGCCGCTGGAAGGGAGGGGCGTGCTCGGGGGTGGGCTGCATTGCAAGAAGCCATTGATTATGTAATTAAGGGTTGGTTTATTTTCCGAAAACTCATTGATTATGCAAATTATGTTCCAAGAAGAAACATGAATAAGTATAAGGAATACGAAATAAAAACAAGTGGTTGTAAAGGAAAACTGAGCCACAGGAGGAGAAATCCCCTGTGTAACTCCCAGCGCTGTAATAAATATTCTTTGCTCCACCGAATTTGCCCCAGACTAAAATTCAATACAGTGAGCGTGTTTCTCACAATTTGGGGGCTCGTCCGGGATACCTGAAGCCCACGTTCGGAGCCTTGGACGGGTGAGTAGACCGGGACAGTGCGCCACTGCTGACTTCAGCAATTCTCACGTTCTCCCCGCCCACAGTGACGGACCAGCGGCAACAGCCCGGTGAAGGGGCTCGTGGACACAAGGGGGGTCCCAGGGATAACCGCGGCAGCCGATAACACTTGTGCACGAGACCCGGGTAAGAAAATTGACTGTTAAGTATTGCTCGGGCGGCTGGGTGACGGGGGATTGAGAGTGGTGTGAGTGAGACGCGGACTAGATCTGCGAAGCGAGTGCGGAGTCTTTCTAACCGCGGTTCCGTATCTCCGCGAGGAGACCGGCCGGTGAAGAGACGAAGCAAAAGGCTGGAGTTGAGAGATCCCCCGGGGAAAAAATTGGGACAAGGGAAAAGTAAAAAGGAATTTAAGGGAAATTCCAGGAATACCTCCAGACAGTCCATTCGGGAGGATGTTGTTACAATGGGGGCAGGAAGGAGAGTCCTGCACCCGTGATAAAGATAAAAGAAAGAAAATTATATATTGTATGTTTAAATGGACCAAAGAGCCCATAAGGCCAGAGAAGTTGTATTGGCCAAAGTATGATTCTATAGAGGGGTGGCTGTGTCAAGCACTAAACGTATATGTTAACTCTAAAGAATCATTTGATGAAGAAGAAAGCGAGTATGCAGCGTGTTGGAAAGGAGCTGCAGGGGTTTTTAAATGGGAAATACAAAAGAAGGAGGAAGACCAGAGACACCATGTTTTTGTCCTCTACTGCAAAGTGTTCTGTGAAAAACAATCAACCAAACCCCACCCAACGACAACATCAAAACCCAAAGAGAAATCTCTCCAGCTCACACGAGCC
The DNA here is from genome assembly GCF_965231255.1 of Vanellus vanellus. Taxonomy (NCBI): domain Eukaryota; kingdom Metazoa; phylum Chordata; class Aves; order Charadriiformes; family Charadriidae; genus Vanellus; species Vanellus vanellus. The sequence continues at coordinate 256,438 of NW_028127117.1, read as the reverse complement.
TGAGCTCACTCTCCGTTCCTCTCTTTCCAGTGTCTCGGGGGGGTCACGGCCGAGCTGAGATTGCGGGGGGGTGGTGGTGGGAGTTTGCCCCATGGCTGTGATGGGGGGAGAAGGGGTGGGTGGGGAGTGGGGGATGTGGTGTGGGGGTTTTTTGGGGGGTGGTGGTTTTTTGCCAGGTGTCGCTTTACCCAGTGGCTCGGGAAGGCGTTGGCATCAGGAAGCCTGTGCTAAAGCGGGGTGGGGGCCTCGCCGCAGTTGGTTAGCAGAGCCAAAGTGGTTACTAATGGTTATTAACGGCAAAGTAATTAGGCCCGTGTAATGGGGAAGCTCAGATGCCCCCTAACCAACCCCCCGGTGCTCCTCTACCCAGGCGAGCGCTGGGCGCCCCCCCCACAGGAGAGGAGCGCACCTCCGGGGTGGGTGGAAGGGCATCACCCAACGGGGAGAGGACCAAGATGGGGCTTGGGTGTCCCTTGGGGTGGCCGGGTGGCGGGGTAGGGCTGCTGGGGGCTGCCCGATGAGGGACATCCCCACCACGCCTTTCTCCATGGCTCCCACAGCTCTGCTCCCTCCCTCCCTCCCACCCATCCAGTGCCACCGGAGAGGTGGTGTCCCCCCTCCTGGGGCGGGCAGGGGCTGTGCCACCCCATCTAACACCTCAACGCAACAAAGCACCTCACTGGGGGAGGGACCCTGTGCCTGGTAGCCCCGTGCGCCCCAGCACTGTAAGGATGAGGCTGAGCCCCCACCACGGCCACCCTGTGCAAACCAAAGACCCCCCCAAACACACCCCACTCCCCCCATTCCCCGCGGCGCTGTGAGGATGCACAGCCGAGGGGTACGGGTAGGGCTCTCTCCATCCCACAGCCTCCCCCTTCCTCCTCCCTCGCCTCCCGACGCTATCCCTTTAGTTGGACTAACATAGGCAGAGAGACAGAGAGTTTTTATTATTGTTTTTTTATTTCCTAAAAGCCACCGGTTTTTCATCCCAGGCATGGCCAGAGGAGCTCGCCCAGTGTTGAGGGGGGGAGGTTGTGCTGCGGTGCACAGCGCAGTGGCTCATCAGTTTTTAGAATTAATGTAACACTAACAAAACTAACGGCGATTTTTAAGTTTTGTAAGGATTTTAATTCTTTATTTATTTCATTTCAGAGGGGGCCAGGGCAGGAGAGGGACATTTGTTTTTTAGCAAAAGCCGGCTTTCCTAGAGGTTAAAGGAAAGGCCGTGCTCGGCTGTAAATGCTCCCCTCCAGCGTCCTGGATGGGGGGGACGGATCTCCTAGGGGCCAGCTGTATCCTTGGAGGATTCCCCATTTGTCTCCCAAGACCCTGCGGTTTATATTTCCTGACTTGGTGAGGGTGCAGGATTATGCCTGAGTGGATTACACTGTCTGGGATATTTCCCTCTGGTGGTGCCATAGCGAAGTCTCTGTTGCCAGTTTGTGATGTCCGGCGCTCAACGTCACGGGAAGAGTGGTGGGATGGGACTCGGGGCATTTTGATTGTTAAGGGCCATTTGGTTTTGGTTGTTCTGCACCATCTGGAGATAAGCCCGGGCTGAGCTGTTTTGCAGCTCCCCCCAAGTTCTCTCTGCACAGCCACGGCACGGCGGAGATGGAGCTGAGTGGGATGGCAGCTCCCTGCCTCTCACCTCTGGTGCTCTGAAACCGGCTTGGCTGGCTGCTCCCACACAGTGTGTTACTGGCTTGCCCAGCAGGTAAAGAACCCAGATTTGGGACGCCACTGGCGTGTCCATAAGGGGTCCTGGGCTGCCCTTATGGGGTCCTGGGGGGGGGGGGGGGGGGGGGGGGGGAGTCTTGCAGGCCAGAGGGAGTCTGGGGCAGCCCTTCAAGGATCTGGGGGTCCCCTCTGGTGCCTCTGGGGAGGGTTTTGTGGCTGGAGAAGGCCAAGCTGGTTGCAAGAGATGCTTCCTCCCTTTCTCCAGCCCACCCAGCTCCCCCGACACCACCACCCCCCCAGGTTGGTGGGTGCCCGCAGTGCCAGCCTGTCCCACTGGGTCGGGCACTGAGGGGGGCACAGCCCCAGCTGCGGGATGGGAAGATGAACCACAGCACCAGGGATAGAGACCAACATTTTATTTCTTTAACATTTCCCATGGGGGGCACCCCAGGGTTGCGCGGCTGCACCGCAGCTGGTGCCAGGAGGGACTCCAATGTCCCCCCCACAGCTCACCTGGCTCCGCTCGTGATGCTTTTGATGGGGCTCAGCACGGTCTCTTCTGTGCTACGGACCAAGCGGCTCCAGGTAGGCGACTGCTGCACCGCACTGTGCTGCAGCGTGGGGAGGGGTGGGGGGCTGCGGCACGGGGCTGGGAGCTGCTCCCGTCTCACCCAGCTCCCGGGGTCCTGCAGAGGGAATGGAAGAAGCCAAAGCAAGGGACGACGGACGCGAGAGCCCGCCCAGAGGAGCAGAGCGGTGAGTGGCCCTGGCGCGGAGCACCATGCAAACAGCCCACACCCCACGGCAGCCCTGAGCCGGGGCTGTGCCGGGGGCTGCCGGCCGCTCACTCCGTCCCCTCCCTCAGCAGCTTCTCGGCTAGTGGATGAAGGATGGGAGCTCAAGTCGACACAGGAGAAGCAGGGAGTGTGGCGGAGACCCCCAGATCCTGCCCCAGACCCTCAGCCCGTGCCCTGCCCTCCCTGTGCTGGGCAGCCCTGCCCGCCTGCTGAGGAGGGGGTGCTGCCCGTGGGCTCCAGCGGAGGAGACGGTGTGCAGCGGGTCTCTTCTCTCTCCTCCTCTGCAGGGCAACCAAGGAGGCAGCGAGGAGGGAGCACCAGGCCCCACAGGACCCACTGGGCTCCCTGCCAACCATATATCATCTGAGCAGTGATGCCTCTCTCTACCCCCTGCCCCTGCCAAGCCCCCACGTCCCCCTGCCCTCCTCTGCCACCTATAGGTCCTATCAGTGGGGACACCTCCTTCTGGCCCCCGAGGGCCACCGCAAGAGTCCCTGCAGCCTGTGCTCGCTGGCCAACTCGGAGGACTGCAGCAGCCTGTTGAGGAGCAGCTCCTCTTCCCACAGCTCCCTCTACCACTTCCTGGAGCCCTGGCCCAGTGCAGCAACAGAGCCAGTGGTGCTCACACACTCAGGACAACCCCGCTCTCCCATGGCTGCTGCTGGGGCAGTGCGGAAACCGGGGCTGGTCCTCGGCCAGGAGCCTCCACAGGAGCTGCCAGCAGGGACCGAGAAAGAGTGGGTTCCCAGGCAGGGGATGGACAGGGCACAGAGGCCCACGGATGAGCACCTGTCCCCCAGAAGGCCCCCAGCCATGGACATGGACAAGGTGGAGCGGGTGGAGGAGATCACCTGTGCTTTCCAGGCCTTGAACACAAAAACGGAGGAGTCCTGCAAGACCACGGGCAGGGAGTGTGGCCAGGCAGACCCAGGGCTGTGCAGGACAGGAAGGTGCCCGCGGCAGGGCTGCGCCTGGCTGTGGGGCTACTTGAAGGGCTGGTGGAGATGCCACTAGCCGTGTCTGCTTCTGCCAGCCCTGCAAGCGGTGACAGCACCAGGCCCAGAAGACCAACAGTGCCCCGAATACTGAGCAGCTGTGGGGTGTGGGGCCGGGAACCCCTCTGGGGTACCCCCTATGTGAAACGTTAAAGAAATAAAATGTTTGTCTCTAGCCCTCGTGCTGTCCTTCCTCCTCCCGTCCCATGGCTGCGGGTGCTCCCCCGAGGGAGCAGGCTGCAATCAGCAAGCACTCTGTGTTGAGCTCCCCTGCTCACAGCCATGCTCCGCCTGAAGGCGGCGAGGCAGAAGCAGTCTCCAGCCAACTTGGGCGCAAAAAGGTTCATCTGACTCAGCGGGTGAGGAAGGGCCCGTTTCAACTCTGTACCTCTGGCATTCTCAGGTCGGAGGATTTGATGGAGCCAACTGAGAGCGGCAGCATACGCTGCGGGGCTCTGAGCTGCTGCGTGGTGCCAGGTCTATCCAACGTCAGGCAGTACGTTCCCAGGAGACTTCACTGCTAACAACTCTTCCGAGGAAGTGGGGCCGTTTCTGTTGTCGTAGCCTGCCTGGAGAAAGAGCCCCACGGAGCTAAGAGTCTGCTGAGCAGCAAGGGAGCAGAGTCGCTGACTCTCAACCAAGGACTGAAATACAGCAACTCACTCTATTGCCTTCCCCCTTCGCCCGCTGCCTCCCACAGTCTAGAAGAAAAGAACCAGGGAGCTCCAAAGGAGGGGACCCCTCCCCCACTCCCCCAAATCTGCCCAACACCTCCAAAGCTCCCTCAAGACACGGGACTCCTCCCACACACCTCCACTCCCCACACCGCAACCCTCCCCCTCCCCCAACGCTCCAAAAAGCAGCAGTCCTTAGGGCAGACTCCTTAAGCTGACTCCACAGCTACGGCTCCCCGTCGGCTCCGGGGGAGACAAGGGGGCCCCGGGGCTCTCCGTGGGCTTTAAGGGGGTCCCAGGGCTGCCCACGGGCTCCCAGCAATGCCCGTGCCCACCACCCACCCCCGCTTCAGGGGGCCCAGCGATGACACCCCCCGACCCATCTCGGGGGTACCTGGGGGGACTCGGCCGTGGGCTGGAGGCGGGCCAAGGGGGCACGGCCGGGCTGACCTGCCGGGGGGAGCTGAGAGCGGAGCCCAGAGCGGAGCCAAGCGCCCGCCCAGGCCGGCCCCGGGCACCCTGCGCTGCGGCCGGGGCTGCCGCCACCTGCGGGGAGCGAGCGGGGGGTGAGGGGGCGGCAGCGGAGGACGGGGGGGGGGGAGCTAAATCGGCCCTGTTCCCCCCGGGGACCCCCCACTCGGCTCTGCTCCCCCCCAAAAAGGCCCAGGCGGCCCCCCGAGTCCCCCAGCCCGGTCCCGACACCACACAATCCCCCGAACTGGCCCTGGACACCTCCGCACCACCGCTCCTGCCGCCGCCGCCGCCGCCGCCGCCGCCGCCGCCGCCCCGCCCGCCCACTCTCCTTCTCCCGCTCCTGCTCTCCTTCTCCCGCTCCTGCTCTCCTCGGCCCCGGTCCCCCCCGTCTCTCCCGGTACCGACCGCCGACGCACACCGGAAACGTTCTCCTTCGCGTCCGCCCAACCGCGCACGCGCCGAAGGGCAAACCCGGGCCACGCCCCCCAGCGTCGCCGCGGCGAAAGCGGGCGAGAGGGGCGGGGCCGCGCCGAGGAGAACGAGGGGGCCGGGCCCCACCGCAGCCCCGCACCGGGCACTGCGAGTTCGAAACCATCCCTGCCCTCCCCAAAATCAGCCGGGACCGCCCGAAACCAGCCCAGCCTTCTCCAAAATGAGACGGACGTCCGCCTGCAGAGCTCCGCCAGCCCCCCCGACGGACATCACGGGGATGGGGGCAAAGAAAACAACCAGAAAGGTACTGAAAATAACGTGGAGACGGTGCTTAGAGATCCTTCCGAGAGGCAAAACACGGCCTTTGTTCTCATTTTTGAACACGGGGTTTCGCAGTGCTTCGCGGGCAGTGCTTATCCAGGGGCATCAGCTATCCCGGGAAGCGAACGTTCCCATCCCGTGTGGCAAAAGTCCACTCGCATGAATAACTTAGACAAAACCCGCCCACAAAAGGACAAGAGGCACCTTTGGTCACCTTTTGCTTGAAGCTTCGCTAAAACTGTATACTCAGATTAGCCCTGTCCTGCAGTTTCTTTCCCAGAGTTTTGCCCCAAACCCACGCTTCTAGCCCCGCTCCCCAAGCCCTCCCTCAGGGCCCACCGCCTTTCCCCAGCCCAGCCTGTCCTTAAAGCTTTTCTTTACACACATAGCCCTTTCCACTCACCTCCCTCCGGGGCCTCCTCTCTCACAGGCACCTCACAGCCCTGCAAACCTCCCTCTCACGAAAACCCATTCCCCCCTCGCTCCCCCCTCACGCAACACCTCTTCCCCTCACACACTCGCTCCCACACCCCCCACCATCCTCTCTTCCTCTCTCCTCCCCCTCCCCCCATCTTTCGCCCCCCCTTCCCCTCTCCTCCCATTCAAAATGGCCCTTCCCTCCCCCTCTCGCCTTTTCCTGCCTCAGCCCCCGCCCCCCGCTCAGGTGACACCGCACACAGCCGCCATGAGGCGCGGCGGGGAGGGCCGGGGCTGTGAGAGGCGATGGCGGTGAGGGAATTTTCCTCTTTTTTCCTCTTCTTTTCATCTCCTCAGGCTTCGGGCAGCCCCGCGCGGGCGGCTGGAGATCCCCCCCTCCCCTTCCAGGAGTGGCCCCGGCCCTGGGGCGGCCCCCGCCTCCCTCCTCCCCACAGGCTCTCCTCAGGGAGAGCCCCCAAATCTGTCCCCTGGGCGGCTCCACAGCCTCCTGTGTGTCCGGGAATGGGGTTTCCCTCAGGGAGAGCCCCCAAATCCATCTCTGTCATTGCCCTACAGCCTCCTGCATGGCTGGGAGCAGTGATTCCCTCAGGGATAGATCCCCCCTCATCCCCAAACCTATCCCCAGGGTGGTCCCACAGCCTCCTGCATGGCTGGGAGCAGTGTTTCCCTCAGGGAGAGCCCCCAAATCCATCCCCAGGGTGGTCCCACAGCCGCCTGTGTGGCCAGGAACGGCGTTTCCCCCATGGATGGAGCCCTCTCCTTCCCCCTACCCCACTCCTGGGCAGCCTTTTCCTCCCTCCCACCTTCTCCCCACAGCTCTTCCAGGGCTGGGAAAACACTCCTGCCCTTTCTCTTCCTGCGGGTTTTGAGAAGAGCCCCCTGTCTTCCCAGCCCACACGTGGGGTGTGGGCAGCTCCACGCCTTGTGTTTGAAGCGGGAATTGGGATATTTCAGTTTTCTTCTGCGATCAGGCATGGTTGTGAAAGGGCCAGTTGTAGTGGTTAGGCTTTGGTGGGTGAGTAACAGCAAATCTTATTGAACTTTTCCTTTTTTTCAGATTTTGTGTAGGGGGCTCGTTGTCCTCACGCCCGCGAGTTCTGCTCCAGGTCAAGCGAAGCCCCATGGAACTGGCCCTAAGGGCGGCGGCGGCCATGGACCAGCGCCCCTTTGGCGTCGAGAACGTGGTTTATTTTGAGGTGAATCTCCCTGTTTTTCTTGAAAAGCAGGGGGCTGGTTTGTAGTGAGGCTTAAAACCCCGGGTTGTGCCTAAGTGTGGGGCTGATTTCAACCTCAGGGGCTGCGACTCCGTCCTCAGGGGCTCCGACTCACAGCCCTGGCAGCACCGTCAGCGCGCCGGGCTTGGCATTCTCTTGTATTTTGAAGGGTTTCTTACGGATCCGCAGCAGCCGGGGATATTTAGCAGCTGTGTATTGGTGGTGGAATCCGTGTGGTGAAAAGATCTTTGGGGTAAAGAGGTGAATAGGTGGTTTGTTTTTTTTTCACCTCGAGAATGTTTCTTGTTGCCTTGTACCTGTAAAAAGATGTTCAAATCGTTAAGGTGTTCAAATCGTTTCATAAAATTACCCCCTAGACAGGAATATGTTTTGTGGTTGGTTTGAGGTTTTTTTATGAGTCCTTTCAGCCTGCTCTCCAGGTGGAAATGGGCAATGCAAAGGCATTACAATGATAGATTTGCTAAATATGTTGCCAAGGTCTATATTAGTGGCTTTCCCTGAAGCGGGGAAAAGACGTCCTGTTTAATTCTTGTTTGCATTTCAAATTCTCTGTGAAATGGATTAAGCAGAGAGGGCTTCTTTTTGTGGGTCTGCCCTTGGGAGGAGAACGCCTTTAGGAAAAGGCTTTTCTGGAGGGGATGGAGAACTTAATTGCTGATGTCTCTAAAAGCGCGCCCTGTTTGGGTGCTTTGAATTTTCCAGTGTGGGAAAAGCCGCAGAAGTGTGTATTTCTGTCCAGCTGCAGAGAAATGGGTAATACTGAGCCCTACAATAGCTTGGTTGTTTTTTTTCCCCTGTGTGATGACTGGTGTGGAGGGAGTTTGTACCAAAGAGTCAACTTCTGATTGTGGGCAGCCCCTGTTTTAGGAACTGTTGCGCAGATTGCTTATCGATGCAACTGCTGCCGCGACTCCCGCACTCCCTGCTGCTGTCAAGCTTTTATTACTTGTTCTGAAAAGCTCTCGAAATACGTGCAGAGCTGCGCGGCTCCCCCGAGCCAGGTGTCCACGGCCACTGCCTCCTCGGCTCCTGTTGGCCATGGCTGACTATTTTCAGCAGGATTCGAATATGTCTGTGTGCTCCTCCTTCCTTTTTAGCCATCTGTTATTTGAGTTTGGGACTCGGAGGCCTTACTGTCTTCCTGCGCTCTGTTTTTTATCACTGTTGACAGTTCTGGATTCACCAATAACAGTACTCAGCGCTTACATCTGGAACTCCCTGAAAACAATGAACTCATTGATCCAGGGCCAAAGGTTTAGAAATAAATGGAACAAGGTCAAGCCTTGGGATCTTTAGTAACGTGATTCGGAGCCTCTCACCTGGCTTCTCGGTGGAGCTGGCACAGAGGTCGGTGATAATCCAAAACTGCAGAGCGAGCTGGGTGCCCGTGGAAGGGGAACCGCACTCTCAAGTGGAAATACTTGGGGTCTCGTTGCCTGTGGGAGGGAAAGGGACGTCAAGAGTCAACCTAAAGGAACTTCTCACCTTCAGAGGTCGCGCTCTGGAGGTGATGGTTAATTGAGGGGAGTTGTGGAAGTGTGCCTTACTGAGCAACATGCTGCTGCTGGCCCGAGACTAAATGTCTCCAAAGTTTGGGATTGGTTTAAGTGCTTTTTGGTTATTAGCTGGATGTCACTCTTAGAAGCACCTCTTGCCCTGTCTGTAGGGGTTTGCTGCTGCCTCCTGCATTGGGCCAAGGGGACCGGCAGCCCTCAGGACAGGGACTTTCTCAGGCGCGGAGGTTAAACCTGGTGCGTGCTGCTTAAAAACTGCTCTGGGTGTTAGTGCGGCGGTCACGGTGAGAAATGTGTTGGCTTAGGGGAGCCTGAGATTTGCATTCCTCTTAACTGCGGGGGATTTTGGGGAGCCTGTGTGGTACAATCCCCTTCCTGCTCCCAGATTCCTGTCACTGACCCGTCAGCGGGGTGTTAGCAGAGCTGATGCCCGCAGCGGCTGAGGGTCGGCATGATCCCGGCATCGCCGGAGCTCTGGAGCCAAGGAATGGGAGCGTGGCCCATTTCCATCACAGCTTGTGAGGGAAATAGTGCGGTTTGATATAGCCGGGGTGCGTAAACGGGGATTCCTCTTTGCACATGTGCTTACAGGGTGCACGCATGTGTGTTACGTGGAGTGTTTCTTAATGCCTGCGAAGATTTACGAGATTGGTTAATGAGCGTTGCTTTGCTGTGCAAGTGCAAAGTGTTATTTTCATGGAGAAACCAGCTCGGATGTTCCGTTTAGGCATTCTGCCTTTAAAAAAAGAAAAATATTTTAAAGCTTTCCTTGCAGGCAGAATAACATCTGCTTTTGAGGATTGTTTCTTTCCCTGCAGGGTGGGAAAATCTACAGCCTCGCTAAGGCCGCAGAGGAAGAAAACTTGTCAGTTTCCTGGAGCAAACTGCAGTTTGGAGAGGGGTGTGTTTTGCCAGAGCGCCTTTTAGCACCTCGTCGGGCACATTTCTTTTCCCTGGGGGCTGAGGTTTAACACGGCCTTTTCATTTGCCTAGCTTTTGGTTGTATGAATTAATGGGTGTTTCAATGGGAACCACAAGACCTAATTTCTCAGTCGCCATCTTAAAAATTGTGCAGGGGCGGAAGTGGGACAGGGAGGTGACCGGAGTGAAACGCTGAAGGCTGTTAAGGCTGGAATAAGGAATGGCGGGGCTTGTTCTGGTCACACACTATGACAATAAAAGGCCACGAGTTCCTCGTGGAGGTAAAGAACCGACAATCTGGGAGGGCGTTCAGGGATTTGCCTCATCGAAGGGTTTCCAGGGGAATATGGGGGTCACTCTCCATCTCATTCCTGGTGAGCTGCCTGCCTGTTAAGACCATTATTACTTTATAATCACGGAGGGAGGCCCTGAATTCAGGTTTGGGAAGCCATTAGCTAATTTTGTGGTTAATGCTTTTTTTTTTTTCAGAGTGAGTCTGTGAATCGGTTCTCTGTGCTGAAGGTGAGACACGTCCTTCCCTCTGCTTTGGCAATGGCCGCTTTCCTTGGGCACAGGGACCACACAGCCCTCTGCACGTTTCTCGGTAAGTAAATTGTGGCTGTGCCGCCTTCCTGCCCGGCCTGGGGAGCTTGTCCTTTACTGAGTGAGAAAGCAAGTTTTTCCCTGGAAGAAATAAAGAGATTTAAAAATCTCTATCCTTCTGTGCAGCAGTGCTGTCCCAATGCGGCCTCGGGAGAGGCACCTTTCCTCCAGCGCTGGAACCATGGCAGGGAAGGGACCTGCTATATCGTTAGGTGGACGAATTTCATCGTTCTTTGGCAACAAACGAATGTGGTGACAATGGTGACCTGGTCCAGCCAGCCTTGGTGATCAGTCCGCTCCTCCCTTTCCCTGTGGGAAGGCTCCGAGGATCTCCTGGGCTGTAGGAAAGGGGAGGCAGTAAGGATGCTGTGCTGGGGAGCTTTGACTGCCTTTGCTGTCTTCCAGATGGAGAGATGGATCCGCAGCACTTGGGAGCTCACCTTCCCCAAACGCTGAGTTTGCCATTTGTTATCCACAAACGACGTGTTTTTCCGTGCAGGAAATGGATTTTTCAGAAATTCCAGCGTGTTATGGAAAGAAAACGCTCCTGGAGTTTTTAATGCAGGTCATTCTTTTTTGGTGTAGCGGTTAAAACGTGATGTCTGTAACTTTGAAATGAATATTTGTATGCATCTGTCAACGGGTACAATTCACATAGCCGCTCACAGGAGAAGGGATCTTAACCGCATTTCTGATTTTAGGCTGTATCGTGATAATGCCGGGGATTGATGTCGCGCTGGAGATTTTTCTCCAGTTTCCACCTTTTGCCACTAAATGAGCGGCAGAGATTTCCCAGCTAGACAGGCAGTGAGCTCTACACAGGAATGTGAGCGCGGATCCAACGTTGACGGTAATTAAATTACGTTGTTCAGAGGTTCCTCCTTTTAATGAAAGTCTGGAAAAGTGAAAAAGGAGGTGCCTTTCTCCTTTGGGATTGCTGTTGTGGCAGAGGGGATGGAAACAACCCACGGGGGTTTTGCTCCGCTCCTGGCTTTGGCTTGGAAAAAGCCCTGAACGGTTTGATCCCTGTGGGGCCAACTCTGAGCAGGGTGAGGGGCAGCTGTGCCAGGAGATCCAGAGGGTCCATCTCCACAGCTTCCGTGTCCAGTGAGCAGTTTCCCCGAAAGGAGGGAAATTCTGGGAGAATGGGGAGCGGTGTGTGATGATGAGGGCGGTGAGGAAGGCTAAAGGATGATCTCAACGATTTTAACTTGTGCTGTTTTTTCTATACATCTTTTGGGCAGAATGGATGGGGACTTTGGGTTTAGCCGAAGAAGGATAACCCTAAAATCAGCGTTGGGCCGTGAGTTCCGGCCCAGCGGTCAGAATAACCGCAAACCCTGGGGAAAGGGGGCTGAGGAGCGGGTGCACGGTTGGTTCGGCACCGGGGCTCTGCCAGTCCTTGCTGTTGCTGTTGACCTGCTCCCCATGGCTTGGCCAGTTCTCCCACTGCCCCGCAGCGCTGCAGAGGGTAACAGAGGGGTTATTTTGGCTGGAGTATACCCCCGTGCTTGCCAGAAATGGCCAGTGCTAGCCCAGGCTGGGCTTGCCACTCAGGCTGACCTCATGATGCCGGTTGCCGGCCTCCCGCGTTCTACACAACATTCCAACGGTGGTCTTGGCCCACCGTCGCAGCTCTTCTGCTGCTGGCTGTCGGTCTCAGAGTGAACCTCGCCAGTTTGCTCAGCGTTTGAGGAAGGAAGTGGCAATTTTCTTGCCCGATGGGGCGCAAAAGGGCTCACGTGGTGGAACGGTAATGCTGTTGGTGGCGAGAAGGGGCTGTGGGAGTTGTTAGAGGGCAGTTGGTGATGCTGTGCTGGGAAATAACTGCCGTACCTGACACGTCCCCTCCTTCGAAGCGGGTGCGTGCTAGCGTGCTGTTCCCAGCTCTCCTTCCTCACCTCCTCTGCCTTAACAATTTCAGACACGTCAACGTCGGCAGTGAATTTCAGGCCGAGATCCCAGACCTCCAGGACAGATCCCGGTTGGAGGAGGAGGAGGAGGGAGCATCGCTAGTGTGGAAGCCCTGGGGAGACATCGCAACGAACCCGGAAACACAGGACAGAGGTTTCTCTTAACGCTTTTCTTCCCAGGTCCCCCCCGAGATACTAAGGGTCGAAAACTGCACGTTTTCACAGCAGCTGTTTGTCCGTTGGGACCCTCTCCCTCTTTTCCTTGACAGCATTCGTGGCTGGTAGCACCCGAGGGTGGCTCAGATCTGGTGGGACAGTGAACAGATAACAACCGGTGGTGCTCTGAGTCGCGTCCTCTGGGAGAGACGGTCAGGGGCGTTTGTAGCTGTCCCACGTCAGCTGCAGCGACCTCGGGAGAGGGGAGATCTGTCTCTGGAGCTACCGGTCCCAAAGCTGCTCTGAAGGGAGAGAGAGCGATACCGGATAACCTGCCTTTTTTTCGGTGCCTTTTCTGGGTCTCCAGTCTGTCTGCTCTGTTTGCCCTCTGCCTTGTATCGCACTTTTTCTCCTTTCTTGACGAAAACTGACTTTCTGTTGGTTTTTGTTGCATTTCTAGTGACAAATCTGCTCAACTTCGCCTGCTCCAATGTCATGCCGGGGGGAAGAGCCAACCTGGAGCACGCCTTGCACCGCCTGCATGAAGCTCTGGTAAGAAGCAGCTCTTTTCGAATTCCTACTGGACTAGGAAATATTCTCATCAACTGCCGTGGGCGGAGGTGACCCCGACACGCTGTTGCTGAGCGTCGACTGAGTACCATCTTCCCACAGTGGGCTGAAGAGTTGATCTTTTGGCCCCTGCTGAGGGGGAATCTAAGTCTTGTTCTCTGAACTCCCGCAGGAGGGTCTGGAGATGTTGCAGTCTGGGGCACCCCAGCGACCTGAATCCCATCCCCTGGCTGATTATCATTACGCAGGTAAAGTGGAAGCAGAGCTTGTTGCTTCTCCGGGAATGCGAGCGGGTACTGCCGTTCCCTTTGTTCTGATTGAAAGAAGTGATTTTTAGAAACGTGCGAGCAGTGGCTCGTGTTCTTTGGGGCAGGGAAGTAGTCTTTTTAATCTGTTCTGGGGGCCTTTTGGCACGGGGAATGCCTCGTCCCTGTGTTCTAGCCTGCTGCTGTCCCTTGCGGTGACACCCCACGCCGCCCAACGCTCCTCCTTTCCCTCGCGCCCCGGCTTTACTGCGTGCAGGGCTTGCTCTGCTGGCAGCCATAACTGCTCGTGCTAACAAACTGCCTGCGGTGTTGGCTAATTGCTTTGCGAAGGAGGAGACATGTGGACGCGTGACAAATACATCGTGCGCGTTTCCGTGAGGTTGCAAGGGGTCTAATCGTTTGCACGTGGCTGTTTCTTCCCAGGCTCAGACACTTGGACGCCCCTGGAGGAGCAGTTGTTTAAAGAGGCTTTTTATGTGCATAAGAAGAATTTCCACCTGATCCAGAAGAAGGTAAAGCCGTTAGACCGAGGCGGGTCACGTGTTGGTAGCGTGGAGGGGAGTTTTAACCCAGAAAAGTTGTCTTTTGAATGGTGCGTTGGAATCCTGTCCTTGGGATGCCGCTTCATGCTAAAAAGATACCGGTACAAGACATAATTGGCTCTAATGTCTACCAAATTTGCCCAAATATCAACCGAATATTTAATCTCTCCAGTACAAAATACAGGAAATACTAGAAGAATACTGACACGTTCCGCTGACCATCGGCACGAAACGTACAGTTCTGCCCTCCCAAGGCTTCTTTACGGCCCTTTCAGAAGAAGGGGGCTCGTTTTCGGCCTGATCTCACCTGTGCGTTGCGCTGTGGGAACCGCAGACACAGGGGAGGACAAACAGTGCTGGATAGATCCGTCCTGGGTCTGTGCCTTCATTCTTTTCCTGTGGTATTTCCCTCATCGATCGCTTCTGGTTTTCTCCCGACAGATTCAGACGAAGACTGTGGCCCAGTGTGTGGAATATTACTACACCTGGAAAAAACACGTCAGGTTTGGCGCCACCCGACCAGGGTGGACAGCCAAAAGGCTGCAGCGAGGCACGGATGAGGTGGAGGAGGCCGAAGAGAAGGTAGGAAAACTGCCGGGGGTGGGTGCGAGATGCCGCTCCTCCATGATCGCCTTCTCCAAGGCTCTGGGAAACGATCCACTTCGCATTAAACTTGCTGCTGATGATTTTTGGGGATGTTCCGTAACGTCCCAGTGCTCCGTCAAAGGAACTGTTGGTGACCCACCTCTGCGCGGGTGTTGCCAAAACCTTCCTTGCCAGGAAATGGGACTTTGGCTCACAGAAACACATATTATTTAGGGTTTTTTTTGGTGTTAGACACCGGGTAACCATGTCCCTTCAGTGCTCAGTAATTCTACGTTTTAAACCCATTTTACAGACTTTTGTGGAGGAAAGTGCTGTTCCGCTGAGGACGGTAGAAATAATACGGTTTTTCTTTCACCATCTGTCTTCGCACCCCATCCTCCCCGCCGAGTTTCAGCACTGTTTGGGCTGTTTTAGCGTTCGGAGGAGCTCACCGGGGCAGGCTGGGGCTGATAGAACACGTTCCACCCGGCACACAAATAGACCCCTCACTGCCTGGGCCATTTGGGGATGTTTCCAGCCAGTTTTTCGCTTTAGCTGTCCCCCTTGCTGAGGAGAAGGAGAAATGAGCACAGGCTGTCTGCTTTGCAGGCTGGTTGCAGCCCGAAGAAGAGGCGCCGGCTCGGGCCCAATGAAAAGCTCACCAAGAAGCAGAAGAGCAGCGAAAAGACGCCCCGTGGCACAGGCAGTCCCTCCCGCCATCCCGGGGACGCTCCATGCGGGGCTGGGGGCGCAGGCGATGTGGCTGGGTTTCCCTGCGGGCAGTGTGGAAGGTGAGCCGCTCGTTTTTTCTTCTCAAAACCCGCTGCTTTGGGCTCAAACCGATGGAGACTCGGCATTTCCATCCTCTTCCCATCTCCTCCGCACTCGGGGCTCCTCCGTCTCCCGCTGACTGCAGCCACAAGGGTCTCTCTCTCTCTCTCTCCCTTTGAAGGCCCTTTCCTCCCATTACAGGCCTGGGGCGGTTCATCTCCTCGGGCGAGAATCCCAGCGTTTCTCGTTTTTTTTGGCTGAGAAAAAGGTTCCACTGAAGTTCCTTCTTGCGGTTTGCGGCCCGAGGGCTCCTGCGCTGCAGTCGCTCGTGCTAAGCGACATCGCTCGTGCCACGCAGAGCCACTCGAGTTTCAGTGCGACCCGATTTTAAGCCGTCGCGCCATTAATTCTACTATTTTAATCCCTAATGATCTGCCATATTTAACCACCGAGGTCCCACCCGGGGTGCTGGCAGAGACTGTGTGGCACCACGCAGCAAAACAGACCAGAAACTCACAAAATTAGAAATAATGAAGTGTCGTCTAACGAATTTTTTGGAAAAAAAAAAAAAATCCCCCTTTCTTTTCTCCCGTCCAGGGTGTTTGTGACAGTCAACGGGAGGAATGCACATGTGAAATACCATCGCCTGCAGGAGGATCGGAAGGCCCCAGAGGAGTCTTTAAAGGGCGGCGAAGCCGGCAGAAGCCCAGAGGGTGACCGCCTCTAGTTGGCAACTGGGCAACTGCCGGTTCAGCCCGGCAACCAGGTCCCTTTCATGCTCTGGGAAAACCCACCCACCATCTCTCGCCTCCGGCAGCACCTGAGCTCTGCGGAGGGTCCACCACCACGAGGTCGCCCCCACTCACGAAAGACCCACAAGATGAGAATGGGAGAGAAAGAGTTATCATATTTAATAGTGTTTCCCCCTTAGGTAATAGTCCCGTGTAGGTTTTAGGTCTTAGCTAGCCATCCTTTAGGTCTTAGTTTTAGGCTTTAGTGTTCTTCTGATAGGAGTGAGGTTTGTTGTTCTGGTACGAGTCAGGATGTTTATCTTGTTATAGGAGTAAGTGGGGGGCGTTATGTGTTGTTGTCCTTAATTTATTACATTGGGTTGTTGAACGTTCCAGTCCTGGGGCTGCTCTTGCTGGGTTTGTGCTGTAAATAACTGAAGCCGTCAAAACCCGTTCCACACGGTTGGTGGTGCAAAGCGAAGGAGAACCTGGGTCCGCGCCGCGTGGTGCTGTTCCCTGGTTGGTTTTCCCACTGGAAAGCACCGTTGCACCACCGTGGCAGAGCCGACAGCAGGATTGGGGTGGGTGAAGGCGTTGGATGGCCACGAGGCCTCTCGGTTATCCGCCAGAGTCGGCGTTGGCCTTTCGTGCTGCACTGTAGCGCCCATCGGTGTTTGATTGCACAAATAACGCGGCTTTCGGCAGTGACAATGGCAGTTGGATTAGTCCAGGGAACAACATTGGAGTTTGCCCTGACCGGATGGCTGCAAAGGTTTTTGTCATCATAGTGAGTTTTGTTCGAATGTCTTAAGAGTCTCGCTATCAAGCAATTATCTCAATCTTATGTATTAGTGATACGGGATAGAAAATGAGGCTCATCCAAGTACAGAAAGACTTGGATAAGTCTCAAAGGGGGGAATTGTTGTAGTAAAATGGACATCAACTAGGAAAATTAAATGTCATTGAAGCAACAAAGGAAACCTGCTGCTGCTCAAGTCCTCTCTACTGCCCCAACGCTATTTCTTGACCTCATCTTCACATAGAGAAATAGTTACTGGACACGATTTATCTATGGTTCAGTTAAGGAACTACCCAGCAGGCGATGGAGCACTGTTGAGAAGCAGGGGGTTCCTGTCGAGAGAGCCATGAACTGTAGGCCTGGTCAGCAAACCCCGAAAACCACTCGGAAGTGCCAAGATGAGAGGAAAAGCAGGTAAAAGGGAGTTCCGGCAGGGGGAGATGGTGACCACCCACTCATTGACCACCTCCCCAAACGGTACCACCTACTCAAAAGAAGGAAAAAAAAGACAGAGTCTGCGCACTCCTTTACGTGGGAAGCAAAAATATCTCGACCAGTCATTAGAGGGAATGACAGGGAATATGTATTAATTGTTCAAATATGTAATAATCAATGAATAAAAGTGGAGATTTTTGGAACTAAGGTGTGAGCGCTCCTGTTTTGGGACAAGCAGCCCATTTCTGCGCATTAATGGCATAAACTTAGAAATACCTCTGCTCTGTGTGTGTGAAAAAAGGGGAAAAGGGCTTCACTGAGAGGTTCAAATTAACAATTTCTTTGGACTTCGCTCACAGGTCCAATACGTCACTATTGCAAGTTCTGTGTGTGCGATGGCGATTAGAAGAAAAGAAATTAGCGGGATCCACTATTGCGAGCTACAAATGCCCCCGACAAGTAGCAACACAAACCACGAGGGCGCTAGATATTAATGCCTTAGAAGAGTGCACCAGTCACAAACTCAATCGCATGCCCTATACCGTACGGATGGTTCTTAGTCACTTACCCTCTCTCTCTCAGGTGAGGTCGCTCCATCCCGGGGAAGTTACCCTGTACAGCGTCCTGGATGGGGGGACAGATCTCCTAGGGGCCAGCTGTATCCTTGGAGGATTCCCCATTTGTCTCCCCAGACCCTGCGGTTTATATTTCCTGACTCGGTGAGGGTGCAGGATTATGCCCGAGTGGATTACACTGTCTGGGATATTTCCCTCTGGTGGTGCCATAGCGAAGTCTCTGTTGCCAATTTGTGATGTCCGGCGCTCAACGTCACGGGAAGAGTGGTGGGATGGGACTCGGGGCATTTTGTTTGTTAAGGGCCATTTGGTTTTGGTTGTTCTGTGCCATCTTGAGATAAGACCGGGCTGAGCTGTTTTGCAGCTCCCCCCAAGTTCTCTCTGCACAGCCAAGGCACGGCGGGGATGGAGCTGAGTGGGATGGCAGCTCCCTGCCTCTCACCTCTGGTGCTCCGAAACCGGCTTGGCTGGCTGCTCCCACACAGGGAGGCGTGTGCATCACGAAGCCCGCACTAAAGCGGGGTGGGGGCAGTTGGTTAGCAAAGCCAAAGTGGTTATTAATGGTGGTTAATGGCACACTAATTACGCCCGTGTAATGCGGAAGCTCAGATGCCCCCTAACCACCCCACCCCCCCCCCCCCGGTGCTTCTCTAGCCAGGGGAGCGCTGGGCGTCCCCCCCGCAGGAGAGGAGCGCACCTCCGGGGTGGGTGGAAGGGCGTCACCCTCTTGTGGTTCGCTCCAGGTAAACGAACTGCAAAACTTAACCAGCGCGGCAGTCATTGTGCCACGAGACCAAATCCCAGACGAGAACGAGGAGGTCATCGTTAAAATCATTGGGCATTTCTTTGCCAGGCAGGTACGGTTTGGCCGTGGCTTTACCTGATCTTCCCCGGCCGCTTTCATCCACCGAGGAAAGGCGTGGGGCTTGCTGAGCCCAGCACCACCCGAGCACCCTGCCACTCTTCTTTTGGGTGGTCCCTGTGCCCCCAAGAGGCACTGAAGGTGTTTCGGTAGCTTCCCCCTGGCTGTGCAAGTGCTGAAATTGAAGATTGGCTCGATTGATCTAAAAATGTGTGTTCTGGAGGCCGTGCAGAGCAGCGCCCAGGGTGTGAATGGACTCCTCTGTGCAGGCAAAGCCACCCGCATCCCACCTGGGTGCATCTTCCATAACTGCACAGCGCCAGATGAGGGAAATGCTCCAGCAGGTGAAGCAGCAGGAGCAGAAACACGCTCCGGGAGCCCCGGCCTCGCAGCACAGCAAGGGAGGCTCCCGCCGTGCCGCCCAGCACCGCCCGATGACTGTAACCCCGCCGCCAGACATCCCCTCCCCCCCAGCAGGTCAGGGGAGCAAACCAAAGACCCCCCCAAACACACAGCCCCCCATTCCCTGCGGCGCTGCGAGGATGCACAGCCGAGGGGTACGGGGAGGGCTCTCTCCATCCCACAGCCTCCCCCTTCCTCCTCCCTCGCCTCCCGACGCTGTCCCTTTAGTTGGACTAACGTGGGCAGGTTTGGGTACCTCAGCACCTCACGCTTGTGTCTCCCTTTTAGAGATTCTGTGTGCCGTGGAAACCTGAGAGTTGGAGCATATATTTTTTTTTTTTAATTTTTTAATAAAAAAAGAACCGAGTTGGAAAAGCGATGGGGAGAGGCAGCACTGTGGTCATTCTCTCCGGGGCGTTGTGGAGGAAGGCTGCCAGTCTTCCTCCCAGTGTACTTTTCCCCGTTGGCTCCAGACTGCTGCTGGGGCTGAGCTCTGAGCCGCCAGAGCGGTTCTCAGCAGACGGTCACTCGGCGCAGACAATGAGGCCCTGAATAGCCCTTCCTGTGCTCTTGATGGCTCCGGACGGCTCTGCTCCTCTGCTGCTTCTAAGGTGGGGCTGCCCCAGTGCCCTCACTCAGGAGCCTTTTGTCTGTGCAGGTCTCACTTGTGACAGGGGGTGGGGGTGTTGCCAAACTAACTGCTGTGTTGCGATGTGTGAGTGGGTGTTCCTGCCCGTGTCAGTGCCAGAGCTCTTCCGTAGGCTCCTTCTGCCAGCGGAGAGCCAGGGGCCGCTCCTTCGGGAGAGAGCTTGTTTAAAGAGAGGAAAAAAAAAAAAGGGGGGGGGGGGCGGAATTGTGGGAAAAGAAAAAAGGGGAAAAAGAGAAAAAAAGGGGAAAAAAGTGAAAAAAGGAGAAAAGTGAAAACGGGGGAAAAGGTGGAAACAGAGAAAAAAGGGGGGGGGAAGCAAAAAAAAAGGGAAAAAGCAAAAAGGGGAAAAAGAGAAAAAAGGAGGGGGAAGCAAAAAACAAAAGGGAGAAAGAAGAAAACCCCACATATTAAAAAAGAAAGGTAGAAAGGAAAAAAAAAAAAACCAAACAAACCAAGGATGGAAAGTGGGAACAGCCGCCGGGCAGGAGGAGGGACAGGAGCCGGGGGAGGGGGGAGGGGGGGGGAGGTGGCGGTGCCAGCGCCGGCCCCGGGGGCTGCGACACCACGTTTTTGTCTTCTACTGCAAAGTGTTCTGTGAAAAACAACCAACCAAATCCCACCCACCGACAACATCAAAAACCAAAGAGAAATCTCTCCAGCTCACAGGAGCCTGAGCTCGCTCTCCGTTGCTCTCTTTCCAGTGTCTCGGGGGGGTCACGGCCGAGCTGAGATTGGGGGTGGTGGTGGTGGGAGTTTGCCCCATGGCTGTGATGGGGGGAGAAGGGGTGGGTGGGGAGTGGGGGATGTGGTGTGGGGTTTTTTTGGGGTGGTGGTTTTTTGCCAGGCGCAGCTTTACCCAGTGGCTCGGGGAGGTGTTGGCATCAGGAAGCCTGTGCTAAAGCGGGGTGGGGGCCTCACCGCAGTTGGTTAGCAGAGCCAAAGTGGTTACTAATGGTTACTAACGGCACAGTAATTAGGCCCGTGTAATGGGGAAGCTCAGATGCCCCCTAACCACTCCCCCCCGGTGCTTCTCTAGCCAGGCGAGCGCTGGGCGTCCCCCCCGCAGGAGAGGAGCGCACCTCCGGGGTGGGTGGAAGGGCGTCACCCAACGGGGAGAGGACCAAGATGGGGCTTGGGTGTCCCTTGGGGTGGCTGGGTGGGGCTGCTGGGGGCTGCCACGATGAGGGACACCCCCACGCCTTTCTCCATGGCTCCCAGAGCTCTGCTCCCTCCCTCCCACCCATCCAGTGCCACCAGAGAGGCGGTGTCCCCCCTCCCGGGGCGGGCAGGGGCTGTGCCACCCCATCTAACACCTCAACACACCAAAGCACCTCACTGGGGGAGGGACTCTGCGCCTGGTAGCCCCGTGCGCCCCAGCACTGTAAGGATGGGGCTGAGCCCCCACCACTGCTACCCTGTGCAAACCAAAGACCCCTCCCAAAAACACCCCCCCTCCCCCATTCCCTGCGGCACTGCGAGGATGCACCACCGAAGGGTACGGGGAGGGCTCTCTCCAACCCACAGCCTCCCCATTCCTCCTCCCTCGCCTCCCGACGCCATCCGTTTTGTTAGACTAACACAGGCAGAGAGAAAGAGAGGTTTTATTATTCTTTTTTTTCTTTTAATTTTTTATTTGATATTTCCTAAAAGCCACCGGTTTTTCATCCCAGGCATGGCCAGAGGAGCTCGCCCAGCGTTGGGGGGGGGAGGTTGGGCTGCGGCACACAGCACAGCAGCTCATCAGTTTTTACAATCAATGTAACGATAACGAAACTAGCGGCTATTTTTAAGTTTTGCAAGGATTTTAATTCTTTATTTATTTCATTTCAGAGGGGGCAGGGGCAGGAGGGGGACGTTTGTTTTTTAGCAAAAGCCGGCTTTTCTAGAGGTTAAAGAAAAGGCCGTCCTCGGCTGTAAATGCTCCCCTCCAGCGTCCTGGATGGGGGGGACGGATCTCCGAGGGGCCAGCTGTATCCTTGGAGGATTCCCCATTTGTCTCCCCAGACCCTGCGGTTTATATTTCCTGACTCGGTGAGGGTGCAGGATTATGCCCGAGTGGATTACACTGTCTGGGATATTTCCCTCTGGTGGTGCCATAGCGAAGTCTCTGTTGCCAGTTTGTGATGTCCGGCGCTCAACGTCACGGGAAGAGTGGTGGGATGGGACTCGGGGCATTTTGATTGTTAAGGGCCATTTGGTTTTGGTTGTTCTGTGCCATCTTGAGATAAGCTCAGGCTGAGCTGTTTTGCAGCTCCCCCCAAGTTCTCTCTGCACAGCCAAGGCACGGCGGGGATGGAGCTGAGTGGGATGGCAGCTCCCTGCCTCTCACCTCTTGTGCTCTGAAACCGGCTTGGCTGGCTGCTCCCATACAGAGTGTTACTGGCTTGCCCAGCAGGTAAAGAACCCAGATTTGGGATGCCACTAAGGTGTCCGTTAGGGATCCTGGGCGGCCCTTATGTGGTCCTGGGGGGGGAATCTTGCAGGCCAGAGGGAGTCTGGGGCAGTTTTTCAAGGATCTGGGGGTCCCCTCTGGTGCCTCTGGGGAGGGTTTTGTGGCTGGAGAGGGCTGAGCTGGTTTCAAGAGGTGCTTCCTCCCTTTCTCCAGCCCACCCAGCTCCCCCGACACCACCACCCCCCCAGGTTAGTGGGTGCCAGCAGTGCCAGCCTGTCCCACTGGGTCGGGCACTGAGGGGGGCACAGCCCCAGCCACGGGATGGGAGGAGGAACCACAGCACCAGGGATAGAGACCAACATTTTATTTCTTTAACATTTCCCATGAGGGGCACCCCAGGGTTGCGCGGCTGCACCGCAGCTGGTGCCAGGAGGGACTCCAACGTCCCCCCCGCAGCTCACCCGGCTCCGCTCGTGATGCTGTTGATGGGGCTCAGCGCGGTCTCTTCTGTGCTACGGACCAAGCGGCTCCAGGTAGGCGACTGCTGCACCGCACTGTGCCGCAGCGTGGGGTGGGGGGCTGCGGCGCGGGGCTGGGAGCTGCTCCCGTCTCACCCAGCTCCCGGGGTCCTGCAGAGGGACTGGAAGAAGCCAAAGCAAGGGACGACGGACGCGAGAGCCCGCCCAGAGGAGCAGAGCAGTGAGTGGCCCTGGCACCGAGCACCATGCAAACAGCCCACACCCCACGGCAGCCCTGAGCCGGGGCTGTGCCGGGGGCTGCCGGCCGCTCACTCCGTCCCCTCCCTCAGCAGCTTCTCAGCTAGCGGATGAAGGATGGGAGGCTCAAGTCGACACAGGAGAAGCAGGGAGTGTGGGGGAGACCCCCAGATCCTGCCCCAGACCCTCAGCCCGTGCCCTGCCTGCGCTGGGCAGCCCTGCCCGCCTGCTGAGGAGGGGGTGCTGCCCGCGGGCCCCGACGGAGGAGACGGGGTGCAGCGGGTCTCTTCTCTCTCCTCCTCTGCAGGGCAACCGAGGAGGGAGCACCGGGCCCCACAGGACCCACTGGGCTCCCTGCCAACCATATACCATCTGAGCAGTGATGCCTCTCTCTACCCCCTGACCCCCCCAAGCCCCCACGTCCCCCTGCCTTCCTCTGCCGCCTATAGGTCCTATCAGTGGGGACAGCTCCTTCTGGTCCAGGGAACCCCCCGGGATCCTGGGCCCCCCAAGGGCTACCGCAAGAGCCCCTGCAGCCTGTGCTCGCTGGCCAACTCGGAGGACTGCAGCAGCCTGTTGAGGAGCAGCTCCTCTTCCCAGAGCTCCCTCTACCACTTCCTGGAGGCCTGGCCCAGTGCAGCAACAGAGCCAGTGGTGCTCACACACTCAGGACAACCCCGCTCTCCCATGCCTGCTGGTGGGGCAGTGGGGAAACTGGGGCTGGTCCTCGGCCAGGAGCCTCCACAGGAGCTGCCAGCAGGGACCGAGAAAGAGCGGGTTCCCAGGCAGGGAACGGAACTGAGCGTGGAAGCATACACTGTGGAGCTCTGAGCTGCTGCGTGGTGCCAGGTCTATCCAACGTCAGGCAGTATGTTCCCAGGAGACATCACCGCTGACAACTCTTCCAAGGAAGTGGGGCCATTTCTGTAGTCGTAGCCTGCCTGGAGAAAGAGCCCCACGGAGCCAATAGTCTGCTGAGCAGCAAGGGAGCAGAGTCGCTGACTCTCAACCAAGGACTGAAGTACAGCAACTCACTCTATTGCCTTCCCCCTTCGCCCGCTGCCTCCCACAGTTTGGAAGAAACCAACCAGGGAGCTCCAAAGGAAGGGACCCCTCCCCCACTCCCCCAAATCTGCCCAACATCCCCAAAGCTCCCCAAACATACGGGACTCCTCCCACACACCTCCACTCCCCACACCGACAACCCTCCCCCTCCCCCAACGCTCCAAAAAGCAGCAGTCCTTAGGGCAGACTCCTTAAGCTGACTCCACAGCTACGGCTCCCCGTCGGCTCTGGGGGAGACAAGGGGGCCCCGGGGGCTCTCCGTGGGCTTTAAGGGGGTCCCAGGGCTGCCCACGGGCTCCCAGCAATGCCCGTGCCCACCACCCACCCCCGCTTCAGGGGGCCCAGCGATGACACCCCCCGACCCATCTCGGGGGTACCTGGGGGGACTCGGCCGTGGGCTGGAGGCGGGCCAAGGGGGCACGGCCGGGCTGACCTGCCGGGGGGGGCTGAGAGCGGAGCCCAGAGCGGAGCCAAGCGCCCGGACAGGCCGGCCCCGGGCACCCTGCGCTGCGGCCGGGGCTGCCGCCACCTGCGGGGAGCGAGCGGGGGGTGAGGGGGCGGCAGCGGGGGACGGGGGAGCCTGAATCGGCCCTGTTCCCCCCGGGGACCCCCCACTCGGCTCTGCTTCCCCCCAAAAAGGCCCAGGCCGCCCCCCGAGCCCCCCAGCCCGGTCCCGCCACCCCACAATCCCCCGAACTGGCCCTGGACACCTCCGCACCACCGCTCCTGCCGCCGCCGCGCCGCCCGCCCGCCCGCCCGCCCGCCCACTCTCCCGCTCCCGCTCCCGCTCCCGCTCCCGCCCTCCTCGGCCCCGGTCCCCCCCGTCTCTCCCGGTACCGACCGCCGACGCACACCGGAAACGTTCTCCTTCGCGTCCGCCCAACCGCGCACGCGCCGAAGGGCAAACCCGGGCCACGCCCCCCAGCGTCGCCGCGGCGAAAGCGGGCGAGAGGGGCGGGGCCGCGCCGAGGAGAACGAGGGGGCCGGGCCCCACCGCAGCCCCGCACCGGGCACTGCGAGTTCGAAACCATCTCTGCCCTCCCCAAAATCAGCCGGGACCGCCCGAAACCAGCCCAGCCTTCTCCAAAAGGAGACGGATGTCCGCCTGCAGAGCTCCGCCAGCCCCCCCGACGGACATCACGGGGATGGGGGCAAAGAAAACAACCAGAAAGGTACTGAAAATAACGTGGAGACGGTGCTTAGAGATCCTTCCGAGAGGCAAAACACGGCCTTTGTTCTCATTTTTGAACACGGGGTTTCGCAGTGCTTCGCGGGCAGTGCTTATCCAGGGGCATCAGCTATCCCGGGAAGCGAACGTTCCCATCCCGTGTGGCAAAAGTCCACTCGCATGAATAACTTAGACAAAACCCGCCCACAAAAGGACAAGAGGCACCTTTGGTCACCTTTTGCTTGAAGCTTCGCTAAAACTGTATCCTCAGATTGGCCCTGTCCTGCAGTTTCTTTCCCAGAGTTTTGCCCCAAACCCACGCTTCTAGCCCCGCTCCCCAAGCCCTCCCTCGGGGCCCACCACCTTTCCCCAGCCCAGCCTGTCCTTAAAGCTTTTCTTTCCACACACAGCCCTTTCCACTCACCTCCCTCCGGGGCCTCCTCTCTCACAGGCACCTCACAGCCCTGCAAACCTCCCTCTCCCGAAAACCCATTCCCCCCTCACTCCCCCCTCACGCAACACCTCTTCCCCTCACACACTCGCTCCCACACCCCCCACCATCCTCTCTTCCTCTCTCCTCCCCCTCCCCCCATCTTTCGCCCCCCCTTCCCCTCTCCTCCCATTCAAAATGGCCCTTCCCTCCCCCTCTCGCCTTTTCCTGCCTCAGCCCCCGCTCCCCGCTCAGGTGACACCGCACACAGCCGCCATGAGGCGCGGCGGGGAGGGCCGGGGCTGTGAGAGGCGATGGCGGTGAGGGAATTTTCCTCTTTTTTCCTCTTCTTTTCATCTCCTCAGGCTTCGGGCAGCCCCGCGTGGGCGGCTGGAGATCCCCCCCCTCCCCTTCCAGGAGTGGCCCCGGCCCTGGGGCGGCCCCCGCCTCCCTCCTCCCCACAGGCTCTCCTCAGGGAGAGCCCCCAAATCTGTCCCCTGGGCGGCTCCACAGCCTCCTGTGTGTCCGGGAATGGGGTTTCCCTCAGGGAGAGCCCCCAAATCCATCTCTGTCATTGCCCTACAGCCTCCTGCATGGCTGGGAGCAGTGATTCCCTCAGGGATAGATCCCCCCTCATCCCCAAACCTATCCCCAGGGTGGTCCCACAGCCTCCTGCATGGCTGGGAGCAGTGTTTCCCTCAGGGAGAGCCCCCAAATCCATCCCCAGGGTGGTCCCACAGCCGCCTGTGTGGCCAGGAACGGCGTTTCCCCCATGGATGGAGCCCTCTCCTTCCCCCTACCCCACTCCTGGGCAGCCTTTTCCTCCCTCCCACCTTCTCCCCACAGCTCTTCCAGGGCTGGGAAAACACTCCTGCCCTTTCTCTTCCTGCGGGTTTTGAGTAGAGCCCCCTGTCTTCCCAGCCCACACGTGGGGTGTGGGCAGCTCCACGCCTTGTGTTTGAAGCGGGAATTGGGATATTTCAGTTTTCTTCTGCGATCAGGCATGGTTGTGAAAGGGCCAGTTGTAGTGGTTAGGCTTTGGTGGGTGAGTAACAGCAAATCTTATTGAACTTTTCCTTTTTTTCAGATTTTGTGTAGGGGGCTCGTTGTCCTCACGCCCGCGAGTTCTGCTCCAGGTCAAGCGAAGCCCCATGGAACTGGCCCTAAGGGCGGCGGCGGCCATGGACCAGCGCCCCTTCGGCGTCGAGAACGTGGTTTATTTTGAGGTGAATCTCCCTGTTTTTCTTGAAAAGCGGGGGGCTGGTTTGTAGTGAGGCTTAAAACCCCGGGTTGTGCCTAAGTGTGGGGCTGATTTCAACCTCAGGGGCTGTGACTCCGTCCTCAGGGGCTCCGACTCACAGCCCTGGCAGCACCGTCAGCGCGCCGGGCTCAGCGTTCTCTTGTATTTTGAAGGGTTTCTTACGGATCGGCAGCAGCCGGGGATATTTAGCAGCTGTGTATTGGTGGTGGAATCCGTGTGGTGAAAAGATCTTTGGGGTAAAGAGGTGAATAGGTGGTTTGTTTTTTTTTCACCTCGAGAATGTTTCTTGTTGCCTTGTACCTGTAAAAAGATGTTCAAATCGTTAAGGTGTTCAAATCGTTTCATAAAATTACCCCCTAGACAGGAATATGTTTTGTGGTTGGTTTGAGGTTTTTTTATGAGTCCTTTCAGCCTGCTCTCCAGGTGGAAATGGGCAATGCAAAGGCATTACAATGATAGATTTGCTAAATCTGTTGCCAAGGTCTATATTAGTGGCTTTCCCTGAAGCGGGGAAAAGACGTCCTGTTTAATTCTTGTTTGCATTTCAAATTCTCTGTGAAATGGATTAAGCAGAGAGGGCTTCTTTTTGTGGGTCTGCCCTTGGGAGGAGAACGCCTTTAGGAAAAGGCTTTTCTGGAGGGGACAGAGAACTTAATTGCTGATGGCTCTAAAAGCGCGCCCTGTTTGGGTGCTTTGAATTTTCCAGTGTGGGAAAAGCCGCAGAAGTGTGTATTTCTGTCCAGCTGCAGAGAAATGGGTAATACTGAGCCCTACAATAGCTTGGTTGTTTTTTTTCCCCTGTGTGATGACTGGTGTGGAGGGAGTTTGTACCAAAGAGTCAACTTCTGATTGTGGGCAGCCCCTGTTTTAGGAACTGTTGCGCAGATTGCTTATCGATGCAACTGCTGCCGCGACTCCCGCACTCCCTGCTGCTGTCAAGCTTTTATTACTTGTTCTGAAAAGCTCTCGAAATACGTGCTGAGCTGCGCGGCTCCCCCGAGCCAGGTGTCCACGGCCACTGCCTCCTCGGCTCCTGTTGGCCATGGCTGACTATTTTCAGCAGGATTCGCGTATGTCTGTGTGCTCCTCCTTCCTTTTTAGCCATCTGTTATTTGAGTTTGGGACTCGGAGGCCTTACTGTCTTCCTGCGCTCTGTTTTTTATCACTGTTGACAGTTCTGGATTCACCAATAACAGTACTCAGCGCTTACATCTGGAACGCCCTGAAAACAATGAACTCATTGATCCAGGGCCAAAGGTTTAGAAATAAATGGAACAAGGTCAAGCCTTGGGATCTTTAGTAACGTGATTCGGAGCCTCTCACCTGGCTTCTTGGTGGAGCTGGCACAGAGGTCGGTGATAATCCAAAACTGCAGAGCGAGCTGGGTGCCCGTGGAAGGGGAACTGCACTCTCAAGTGGAAATACTTGGGGTCTCGTTGCCTGTGGGAGGGAAAGGGACGTCAAGAGTCAACCTAAAGGAACTTCTCACCTTCAGAGGTCGCGCTCTGGAGGTGATGGTTAATTGAGGGGAGTCGTGGAAGTGTGCCTTACTGAGCAACATGCTGCTGCTGGCCCGAGACTAAATGTCTCCAAAGTTTGGGATTGGTTTAAGTGCTTTTTGGTTATTAGCTGGATGTCACTCTTAGAAGCACCTCTTGCCCTGTCTGTAGGGGTTTGCTGCTGCCTCCTGCATTGGGCCGAGGGGACCGGCAGCCCTCAGGACAGGGACTTTCTCAGGCGTGGAGGTTAAACCTGGTGCGTGCTGCTTAAAAACTGCTCTGGGTGTTAGTGCGGCGGTCACGGTGAGAAATGTGTTGGCTTAGGGGAGCCTGAGATTTGCATTCCTCTTAACTGCGGGGGATTTTGGGGAGCCTGGGTGGTACAATCCCCTTCCTGCTCCCAGATTCCTGTCACTGACCCGTCAGCGGGGTGTTAGCAGAGCTGATGCCCGCAGCGGCTGAGGGTCGGCATGATCCCGGCATCGCCGGAGCTCTGGAGCCAAGGAATGGGAGCGTGGCCCATTTCCATCACAGCTTGTGAGGGAAATAGTGCGGTTTGATATAGCCGGGGTGCGTAAACGGGGATTCCTCTTTGCACATGTGCTTACAGGGTGCACGCATGTGTGTTACGTGGAGTGTTTCTTAATGCCTGCGAAGATTTACGAGATTGGTTAATGAGCGTTGCTTTGCTGTGCAAGTGCAAAGTGTTATTTTCATGGAGAAACCAGCTCGGATGTTCCGTTTAGGCATTCTGCCTTTAAAAAAAGAAAAATATTTTAAAGCTTTCCTTGCAGGCAGAATAACATCTGCTTTTGAGGATTGTTTCTTTCCCTGCAGGGTGGGAAAATCTACAGCCTCGCTAAGGCCGCAGAGGAAGAAAACTTGTCAGTTTCCTGGAGCAAACTGCAGTTTGGAGGAGGGGGGGTGTGTTTTGCCAGAGCGCCTTTTAGCACCTCGTCGGGCACATTTCTTTTCCCTGGGGGCTGAGGTTTAACACGGCCTTTTCATTTGCCTAGCTTTTGGTTGTATGAATTAATGGGTGTTTCAATGGGAACCACAAGACCTAATTTCTCAGTCGCCATCTTAAAAATTGTGCAGGGGCGGAAGTGGGACAGGGAGGTGACCGGAGTGAAACGCTGAAGGCTGTTAAGGCTGGAATAAGGAATGGCGGGGCTTGTTCTGGTCACACACTATGACAATAAAAGGCCACGAGTTCCTCGTGGAGGTAAAGAACCGACAATCTGGGAGGGCGTTCAGGGATTTGCCTCATCGAAGGGTTTCCAGGGGAATATGGGGGTCACTCTCCATCTCATTCCTGGTGAGCTGCCTGCCTGTTAAGACCATTATTACTTTATAATCACGGAGGGAGGCCCTGAATTCAGGTTTGGGAAGCCATTAGCTAATTTTGTGGTTAATGCTTTTTTTTTTTTCAGAGTGAGTCTGTGAATCGGTTCTCTGTGCTGAAGGTGAGACACGTCCTTCCCTCTGCTTTGGCAATGGCCGCTTTCCTTGGGCACAGGGACCACACAGCCCTCTGCACGTTTCTCGGTAAGTAAATTGTGGCTGTGCCGCCTTCCTGCCCGGCCTGGGGAGCTTGTCCTTTACTGAGTGAGAAAGCAAGTTTTTCCCTGGAAGAAATAAAGAGATTTAAAAATCTCTATCCTTCTGTGCAGCAGTGCCGTCCCAATGCGGCCTCGGGAGAGGCACCTTTCCTCCAGCGCTGGAACCATGGCAGGGAAGGGACCTGCTATATCGTTAGGTGGACGAATTTCATCGTTCTTTGGCAACAAACGAATGTGGTGACAATGGTGACCTGGTCCAGCCAGCCTTGGTGATCAGTCCGCTCCTCCCTTTCCCTGTGGGAAGGCTCCGAGGATCTCCTGGGCTGTAGGAAAGGGGAGGCAGTAAGGATGCTGTGCTGGGGAGCTTTGACTGCCTTTGCTGTCTTCCAGATGGAGAGATGGATCCGCAGCACTTGGGAGCTCACCTTCCCCAAACGCTGAGTTTGCCATTTGTTATCCACAAACGACGTGTTTTTCCGTGCAGGAAATGGACTTTTCAGAAATTCCAGTGCGTTATGGAAAGAAAACGCTCCTGGAGTTTTTAATGCAGGTCATTCTTTTTTGGTGTCGTGGTTAAAATGTGACGTCTGTAACTTTGAAACGAATATTTGTATGCATCTGTCAATGGGTACAATTCACGTAGCCGCTCAAAGGAGAAGGGATCTTAACCGCATTTCTGATTTTAGGCTGTATCATGATAATGCCGGGGATTGATGTCGCGCTGGAGATTTTTCTCCAGTTCCCACCTTTTGCCACTAAATGAGCGGCAGAGATTTCCCAGCTAGACAGGCAGTGAGCTCTACGCAGGAATGTGAGCGTGGATCCAACGTTGACGGGAATTAAACTACGTTGTTCAGAGGTTCCTACCTTTTAATGAAAGCCTGGAAAAGTGAAAAAGGAGGTGCCTTTCTCCTTTGGGATTGCTGTTGTGGCAGAGGGGATGGAAACAACCCACGGGGGTTTTGCTCCGCTCCTGGCTTTGGCTTGGAAAAAGCCCTGAACGGTTTGATCCCTGTGGGGCCAACTCTGAGCAGGGTGAGGGGCAGCTGTGCCAGGAGATCCAGAGGGTCCATCTCCACAGCTTCCGTGTCCAGTGAGCAGTTTCCCCGAAAGGAGGGAAATTCTGGGAGAATGGGGAGCGGTGTGTGATGATGAGGGCCGCGAGGAAGGCTAAAGGATGATCTCGATGATTTTAACTTGTGCTGTTTTTTCTATACATCTTTTGGGCAGAATGGATGGGGACTTTGGGTTTAGCCGAAGAAGGATAACCCTAAAATCAGCGTTGGGCCGTGAGCTCCGGCCCAGCGGTCAGAATAACCGCAAACCCTGGGGAAAGGGGGCTGAGGAGCGGGTGCACGGTTGGTTCGGCACCGGGGCTCTGCCAGTCCTTGCTGTTGCTGTTGACCTGCTCCCCATGGCTTGGCCAGTTCTCCCACTGCCCCGCAGCGCTGCAGAGGGTAACAGAGGGGTTATTTTGGCTGGAGTATACCCCCGTGCTTGCCAGAAATGGCCAGTGCTAGCCCAGGCTGGGCTTGCCACTCAGGCTGACCTCATGATGCCGGTTGCCGGCCTCCCGCCTTCTACACAACATTCCAACGGTGGTCTTGGCCCACCGTCGCAGCTCTTCTGCTGCTGGCTGTCGGTCTCAGAGTGAACCTCGCCAGTTTGCTCAGCGTTTGAGGAAGGAAGCGGCAATTTTCTTGCCCGATGGGGCGCAAAAGGGCTCACGTGGTGGAACGGTAATGCTGTTGGTGGCGAGAAGGGGCTGTGGGAGTTGTTAGAGGGCAGTTGGTGACGCTGTGCTGGGAAATAACTGCCGTACCTGACACGTCCCCTCCTTCGAAGCGGGTGCGTGCTAGCGTGCTGTTCCCAGCTCTCCTTCCTCACCTCCTCTGCCTTAACAATTTCAGACACGTCAACATTGGCAGCGACTTTCAGGCAGAGATCCCAGACCTGCAGGAGAGATCCCGTTTGGAAGAGGAGGAGGAGGGAGCGTCGCTAGTGTGGAAGCCCTGGGGAGACATCGCAACGAACCCAGAAACACAGGACAGAGGTTTCTCTTAACGCTTTTCTTGTCAGTTCCCCCCCCGAGATACTAAGGGTCGAAAACTGCATGTTTTCACAGCAGCTGTTTGTCCGTTGGGACCCTCTCCCTCTTTTGCTTGACCGCCTTCATGGCTGGTAGCACCCGAGGGTGGCTCAGATCTGGTGGGACAGTGAACAGATTAACAACCGGTGGTGCTCTGAGTTGCGTCCTCTGGGAGAGACGGTCAGGGGCGTTTGTAGCTGTCCCACGTCAGCTGCAGCGACCTCGGGAGAGGGGAGATCTGTCTCTGGAGCTACCGGTCCCAAAGCTGCTCTGAAGGGAGAGAGCGCGATACCGGATAACCTGCCTTTTTTTCGGTGCCTTTTCTGGGTCTCCAGTCTGTCTGCTCTGTTTGCCCTCTGCCTTGTATCGCACTTTTTCTCCTTTCTTGACGAAAACTGACTTTCTGTTGGTTTTTGTTGCATTTCTAGTGACAAATCTGCTCAACTTCGCCTGCTCCAATGTCATGCCGGGGGGAAGAGCCAACCTGGAGCATGCCTTGCACAGCCTGCATGAAGCTCTGGTAAGAAGCAGCTCTTTTCGAATTCCTACTGGACTAGGAAATATTCTCATCAACTGCCGTGGGCGGAGGTGACCCCGACACGCTGTTGCTGAGCATCGACTGAGCACCGTCTTCCCACAGTGGGCTGAAGAGTTGACCTTTTGGCCCCTGTTGAGGGGGAATCTAAGTCTTGTTCTCTGAACTCCTGCAGGAGGGTCTGGAGATGTTGCGGTCTGGGGCACCCCAGCGACCTGAATCCCATCCCCTGGCTGATTATCATTACGCAGGTAAAGTGGAAGCAGAGCTTGTTGCTTCTCCGGGAATGCGAGCGGGTACTGCCGTTCCCTTTGTTCTGATTGAAAGAAGTGATTTTTAGAAACATGCGAGCAGCGGTTTGTGTTCTTTGGGGCAGGGAAATAGTCTTTTTAATCTGTTCTGGGGGCCTTTTGGCACAGGGAATGCCTCATCCCTGTGTTCTAGCCTGCTGCTGTCCCTTGCGGTGACACCCCACGCCGCCCAACGCTCCTCCTTTCCCTCGCGCCCCGGCTTTACTGCGTGCAGGGCTTGCTCTGCTGGCAGCCATAACTGCTCGTGCTAACAAACTGCCTGCGGTGTTGGCTAATTGCTTTGCGAAGGAGGAGACATGTGGACGCGTGACGAATACATCGTGCGCGTTTCCGTGAGGTTGCAAGGGGTCTAATCGTTTGCACGTGGCTGTTTCTTCCCAGGCTCAGACACTTGGACGCCCCTGGAGGAGCAGTTGTTTAAAGAGGCTTTTTATGTGCATAAGAAGAATTTCCACCTGATCCAGAAGAAGGTAAAGCCGTTAGACCGAGGCGGGTCACGTGTTGGTAGCGTGGAGGGGAGTTTTAACCCAGAAAAGTCGTCTTTTGAATGGTGCGTTGGAATCCTGTCCTTGGGATGCCGTTTCATTCCAAAAAGATACCGGTACAAGACATAATTGGCTCTAATGTCTACCGAATTTGCCCGAATATCAAGCGAATATTTAATCTCTCCAGTACAAAATACAGGAAATACTAGAAGAATACTGACACGTTCCGCTGACCATCGGCACGAAACGTACAGTTCTGCCCTCCCAAGGCTTCTTTACGGCCCTTTCAGAAGAAGGGGGCTCGTTTTCGGCCTGATCTCACCTGTGCGTTGCGCTGTGGGAACCGCAGACACAGGGGAGGACAAACAGTGCTGGATAGATCCGTCCTGGGTCTGTGCCTTCATTGTTTTCCTGTGGTATTTCCCTCATCGATCGCTTCTGGTTTTCTCCCGACAGATTCAGACGAAGACCGTGGCCCAGTGTGTGGAATATTACTACACCTGGAAAAAACACGTCAGGTTTGGCGCCACCCGACCAGGGTGGACAGCCAAAAGGCTGCAGCGAGGCACGGATGAGGTGGAGGAGGCCGAAGAGAAGGTAGGAAAACTGCCGGGGGTGGGTGCGAGATGCCGCTCCTCCATGAACCCTTTGTCCCAGGCTCTGGGAAACGATCCACTTCGTGTTAAACTTGCTGCTGATGATTTTTGGGGATGTTTCGTAACGTCCCAGTGCTCCGTCAAAGGAACTGTTGGTGACCCACCTCTGCGCGGGTGTTGCCAAAACCTTCCTTGCCAGGAAATGGGACTTTGGCTCACAGAAACACATATTATTTAGGGTTTTTTTTGGTGTTAGACACCGGGTAACCATGTCCCTTCAGTGCTCAGTAATTCTACGTTTTAAACCCATTTTACAGACTTTTGTGGAGGAAAGTGCTGTTCCGCTGAGGACGGTAGAAATAATACGGTTTTTCTTTCACCATCTGTCTTTGCACCCCATCCTCCCCGCCGAGTTTCAGCATTGTTTGGGCTGTTTTAGTGTTCGGAGGAGCTCAGCGGGGCAGGCTGGGGCTGATAGAACACGTTCCACCCGGCACACAAATAGACCCCTCACTGCCTGGGCCGTTTGGGGATGTTTCCAGCCAGTTTTTCGCTTTAGCTGTCCCCCTTGCTGAGGAGAAGGAGAAATGAGCACAAGCTGTCTGCTTTACAGGCTGGTTGCAGCCCGAAGAAGAGGCGCCGGCTCGGGCCCAATGAAAAGCTCACCAAGAAGCAGAAGAGCAGCGAAAAGACGCCCCGTGGCACAGGCAGTCCCTCCCGCCATCCCGGGGACGCTCCGTACGGGGCTGGAGGCGCAGGCGATGTGGCTGAGCTTCCCTGCGGGCAGTGTGGAAGGTGAGCCGCTCGTTTTTAATTCTCAAAACCCGCTGCTTTGGGCTCAAACCGATGGAGACTCGGCATTTCCATCCTTTTCCCATCTCCTCTGCACTCGGGGCTCCTCTGTCTCCCGCTGACTGCAGCCACAAGGGTCTCTCTCTCTCTCTCTCTCCCTTTGAAGGCCCTTTCCTCCCATTACAGGCCTGGGGCGGTTCATCTCCTCGGGCGAGAATCCCAGCGTTTCTCGTTTTTTTTGGCTGAGAAAAAGGTTCCACTGAAGTTCCTTCTTGCGGTTTGCGGCCCGAGGGCTCCCGCACTACAGTCGCTTGTGCCACGCAGAGCCACTTGAGTTTCAGTCTGACCCGATTTTAAGCCGTCTCGCCGTTACTTCTCTTATTTTAATCCCTAATGATCTGCCGTGTTTAACCACCGAGGTCCCACCCACCCGGGGGTACTGGCACAAGCTGTATGGCACCACGCAGCAAAACAGACCAGAAGCTCACAAAAGTAGAAATAATGAAATGTCATCTAATGATTATTTTTTTTTAAAAAAAAAAAAAAAAGGAATTCAAAATCCCTGTTTGTTTTCTCCCTTCCAGGGTGTTTGGGACAGTCAACGGGAGGAATGCGCACGTGAAATACCATCGCCTGCAGGAGGATCGGAAGGCCCCAGAGGAGTCTTTAAAGGGCGGCGAAGCCGGCAGAAGCCCAGAGGGTGACCGCCTCTAGTTGGCAACTGGGCAACTGCCGGTTCAGCCCGGCAACCAGGTCCCTTTCCTGCTCTGGGAAAACCCACCCACCATCTCTCGCCTCCGGCAGCACCTGAGCTCTGCGGAGGGTCCACCACCACGAGGTCGCCCCCACTCACGAAAGACCCACAAGTTGAGAACGGCAGAGAAAGAGTTATCATATTTAATAGTGTAGTGTTTCCCCCTTAGGTAATAGTCCCGTGTAGGTTTTAGGTCTTAGCTAGCCATCCTTTAGGTCTTAGTTTTAGGCTTTAGTGTTCTTCTGATAGGAGTGAGGTTTGTTGTTCTGGTACGAGTCAGGATGTTTATCTTGTTATAGGAGTAAGTGGGGGGGGTTATGTGTTGTTCTCCTTAATTTATTACATTGGGTTGTTGAACGTTCCAGTCCTGGGGCTGCTCTTGCTGGGTTTGTGCTGTAAATAACTGAAGCCGTCAAAACCCGTTCCACACGGTTGGTGGTGCAAAGTGAAGGAGAACCTGGGTCTGCGCCGCGTGGTGCTGTTCCCTGGTTGGTTTTCCCACTGGAGAGCACCGTTGCACCACCGTGGCAGAGCCGGCAGCAGGATTGGGGTGGGTGAAGGCGTTGGATGGCCGCGAAGCCTCTCGGTTATCCGTCAGAGTCGGCGTTGGCCTTTCGTGCTGCACTGTAGCGCCCATCGGTGTTTGATTGCACAAATAACGCGGCTTTCGGCAGTGAAAATGGCAGTTGGATTAGTCCAGGGAATGACATTGGAGTTTGCCCTGACTGGATGGCTGCAAAGGTTTTTGTCATCATAGTGAGTTTTGTTCGAATGTCTTAAGAGTCTCGCTATCAAGCAATTATCTCAATCTTATGTATTAGTGATACGGGATAGAAAATGAGGCTCATCCAAGTACAGAAAGTCTCAAAGGGGGGAATTGTTGTAGTAAAACGGACATCAACTAGGAAAATTAAATGTCATTGAAGCAACAAAGGAAACCTGCTGCTGCTCAAGTCCTCTCTACTGCCCCAACGCTATTTCTTGACCTCATCTTCACATAGAGAAATAGTTACTGGACACGATTTATCTATGGTTCAGTTAAGGAACTACCCAGCAGGCGATGGAGCACTGTTGAGAAGCAGGGGGTTCCTGTCGAGAGAGCCATGAACTGTAGGCCTGGTCAGCAAACCCCGAAAACCACTCGGAAGTGCCAAGATGAGAGGAAAAGCAGGTAAAAGGGAGTTCCGGCAGGGGGAGATGGTGACCACCCACTCATTGACCACCTCCCCAAACGGTACCACCTACTCAAAAGAAGGAAAAAAAAGACAGAGTCTGCGCACTCCTTTACGTGGGAAGCAAAGAAATCTCGACCAGTCATTAGAGGGAATGACAGGGAATATGTATTAATTGTTCGAATATGTAATAATCAATGAATGAAAGGGGAGATTTTTGGAACTAAGGTGTGAGCACTCCTGTTTTGGGACAAGCAGCCCATTTCTGCGCATTAATGGCATAAACTTAGAAATACCTCTGCTCTGTGTGTGTGACAAAACGGGAAAAAGGGCTTCACTGAGAGGTTCAAATTAACAATTTCTTTGGACTTCTCTCACAGGTCCAATACGTCACTATTGCAAGTTCTGTGTGTGCGATGGCGATTACACTATTGCGGTTTAGAAGCAACTAGCGGGATGCACTATTGCGAGCTACAAATGCCCCCGACAAGTAGCAACACAAACCACGAGGGCGCTAGATATTAATGCCTTAGAAGAGTGCACCAGTCACAAACTCAATCGCATGCCCTATACCGTACGGATGTTTCTTAGTCACTTACCCTCTCTCTCTCAGGTGAGGTCGCTCCATCCCGGGGAAGTTACCCTGTACAGCGTCCTGGATGGGGGGGACAGATCTCCTAGGGGCCAGCTGTATCCTTGGAGGATTCCCCATTTGTCTCCCCAGACCCTGCGGTTTATATTTCCTGACTCGGTGAGGGTGCAGGATTATGCCCGAGTGGATTACACTGTCTGGGATATTTCCCTCTGGTGGTGCCATAGCGAAGTCTCTGTTGCCAGTTTGTGATGTCCGGCGCTCAACGTCACGGGAAGAGTGGTGGGATGGGACTCGGGGCATTTTGATTGTTAAGGGCCATTTGGTTTTGGTTGTTCTGCACCATCTTGAGATAAGCCCGGGCTGAGCTGTTTTGCAGCTCCCCCCAAGTTCTCTCTGCACAGCCAAGGCACGGCGGAGATGGAGCTGAGTGGGATGGCAGCTCCCTGCCTCTCACCTCTGGTGCTCCGAAACCGGCTTGGCTGGCTGCTCCCACACAGGGAGGCGTGTGCATCACGAAGCCCGCACTAAAGCGGGGTGGGGGCAGTTGGTTAGCAAAGCCAAAGTGGTTATTAATGGTGGTTAATGGCACACTAATTACGCCCGTGTAATGCGGAAGCTCAGATGCCCCCTAACCACCCCACCCCCCTGGTGCTTCTCTAGCCAGGCGAGCGCTGGGCGTCCCCCCCGCAGGAGAGGAGCGCAGCTCCGGGGTGGGTGGAAGGGCATCACCCTCTTGTGGTTCGCTCCAGGTAAACGAACTGCAAAACTTAACCAGCGCGGCAGTCATTGTGCCACGAGACCAAACCCCAGACGAGAACGAGGAGGTCATCGTTAAAATCATTGGGCATTTCTTTGCCAGTCAGGTACGGTTTGGCCGTGGTGTTACCCGATATTCCCCGGCCGCTTTCATCCACCGAGGAAAGGCGTGGGGCTTGCTGAGCCCAGCAGCACCCGAGCGACCTGCTGCTCTTCTTTTGGGTGGTCTCTGTGCCCCCAAGAGCACTGAAGGTGTTTCGGTAGCTTCCCCCCAGCTGTGCAAGTGCTGAAATTGAAGATTGGCTCGATTGAGCTAAAAATGTGTGTTCTGGAGGCCGTGCAGAGCAGCGCCCAGGGTGTGAATGGACTCCTCTGTGCAGGCAAAGCCACCCGCATCCCACCTGGGTGCATCTTCCATAACTGCACAGCGCCAGATGAGGGAAATGCTCCAGCAGGTGAAGCAGCAGGAGCAGAAACACACTCCGGGAGCCCCGGCCTCGCAGCACAGCAAGGGAGGCTCCCGCCGTGCCGCCCAGCACCGCCCGATGAATGTAACCCCGCCGCCGGACATCCCCCCCTCCCAAATCCTCCTCCCCCACCCCCAGCAGGTCAGGGGAGCAAACCAAAGACCCCCCCAAACACACAGCCCCCCATTCCCGCGGCGCTGCGAGGATGCACAGCCGAGGGGTACGGGGAGGGCTCTCTCCATCCCACAGCCTCCCCCTTCCTCCTCCCTCGCCTCCCGACGCTATCCCTTTCATTGGACTAACACAGGCAGAGAGAGAGAGAAAGAGAGGTTTTATTATTCTTTTTTTTTTAATTTTTTATTTTTTATTTCCAAAAAGCCACCGGGTTTTCATCCCAGGCATGGCCAGAGGAGCTCGCCCAGTGTTGGGGGGGGAGGTTGGGCTGCGGCGCACAGCGCAGCGGCTCATCAGTTTTTAGAATTAATATAACACTAACGAAACTAAGGGTGATTTTTAAGTTTTGTAAGGATTTTATTTATTTATTTATTTATTTCATTTCAGAGGGGGCCGGGGCGGGAGGGGAACATTTGTTTTATAGCAAAAGCCGGCTTTTCTAGAGGTTAAAGGAAAGGTCGTGCTCAGATGTAAATGCTCCCCTCCAGCGTCCTGGATGGGGGGGACAGATCTCCGAGGGGCCAGCTGTATCCTTGGAGGATTCCCCATTTGTCTCCCCAGACCCTGCGGTTTATATTTCCTGACTCGGTGAGGGTGCAGGATTATGCCCGAGTGGATTACACTGTCTGGGATATTTCCCTCTGGTGGTGCCACAGCGAAGTCTCTGTTGCCAATTTGTGACGTCCGGTGCTCAACGTCACGGGAAGAGTGGTGGGATGGGACTCGGGGCATTTTGTTTGTTAAGGGCCATTTGGTTTTGGTTGTTCTGTGCCATCTGGAGATAAGCCCGGGCTGAGCTGTTTTGCAGCTCCCCCAAGTTCTCTCTGCACAGCCAAGGCACCGCGGAGATGGAGCTGAGTGGGATGGCAGCTCCCTGCCTCTCACCTCTGGTGCTCTGAAACCGGCTTGGCTGGCTGCTCCCACACAGTGTGTTACTGGCTTGCCCAGCAGGTAAAGAACCCAGATTTGGGACGCCACTGGTGTGTCCATAAGGGGTCCTGGGCTGCCCTTATGGGGTCCTGGGGGGGGGGGGAGTCTTGCAGGCCAGAGGGAGTCTGGGGCAGCCCTTCAAGGATCTGGGGGTCCCCTCTGGTGCCTCTGGGGAGGGTTTTGTGGCTGGGGAGGGCCCAGCTGGTTTCAAGAGGTGCTTCCTCCCTTTCTCCAGCCCACCCAGCTCCCCCGACACCACCACCCCCCCAGGTTGGCAGGTGCCAGCAGTGCCAGCCTGTCCCACTGGGTCGGGCACTGAGGGGGGCACAGCCCCAGCCACGGGATGGCAGGAGGAACCACAGCACCAGGGATAGAGACCAACATTTTATTTCTTTAACGTTTCCCATGGGGTCACCAAAGGGTTGCGTGGCTGCACCGCAGCTGGTGCCAGGAGGGACTCCAATGTCCCCCCCACAGCTCACCTGGCTCCGCTCGTGATGCTTTTGATGGGGCTCAGCGCGGTCTCTTCTGTGCTACGGACCAAGCGGCTCCAGGTAGGCGACTGCTGCACCGCACTGTGCCGCAGCGTGGGGTGGTGTGGGGGGCTGCGGCGCGGGGCTGGGAGCTGCTCCTGTCTCACCCAGCTCCC
The DNA here is from genome assembly GCF_965231255.1 of Vanellus vanellus. Lineage (NCBI taxonomy): Eukaryota > Metazoa > Chordata > Aves > Charadriiformes > Charadriidae > Vanellus > Vanellus vanellus. Next base: position 216,700 of record NW_028127117.1, on the reverse strand, counting down.
GGGGTCCTGCAGAGGGACTGGAAGAAGCCGAATCAAGGGATAACGGATGCAAGAGCCCACGCGCAGGAGCAGAGAGGTGAGTGGCCCTGGCACCGAGCACCATGCAAACAGCCCACACCCCACGGCAGCCCTGAGCCGGGGCTGTGCCAGGGGCTGCCGGCCGCTCACTCCGTCCCCTCCCTCAGCAGCTTCTCGGCTAGCGGATGAAGGATGGGAGCTCAAGTCGACACAGGAGAAGCAGGGAGTGTGGGGGAGACCCCCAGATCCTGCCCCAGACCCTCAGCCCGTGCCCTGCCCTGCCTGCGCTGGGCAGCCCTGCCCGCCTGCTGAGGAGGGGGTGCTGCCCGTGGGCTCCAGCGGAGGAGACGGTGTGCAGCGGGTCTCTTCTCTCTCCTCCTCTGCAGGGCAACCAAGGAGGCAGCGAGGAGGGAGCACCAGGCCCCACAGGACCCACTGGGCTCTCTGCCAACCATATACCATCTGAGCAGTGATGCTTCTCTCTACCCCCTGCCCCCCCCCCCCCAAGCCCCCAGGTCCCCCTGCCCTCCTCTGCCGCCTATAGGTCCTATCAGTGGGGACAGCTCCTTCTGGTCCAGGCACCCCCCGGGCTCCTGGGCCCCCCGAGGGCCACCGCAAGAGCCCCTGCAGCCTGTGCTCGCTGGCCAACTCGGAGGACTGCAGCAGCCTGTTGAGGAGCAGCTCCTCTTCCCACAGCTCCCTCTACCACTTCCTGGAGCCCTGGCCCAGTGCAGCAACAGAGCCAGTGGTGCTCACACACTCAGGACAACCCCGCTCTCCCATGGCTGCTGGTGGGGCAGTGGGGAAACGGGCTGGTCCTCAGCCAGGAGCTGCCAGCAGGGACCGAGAAAGAGTGGGTTCCCAGGTAGGGGATGGACAGGACACAGAGGCCCACGGACAAGCACCTGTCCCCCGGAAGGCCCCCAGCCATGGACATGGACCAGGTGGAGCGGGTGCTGGAGATCACCCGCACTTTCCAGGCCTTGAAGGCAAAGACGGAGGAGTCCTGCAAGACCACGGGCAGGGAGTGTGGCCAGGCAGACCCAGGGCTGTGCAGGACAGGAAGGTGCCCGCGGCAGGGCTGCGCCTGGCTGTGGGGCTACTTGAAGGGCTGGTGGAGATGCCACTAGCCGTGTCTGCTTCTGCCAGCCCTGCAAGCGGTGACAGCGCCAGGCCCAGAAGACCAACAGTGCCCCGAATACTGAGCGGCTGTGGGGTGTGGGGCCGGGAACCCCTCTGGGGTACCCCCTATGTGAAACGTTAAAGAAATAAAATGTTTGTCTCTAGCCCTCGTGCTGTCCTTCCTCCTCCCGTCCCATGGCTGCGGGTGCTCCCCCGAGGGAGCAGGCTGCAATCAGCAAGCACTCTGTGTTGAGCTCCCCTGCTCACAGCCATGCTCCGCCTGAAGGCGGCGAGGCAGAAGCAGTCTCCAGCCAACTTGGGCGCAAAAAGGTTCATCTGACTCAGCGGGTGAGGAAGGGCCCGTTTCAACTCTGTACCTCTGGCATTCTCAGGTCGGAGGATTTGATGGAGCCAACTGAGAGCGGCAGCATACGCTGCGGGGCTCTGAGCTGCTGCGTGGTGCCAGGTCTATCCAACGTCAGGCAGTACGTTCCCAGGAGACTTCACTGCTAACAACTCTTCCGAGGAAGTGGGGCCGTTTCTGTTGTCGTAGCCTGCCTGGAGAAAGAGCCCCACGGAGCTAAGAGTCTGCTGAGCAGCAAGGGAGCAGAGTCGCTGACTCTCAACCCAGGACTGAAGTACAGCAACCCACTCTATTGCCTTCCCCCTTCGCCCGCTGCCTCCCACAGTCTAGAAGAAAAGAACCAGGGAGCTCCAAAGGAGGGGACCCCTCCCCCACTCCCCCAAATCTGCCCAACACCTCCAAAGCTCCCTCAAGACACGGGACTCCTCCCACACACCTCCACTCCCCACACCGCAACCCTCCCCCTCCCCCAACGCTCCAAAAAGCAGCAGTCCTTAGGGCAGACTCCTTAAGCTGACTCCACAGCTACGGCTCCCCGTCGGCTCCGGGGGAGACAAGGGGGCCCCGGGGCTCTCCGTGGGCTTTAAGGGGGTCCCAGGGCTGCCCACGGGCTCCCAGCAATGCCCGTGCCCACCACCCACCCCCGCTTCAGGGGGCCCAGCGATGACACCCCCCGACCCATCTCGGGGGTACCTGGGGGGACTCGGCCGTGGGCTGGAGGCGGGCCAAGGGGGCACGGCCGGGCTGACCTGCCGGGGGGAGCTGAGAGCGGAGCCCAGAGCGGAGCCAAGCGCCCGCCCAGGCCGGCCCCGGGCACCCTGCGCTGCGGCCGGGGCTGCCGCCACCTGCGGGGAGCGAGCGGGGGGTGAGGGGGCGGCAGCGGAGGACGGGGGGGGGGAGCTAAATCGGCCCTGTTCCCCCCGGGGACCCCCCACTCGGCTCTGCTCCCCCCCAAAAAGGCCCAGGCCGCCCCCCGAGTCCCCCAGCCCCGTCCCGACACCCCACAATCCCCCGAACTGGCCCTGGACACCTCCGCACCACCGCTCCTGCCGCCGCCGCCGCCGCCCCGCCCGCCCACTCTCCTTCTCCCGCTCCTGCTCTCCTTCTCCCGCTCCTGCTCTCCTTCTCCCGCTCCTGCTCTCCTCGGCCCCGGTCCCCCCCGTCTCTCCCGGTACCGACCGCCGACGCACACCGGAAACGTTCTCCTTCGCGTCCGCCCAACCGCGCACGCGCCGAAGGGCAAACCCGGGCCACGCCCCCCAGCGTCGCCGCGGCGAAAGCGGGCGAGAGGGGCGGGGCCGCGCCGAGGAGAACGAGGGGGCCGGGCCCCACCGCAGCCCCGCACCGGGCACTGCGAGTTCGAAACCATCCCTGCCCTCCCCAAAATCAGCCGGGACCGCCCGAAACCAGCCCAAAAGGAGACGGACGTCCGCCTGCAGAGCTCCGCCAGCCCCCCCGACGGACATCACGGGGATGGGGGCAAAGAAAACAACCAGAAAGGTACTGAAAATAACGTGGAGACGGTGCTTAGAGATCCTTCCGAGAGGCAAAACCCGGCCTTTGTTCTCATTTTTGAACACGGGGTTTCGCAGTGCTTCGCGGGCAGTGCTTATCCAGGGGCATCAGCTATCCCGGGAAGCGAACGTTCCCATCCCGTGTGGCAAAAGTCCACTCGCATGAATAACTTAGACAAAACCAGCCCACAAAAGGACAAGAGGCACCTTTGGTCACCTTTTGCTTGAAGCTTCGCTAAAACTGTATACTCAGATTGGCCCTGTCCTGCAGTTTCTTTCCCAGAGTTTTGCCCCAAACCCACGCTTCTAGCCCTGCTCCCCAAGCCCTCCCTCGGGGCCCACCGCCTTTCCCCAGCCCAGCCTGTCCTTAAAGCTTTTCTTTCCACACACAGCCCTTTCCACTCACCTCCCTCCGGGGCCTCCTCTCTCACAGGCACCTCACAGCCCTGCAAACCTCCCTCTCACGAAAACCCATTCCCCCCTCGCTCCCCCCTCACGCAACACCTCTTCCCCTCACACACTCGCTCCCACACCCCCCACCATCCTCTCTTCCTCTCTCCTCCCCCTCCCCCCATCTTTCGCCCCCCCTTCCCCTCTCCTCCCATTCAAAATGGCCCTTCCCTCCCCCTCTCGCCTTTTCCTGCCTCAGCCCCCGCCCCCCGCTCAGGTGACACCGCACACAGCCGCCATGAGGCGCGGCGGGGAGGGCCGGGGCTGTGAGAGGCGATGGCGGTGAGGGAATTTTCCTCTTTTTTCCTCTTCTTTTCATCTCCTCAGGCTTCGGGCAGCCCCGCGCGGGCGGCTGGAGATCCCCCCCTCCCCTTCCAGGAGTGGCCCCGGCCCTGGGGCGGCCCCCGCCTCCCTCCTCCCCACAGGCTCTCCTCAGGGAGAGCCCCCAAATCTGTCCCCTGGGCGGCTCCACAGCCTCCTGTGTGTCCGGGAATGGGGTTTCCCTCAGGGAGAGCCCCCAAATCCATCTCTGTCATTGCCCTACAGCCTCCTGCATGGCTGGGAGCAGTGATTCCCTCAGGGATAGATCCCCCCTCATCCCCAAACCTATCCCCAGGGTGGTCCCACAGCCTCCTGCATGGCTGGGAGCAGTGTTTCCCTCAGGGAGAGCCCCCAAATCCATCCCCAGGGTGGTCCCACAGCCGCCTGTGTGGCCAGGAACGGCGTTTCCCCCATGGATGGAGCCCTCTCCTTCCCCCTACCCCACTCCTGGGCAGCCTTTTCCTCCCTCCCACCTTCTCCCCACAGCTCTTCCAGGGCTGGGAAAACACTCCTGCCCTTTCTCTTCCTGCGGGTTTTGAGAAGAGCCCCCTGTCTTCCCAGCCCACACGTGGGGTGTGGGCAGCTCCACGCCTTGTGTTTGAAGCGGGAATTGGGATATTTCAGTTTTCTTCTGCGATCAGGCATGGTTGTGAAAGGGCCAGTTGTAGTGGTTAGGCTTTGGTGGGTGAGTAACAGCAAATCTTATTGAACTTTTCCTTTTTTTCAGATTTTGTGTAGGGGGCTCGTTGTCCTCACGCCCGCGAGTTCTGCTCCAGGTCAAGCGAAGCCCCATGGAACTGGCCCTAAGGGCGGCGGCGGCCATGGACCAGCGCCCCTTTGGCGTCGAGAACGTGGTTTATTTTGAGGTGAATCTCCCTGTTTTTCTTGAAAAGCGGGGGGCTGGTTTGTAGTGAGGCTTAAAACCCCGGGTTGTGCCTAAGTGTGGGGCTGATTTCAACCTCAGGGGCTGTGACTCCGTCCTCAGGGGCTCCGACTCACAGCCCTGGCAGCACCGTCAGCGCGCCGGGCTCAGCGTTCTCTTGTATTTTGAAGGGTTTCTTACGGATCGGCAGCAGCCGGGGATATTTAGCAGCTGTGTATTGGTGGTGGAATCCGTGTGGTGAAAAGATCTTTGGGGTAAAGAGGTGAATAGGTGGTTTGTTTTTTTTTCACCTCGAGAATGTTTCTTGTTGCCTTGTACCTGTAAAAAGATGTTCAAATCGTTAAGGTGTTCAAATCGTTTCATAAAATTACCCCCTAGACAGGAATATGTTTTGTGGTTGGTTTGAGGTTTTTTTATGAGTCCTTTCAGCCTGCTCTCCAGGTGGAAATGGGCAATGCAAAGGCATTACAATGATAGATTTGCTAAATCTGTTGCCAAGGTCTATATTAGTGGCTTTCCCTGAAGCGGGGAAAAGACGTCCTGTTTAATTCTTGTTTGCATTTCAAATTCTCTGTGAAATGGATTAAGCAGAGAGGGCTTCTTTTTGTGGGTCTGCCCTTGGGAGGAGAACGCCTTTAGGAAAAGGCTTTTCTGGAGGGGATGGAGAACTTAATTGCTGATGTCTCTAAAAGCACGCCCTGTTTGGGTGCTTTGAATTTTCCAGTGTGGGAAAAGCCGCAGAAGTGTGTATTTCTGTCCAGCTGCAGAGAAATGGGTAATACTGAGCCCTACAATAGCTTGGTTGTTTTTTTTCCCCTGTGTGATGACTGGTGTGGAGGGAGTTTGTACCAAAGAGTCAACTTCTGATTGTGGGCAGCCCCTGTTTTAGGAACTGTTGCGCAGATTGCTTATCGATGCAACTGCTGCCGCGACTCCCGCACTCCCTGCTGCTGTCAAGCTTTTATTACTTGTTCTGAAAAGCTCTCGAAATACGTGCAGAGCTGCGCGGCTCCCCCGAGCCAGGTGTCCACGGCCACTGCCTCCTCGGCTCCTGTTGGCCATGGCTGACTATTTTCAGCAGGATTCGAATATGTCTGTGTGCTCCTCCTTCCTTTTTAGCCATCTGTTATTTGAGTTTGGGACTCGGAGGCCTTACTGTCTTCCTGCGCTCTGTTTTTTATCACTGTTGACAGTTCTGGATTCACCAATAACAGTACTCAGCGCTTACATCTGGAACTCCCTGAAAACAATGAACTCATTGATCCAGGGCCAAAGGTTTAGAAATAAATGGAACAAGGTCAAGCCTTGGGATCTTTAGTAACGTGATTCGGAGCCTCTCACCTGGCTTCTTGGTGGAGCTGGCACAGAGGTCGGTGATAATCCAAAACTGCAGAGCGAGCTGGGTGCCCGTGGAAGGGGAACCGCACTCTCAAGTGGAAATACTTGGGGTCTCGTTGCCTGTGGGAGGGAAAGGGACGTCAAGAGTCAACCTAAAGGAACTTCTCACCTTCAGAGGTCGCGCTCTGGAGGTGATGGTTAATTGAGGGGAGTCGTGGAAGTGTGCCTTACTGAGCAACATGCTGCTGCTGGCCCGAGACTAAATGTCTCCAAAGTTTGGGATTGGTTTAAGTGCTTTTTGGTTATTAGCTGGATGTCACTCTTAGAAGCACCTCTTGCCCTGTCTGGAGGGGTTTGCTGCTGCCTCCTGCATTGGGCCGAGGGGACCGGCAGCCCTCAGGACAGGGACTTTCTCAGGCGCGGAGGTTAAACCTGGTGCGTGCTGCTTAAAAACTGCTCTGGGTGTTAGTGCGTCGGTCACGGTGAGAAATGTGTTGGCTTAGGGGAGCCTGAGATTTGCATTCCTCTTAACTGCGGGGGATTTTGGGGAGCCTGGGTGGTACAATCCCCTTCCTGCTCCCAGATTCCTGTCACTGACCCGTCAGCGGGGTGTTAGCAGAGCTGATGCCCGCAGCGGCTGAGGGTCGGCATGATCCCGGCATCGCCGGAGCTCTGGAGCCAAGGAATGGGAGCGTGGCCCATTTCCATCACAGCTTGTGAGGGAAATAGTGCGGTTTGATATAGCCGGGGTGCGTAAACGGGGATTCCTCTTTGCACATGTGCTTACAGGGTGCACGCATGTGTGTTACGTGGAGTGTTTCTTAATGCCTGCGAAGATTTACGAGATTGGTTAATGAGCGTTGCTTTGCTGTGCAAGTGCAAAGTGTTATTTTCATGGAGAAACCAGCTCGGATGTTCCGTTTAGGCATTCTGCCTTTAAAAAAAGAAAAATATTTTAAAGCTTTCCTTGCAGGCAGAATAACATCTGCTTTTGAGGATTGTTTCTTTCCCTGCAGGGTGGGAAAATCTACAGCCTCGCTAAGGCCGCAGAGGAAGAAAACTTGTCAGTTTCCTGGAGCAAACTGCAGTTTGGAGGAGGGGGGGTGTGTTTTGCCAGAGCGCCTTTTAGCACCTCGTCGGGCACATTTCTTTTCCCTGAGGGCTGAGGTTTAACACGGCCTTTTCATTTGCCTAGCTTTTGGTTGTATGAATTAATGGGTGTTTCAATGGGAACCACAAGACCTAATTTCTCAGTCGCCATCTTAAAAATTGTGCAGGGGCGGAAGTGGGACAGGGAGGTGACCGGAGTGAAACGCTGAAGGCTGTTAAGGCTGGAATAAGGAATGGCGGGGCTTGTTCTGGTCACACACTATGACAATAAAAGGCCACGAGTTCCTCGTGGAGGTAAAGAACCGACAATCTGGGAGGGCGTTCAGGGATTTGCCTCATCGAAGGGTTTCCAGGGGAATATGGGGGTCACTCTCCATCTCATTCCTGGTGAGCTGCCTGCCTGTTAAGACCATTATTACTTTATAATCACGGAGGGAGGCCCTGAATTCAGGTTTGGGAAGCCATTAGCTAATTTTGTGGTTAATGCTTTTTTTTTTTTCAGAGTGAGTCTGTGAATCGGTTCTCTGTGCTGAAGGTGAGACACGTCCTTCCCTCTGCTTTGGCAATGGCCGCTTTCCTTGGGCACAGGGACCACACAGCCCTCTGCACGTTTCTCGGTAAGTAAATTGTGGCTGTGCCGCCTTCCTGCCCGGCCTGGGGAGCTCGTCCTTTACTGAGTGAGAAAGCAAGTTTTTCCCTGGAAGAAATAAAGAGATTTAAAAATCTCTATCCTTCTGTGCAGCAGTGCCGTCCCAATGCGGCCTCGGGAGAGGCACCTTTCCTCCAGCGCTGGAACCATGGCAGGGAAGGGACCTGCTATATCGTTAGGTGGACGAATTTCATCGTTCTTTGGCAAGAAACGAATGTGGTGACAATGGTGACCTGGTCCAGCCAGCCTTGGTGATCAGTCCGCTCCTCCCTTTCCCTGTGGGAAGGTTCCGAGGATCTCCTGGGCTGTAGGAAAGGGGAGGCAGTAAGGATGCTGTGCTGGGGAGCTTTGACTGCCTTTGCTGTCTTCCAGATGGAGAGATGGATCCGCAGCACTTGGGAGCTCACCTTCCCCAAACGCTGAGTTTGCCATTTGTTATCCACAAACGACGTGTTTTTCTGTGCAGGAAATGGATTTTTCAGAAATTCCAGCGTGTTATGGAAAGAAAACGCTCCTGGAGTTTTTAATGCAGGTCATTCTTTTTTGGTGTAGCGGTTAAAACGTGATGTCTGTAACTTTGAAATGAATATTTGTATGCATCTGTCAACGGGTACAATTCACATAGCCGCTCACAGGAGAAGGGATCTTAACCGCATTTCTGATTTTAGGCTGTATCGTGATAATGCCGGGGATTGATGTCGCGCTGGAGATTTTTCTCCAGTTTCCACCTTTTGCCACTAAATGAGCGGCAGAGATTTCCCAGCTAGACAGGCAGTGAGCTCTACGCAGGAATGTGAGCGCGGATCCAACGTTGACGGTAATTAAATTACGTTGTTCAGAGGTTCCTCCTTTTAATGAAAGTCTGGAAAAGTGAAAAAGGAGGTGCCTTTCTCCTTTGGGATTGCTGTTGTGGCAGAGGGGATGGAAACAACCCACGGGGGTTTTGCTCCGCTCCTGGCTTTGGCTTGGAAAAAGCCCTGAACGGTTTGATCCCTGTGGGGCCAACTCTGAGCAGGGTGAGGGGCAGCTGTGCCAGGAGATCCAGAGGGTCCATCTCCACAGCTTCCGTGTCCAGTGAGCAGTTTCCCCGAAAGGAGGGAAATTCTGGGAGAATGGGGAGCGGTGTGTGATGATGAGGGCGGTGAGGAAGGCTAAAGGATGATCTCAACGATTTTAACTTGTGCTGTTTTTTCTATACATCTTTTGGGCAGAATGGATGGGGACTTTGGGTTTAGCCGAAGAAGGATAACCCTAAAATCAGCGTTGGGCCGTGAGCTCCGGCCCAGCGGTCAGAATAACCGCAAACCCTGGGGAAAGGGGGCTGAGGAGCGGGTGCACGGTTGGTTCGGCACCGGGGCTCTGCCAGTCCTTGCTGTTGCTCCCCATGGCTTGGCCAGTTCTCCCACTGCCCCGCAGCGCTGCAGAGGGTAACAGAGGGGTTATTTTGGCTGGAGTATACCCCTGTGCTTGCCAGAAATGGCCAGTGCTAGCCCAGGCTGGGCTTGCCACTCAGGCTGACCTCATGATGCCGGTTGCCGGCCTCCCGCCTTCTACACAACATTCCAACGGTGGTCTTGGCCCACCGTCGCAGCTCTTCTGCTGCTGGCTGTCGGTCTCAGAGTGAACCTCGCCAGTTTGCTCAGCGTTTGAGGAAGGAAGTGGCAATTTTCTTGCCCGATGGGGCGCAAAAGGGCTCACGTGGTGGAACGGTAATGCTGTTGGTGGCGAGAAGGGGCTGTGGGAGTTGTTAGAGGGCAGTTGGTGACGCTGTGCTGGGAAATAACTGCCGTACCTGACACGTCCCCTCCTTCGAAGCGGGTGCGTGCTAGCGTGCTGTTCCCAGCTCTCCTTCCTCACCTCCTCTGCCTTAACAATTTCAGACATGTCAACGTCGGCAGTGAATTTCAGGCCGAGATCCCAGACCTCCAGGACAGATCCCGGTTGGAGGAGGAGGAGGAGGGAGCATCGCTAGTGTGGAAGCCCTGGGGAGACATCGCAACGAACCCGGAAACACAGGACAGAGGTTTCTCTTAACGCTTTTCTTCCCAGGTCCCCCCCGAGATACTAAGGGTCGAAAACTGCACGTTTTCACAGCAGCTGTTTGTCCGTTGGGACCCTCTCCCTCTTTTCCTTGACAGCATTCGTGGCTGGTAGCACCCGAGGGTGGCTCAGATCTGATGGGACAGTGAACAGATAACAACCGGTGGTGCTCTGAGTCGCGTCCTCTGGGAGAGACGGTCAGGGGCGTTTGTAGCTGTCCCACGTCAGCTGCAGCGACCTCGGGAGAGGGGAGATCTGTCTCTGGAGCTACCGGTCCCAAAGCTGCTCTGAAGGCAGAGAGAGCGATACCGGATAACCTGCCTTTTTTTCGGTGCCTTTTCTGGGTCTCCAGTCTGTCTGCTCTGTTTGCCCTCTGCCTTGTATCGCACTTTTTCTCCTTTCTTGACGAAAACTGACTTTCTGTTGGTTTTTGTTGCATTTCTAGTGACAAATCTGCTCAACTTCGCCTGCTCCAATGTCATGCCGGGGGGAAGAGCCAACCTGGAGCACGCCTTGCACCGCCTGCATGAAGCTCTGGTAAGAAGCAGCTCTTTTCGAATTCCTACTGGACTAGGAAATATTCTCATCAACTGCCGTGGGTGGAGGTGACCCCGACACGCTGTTGCTGAGCGTCGACTGAGTACCATCTTCCCACAGTGGGCTGAAGAGTTGATCTTTTGGCCCCTGCTGAGGGGAAATCTAAGTCTTGTTCTCTGAACTCCCGCAGGAGGGTCTGGAGATGTTGCGGTCTGGGGCACCCCAGCGACCTGAATCCCATCCCCTGGCTGATTATCATTACGCAGGTAAAGTGGAAGCAGAGCTTGTTGCTTCTCCGGGAATGCGAGCGGGTACTGCCGTTCCCTTTGTTCTGATTGAAAGAAGTGATTTTTAGAAACGTGCGAGCAGTGGCTCGTGTTCTTTGGGGCAGGGAAGTAGTCTTTTTAATCTGTTCTGGGGGCCTTTTGGCACGGGGAATGCCTCGTCCCTGTGTTCTAGCCTGCCGCTGTCCCTTGCGGTGACACCCCACGCCGCCCAACGCTCCTCCTTTCCCTCGCGCCCCGGCTTTACTGCGTGCAGGGCTTGCTCTGCTGGCAGCCATAACTGCTCGTGCTAACAAACTGCCTGCGGTGTTGGCTAATTGCTTTGCGAAGGAGGAGACATGTGGACGCGTGACAAATACATCGTGCGCGTTTCCGTGAGGTTGCAAGGGGTCTAATCGTTTGCACGTGGCTGTTTCTTCCCAGGCTCAGACACTTGGACGCCCCTGGAGGAGCAGTTGTTTAAAGAGGCTTTTTATGTGCATAAGAAGAATTTCCACCTGATCCAGAAGAAGGTAAAGCCGTTAGACCGAGGCGGGTCACGGGTTGGTAGCGTGGAGGGGAGTTTTAACCCAGAAAAGTCGTCTTTTGAATGGTGCATTGTAATCCTGTCCTTGGGATGCCGCTTCATTCCAAAAAGATACCGGTACAAGACATAATTGGCTCTAATGTCTACCGAATTTGCCCGAATATCAAGCGAATATTTAATCTCTCCAGTACAAAATACAGGAAATACTAGAAGAATACTGACACGTTCCGCTGACCATCGGCACGAAACGTACAGTTCTGCCCTCCCAAGGCTTCTTTACGGCCCTTTCAGAAGAAGGGGGCTCGTTTTCGGCCTGATCTCACCCGTGCGTTGCGCTGTGGGAACCGCAGACACAGGGGAGGACAAACAGTGCTGGATAGATCCGTCCTGGGTCTGTGCCTTCAGCGTTTTCCTGCGGTATTTCCCTCATCGATCGCTTCTGGTTTTCTCCCGACAGATTCAGACGAAGACCGTGGCCCAGTGCGTGGAATATTACTACACCTGGAAAAAACACGTCAGGTTTGGCGCCACCCGACCAGGATGGACAGCCAAAAGGCTGCAGCGAGGCACGGATGAGGTGGAGGAGGCCGAAGAGAAGGTAGGAAAACTGCCGGGGGTGTGTGCGAGATGCCGCTCCTCCATGAACCCTTCGTCCCAGGCTCTGGGAAACGATCCACTTCGTGTTAAACCTGCTGATGATGATTTTTGGGGATGTTTCGTAACGTCCCAGTGCTCCGTCAAAGGAACTGTTGGTGACCCACCTCTGCGCGGGTGTTGCCAAAACCTTCCTTGCCAGGAAATGGGACTTTGGCTCACAGAAACACATATTATTTAGGTTTTTTTTTGGTGGTAGACACCGGGTAACCATGTCCCTTCAGTGCTCAGTAATTCTACGTTTTAAACCCATTTTACAGACTTTTGTGGAGGAAAGTGCTGTTCCGCTGAGGACGGTAGAAATAATACGGTTTTTCTTTCACCATCTGTCTTCGCACCCCATCCTCCCCGCCGAGTTTCAGCATTGTTTGGGCTGTTTTAGCGTTCGGAGGAGCTCACCGGGGCAGGCTGGGGCTGATAGAACACGTTCCACCCGGCACACAAATAGACCCCTCACTGCCTGGGCCATTTGGGGATGTTTCCAGCCAGTTTTTCGCTTTAGCTGTCCCCCTTGCTGAGGAGAAGGAGAAATGAGCACAGGCTGTCTGCTTTACAGGCTGGTTGCAGCCCGAAGAAGAGGCGCCGGCTCGGGCCCAATGAAAAGCTCACCAAGAAGCAGAAGAGCAGCGAAAAGACGCCCCGTGGCACAGGCAGTCCCTCCCGCCATTCCGGGGACGCTCCGTGCGGGGCTGGAGGCGCAGGCGATGTGGCTGGGTTTCCCTGCGGGCAGTGTGGAAGGTGAGCCGCTCGTTTTTTCTTCTCAAAACCCGCTGCTTTGGGCTCAAACCGATGGAGACTCGGCATTTCCATCCTCTTCCCATCTCCTCCGCACTCGGGGCTCCTCCGTCTCCCGCTGACTGCAGCCACAAGGGTCTCTCTCTCTCTCTCTCCCTTTGAAGGCCCTTTCCTCCCATTACAGGCCTGGGGCGGTTCATCTCCTCGGGCGAGAATCCCAGCGTTTCTCGTTTTTTTTTGGCTGAGAAAAAGGTTCCACTGAAGTTCCTTCTTGCGGTTTGCGGCCCGAGGGCTCCCGCGCTACAGTCGCTTGTGCCACGCAGAGCCACTTGAGTTTCAGTCTGACCCGATTTTAAGCCGTCTCGCCGTTACTTCTCTTATTTTAATCCCTAATGATCTGCCGTGTTTAACCACCGAGGTCCCACCCACCCGGGGGTACTGGCACAAGCTGTATGGCACCACGCAGCAAAACAGACCAGAAGCTCACAAAAGTAGAAATAATGAAATGTCATCTAATGATTATTTTTTTTTAAAAAAAAAAAAAAAAAGGAATTCAAAATCCCTGTTTGTTTTCTCCCTTCCAGGGTGTTTGGGACAGTCAACGGGAGGAATGCGCACGTGAAATACCATCGCCTGCAGGAGGATCGGAAGGCCCCAGAGGAGTCTTTAAAGGGCGGCGAAGCCGGCAGAAGCCCAGAGGGTGACCGCCTCTAGTTGGCAACTGGGCAACTGCCGGTTCAGCCCGGCAACCAGGTCCCTTTCATGCTCTGGGAAAACCCACCCACCATCTCTCGCCTCCGGCAGCACCTGAGCTCTGCGGAGGGTCCACCACCACGAGGTCGCCCCCACTCACGAAAGACCCACAAGATGAGAATGGCAGAGAAAGAGTTATCATATTTAATAGTGTTTCCCCCTTAGGTAATAGTCCCGTGTAGGTTTTAGGTCTTAGCTAGCCATCCTTTAGGTCTTAGTTTTAGGCTTTAGTGTTCTTCTGATAGGAGTGAGGTTTGTTGTTCTGGTACGAGTCAGGATGTTTATCTTGTTATAGGAGTAAGTGGGGGGGGTTATGTGTTGTTGTCCTTAATTTATTACATTGGGTTGTTGAACGTTCCAGTCCTGGGGCTGCTCTTGCTGGGTTTGTGCTGTAAATAACTGAAGCCGTCAAAACCCGTTCCACACGGTTGGTGGTGCAAAGCGAAGGAGAACCTGGGTCCGCGCCGCGTGGTGCTGTTCCCTGGTTGGTTTTCCCACTGGAAAGCACTGTGGCACCACCGTGGCAGAGCCAGCAGCAGGATTGGGGTGGGTGAAGGCGTTGGATGGCCGCGAAGCCTCTCGGTTATCCGCCAGAGTCGGCGTTGGCCTTTCGTGCTGCACTGTAGCGCCCATCGGTGTTTGATTGCACAAATAACGCGGCTTTCGGCAGTGACAATGGCAGTTGGATTAGTCCAGGGAATGACATTGGAGTTTTCCCTGACCGGATGGCTGCAAAGGTTTTTGTCATCATAGTGAGTTTTGTTCGAATGTCTTAAGAGTCTCGCTATCAAGCAATTATCTCAATCTTATGTATTAGTGATACGGGATAGAAAATGAGGCTCATCCAAGTACAGAAAGACTTGGATAAGTCTCAAAGGGGGGAATTGTTGTAGTAAAACGGACATCAACTAGGAAAATTAAATGTCATTGAAGCAACAAAGGAAACCTGCTGCTGCTCAAGTCCTCTCTACTGCCCCAACGCTATTTCTTGACCTCATCTTCACATAGAGAAATAGTTACTGGACACGATTTATCTATGGTTCAGTTAAGGAACTACCCAGCAGGCGATGGAGCACTGTTGAGAAGCAGGGGGTTCCTGTCGAGAGAGCCATGAACTGTAGGCCTGGTCAGCAAACCCCGAAAACCACTCGGAAGTGCCAAGATGAGAGGAAAAGCAGGTAAAAGGGAGTTCCGGCAGGGGGAGATGGTGACCACCCACTCATTGACCACCTCCCCAAACAGTACCACCTACTCAAAAGAAGGAAAAAAAAGACAGAGTCTGCGCACTCCTTTACGTGGGAAGCAAAGAAATCTCGACCAGTCATTAGAGGGAATGACAGGGAATATGTATTAATTGTTCGAATATGTAATAATCAATGAATAAAAGTGGAGATTTTTGGAACTAAGGTGTGAGCGCTCCTGTTTTGGGACAAGCAGCCCATTTCTGCGCATTAATGGCATAAACTTAGAAATACCTCTGCTCTGTGTGTGTGAAAAAAGGGGAAAAGGGCTTCACTGAGAGGTTCAAATTAACAATTTCTTTGGACTTCGCTCACAGGTCCAATACGTCACTATTGCAAGTTCTGTGTGTGCGATGGCGATTACACTATCGCAGTTTAAAAGAAATTAGCGGGATCCACTATTGCGAGCTACAAATGCCCCCGACAAGTAGCAACACAAACCACGAGGGCGCTAGATATTAATGCCTTAGAAGAGTGCACCAGTCACAAACTCAATCGCATGCCCTATACCGTACGGATGTTTCTTAGTCACTTACCCTCTCTCTCTCAGGTGAGGTCGCTCCATCCCGGGGAAGTTACCCTGTACAGCGTCCTGGATGGGGGGGACAGATCTCCTAGGGGCCAGCTGTATCCTTGGAGGATTCCCCATTTGTCTCCCCAGACCCTGCGGTTTATATTTCCTGACTCGGTGAGGGTGCAGGATTATGCCCGAGTGGATTACACTGTCTGGGATATTTCCCTCTGGTGGTGCCATAGCGAAGTCTCTGTTGCCAATTTGTGATGTCCGGCGCTCAACGTCACGGGAAGAGTGGTGGGATGGGACTCGGGGCATTTTGTTTGTTAAGGGCCATTTGGTTTTGGTTGTTCTGTGCCATCTTGAGATAAGACCGGGCTGAGCTGTTTTGCAGCTCCCCCAAGTTCTCTCTGCACAGCCAAGGCACGGCGGGGATGGAGCTGAGTGGGATGGCAGCTCCCTGCCTCTCACCTCTGGTGCTCTGAAACCGGCTTGGCTGGCTGCTCCCACACAGGGAGGCGTGTGCATCAGGAAGCCCGCACTAAAGCGGGGTGGGGGCAGTTGGTTAGCAAAGCCAAAGTGGTTATTAATGGTGGTTAATGGCACACTAATTACGCCCGTGTAATGCGGAAGCTCAGATGCCCCCTAACCACCCCACCCCCCCCCCCGGTGCTTCTCTAGCCAGGGGAGCGCTGGGCGTCCCCCCCGCAGGAGAGGAGCGCACCTCCGGGGTGGGTGGAAGGGCATCACCCTCTTGTGGTTCGCTCCAGGTAAACGAACTGCAAAACTTAACCAGCGCGGCAGTCATTGTGCCACGAGACCAAATCCCAGATGAGAACGAGGAGGTCATCGTTAAAATCATTGGGCATTTCTTTGCCAGGCAGGTACGGTTTGGCCGTGGCTTTACCTGATCTTCCCCGGCCGCTTTCATCCACCGAGGAAAGGCGTGGGGCTTGCTGAGCCCAGCACCACCCGAGCACCCTGCCACTCTTCTTTTGGGTGGTCCCTGTGCCCCCAAGAGGCACTGAAGGTGTTTCGGTAGCTTCCCCCTGGCTGTGCAAGTGCTGAAATTGAAGATTGGCTCGATTGATCTAAAAATGTGTGTTCTGGAGGCCGTGCAGAGCAGCGCCCAGGGTGTGAATGGACTCCTCTGTGCAGGCAAAGCCACCCGCATCCCACCTGGGTGCATCTTCCATAACTGCACAGCGCCAGATGAGGGAAATGCTCCAGCAGGTGAAGCAGCAGGAGCAGAAACACGCTCCGGGAGCCCCGGCCTCGCAGCACAGCAAGGGAGGCTCCCGCCGTGCCGCCCAGCACCGCCCGATGACTGTAACCCCGCCGCCGGACATCCCCTCCCCCCCAGCAGGTCAGGGGAGCAAACCAAAGACCCCCCCAAACACACAGCCCCCCATTCCCCGCGGCGCTGCGAGGATGCACAGCCGAGGGGTACGGGGAGGGCTCTCTCCATCCCACAGCCTCCCCCTTCTGCCGCGATTGAGAGACGGGGAGACAGCTTGATGCAAGCAAGGTTCCGATTTATTGCTCTTAGCGATAGTTTTTTATACAGTCATACTTAGTCGTGTCTTTTACTGATTGGTCTAAACACATAATTACCTTATGCATATTGCAAAAGCTAGGCTCACGATTGGTTAGTCGCCAGGCAAACCGTTACACTTACTCTTCTCTTTTTCTCTGCTTCTCCCTCATTCTTCTTTATCACAAGCATCCCGTTTTTGTCTAACTGTCCCAACAAGGACATGCTGTCCTTGTTTCTGATTGGTGATTAACAACTCAGGTCAGCTCTTTTGCACTTTTCCAAGGCCTGTGGTCGAGTTCCATCTTGTCCGCTTCTGTCAGGCGCGTTATGCTAGATACATATCTCAAGTCACTTCCTACATCTCCCCCTTTTTCTTTTTGCACTAACAAAACTTGACCAGCTACACGCGTAAGCAGCTTTCTAATACAAGAGAGAACACAACCCAAAACTACTAATCCAATGATAACAATAATTAATACAAGCAAAGCACTTTGTAACAACCCTTTTAACCAGCCTCCTATACCAAGCCAGTTTGCTAAGCCTTCCAGGCCAAAAAACCCAACATCTTTCTGTATCTTTTGGGAATGCTCCATGAGTTGCTGTATTTCTTTGTGTATTGAACTTGAGTTATTTTCTAAATCCATGCAACACATGCCGTCAAAATCTTCACAACCATGCCCATGAGCTAACAATAAAAAATCAATGGCCATACGATTTTGCAATACGGCATGTTGAACAGAGCTTAGACTATCGGCTAAGTCTGATAAGACTCTACTGGTGAGGTTGGCTTGTTTGACAATCCAGCAAGAAAGCGTTTCTATGTTTCTGTGAGCTCGGGCAGCAGCAACACCTGGGGTAAAAAAGGAGGCAAAGACTACTTCCCATTTGTTCCAGAGTTGAACATTATCATCACAGCTGTTACTAAGAACTTGGGTAAGGTCTCTTTTCCATCTCACTGGGTTAGCTTTTTTGGGGTGATGATGTGGCAAGGCTAAACTCAGGCGACCAATCGTACATGGGCCACCTGTGGGTTTAGGAGGAATTCCGTTCCATGCTCTATTGCCACAGATAAAAAACAAACCAGAAGGTAGTTTTCTAGGGGTTACTATTCCTTCTGTAGGGTGAGTTTGATTTGTAAGTGTGTAGTTACACCACCTTTTCCAGCTAGATCGATTTCCAATTGGATACACAAAGAGATCAGCGGTTGCATTACAAAGAGGATTACGACACTCGCTAGTATTCAGGTGTAGGCAATAAGAGGCGTTCAGAGAATCTACGAGTTCTATTTCTTGCACGCCAGGGTTAATAGGGAGACTGCCAGCACAGGTTTCTAGTTTTTCAAACAAGGTCCTGGTACTGTTTACTGAACAACGCGAGCGTGGCAGAGACTGGTTAAAAGCCTTCAGTGCGTCCCAGTCGGTATCATTTAGCGGTACCCCTACTAAACAGGTTAAAAAGGGTGCACTAGGGGTTGACAAACTGGCACAAAATGTGGTGGTGTTAACAGACCTACTCAAGGTTACCCATACATTTTCTCTAGGATCAAAAAGTGATGCAGGTATAAAGGCTACGGTTATAGCAATAAGGCTGATTATAACAATAAGCTTCAACATTATGCTTAATGATTCAACACAATTAAGGCGACAATTACTATTCTGAGAGCAACTTTCATCGGCCCTTTCTTAATTTCCAAGCAAACCGCTTCTTACACTTTTCTTTTGTCTGGTTCCAGTCTTTGTTAAGGACTGACCAGATGGCAGGTACTAAATTGGACCTGCTACATTCCAAGCTGCAAACCAATATTTTTCTTGCCTGTTCGGTCACAGTCTTGACCCAATCGGTACGGCGATAAAAATATCGATCAGAATCTTGTGCCTCGTGCTCTGTAACAAGCAAGAGTCTGATTATCTCAAACTCCCTTTCCAAACAACTATCGCACCAGCGTCCTGCAAGAGTTGCCTGACGCCACCACTCTTTTTCACAAGCATAGCACATACACAAAACTTAAGGGTCACAATGTTTGCATAAGACACAAGTAATCTGTTTAACAAGCAGTTTTTGATACTTATTCATGTAAGTCTATTCCGCTTAAGGTGTTTATCTCCTCGTGGTCCGTTTGTTGTCCAGGGGTCTGGTCGAGGGACTGATCCAAGGGCTGGTTTGAAGGGTGGTCAGGGTTTTTGCCAGGTGGTTGTGGGAGGGATTCACGGAAAGGTCGTACGTTCTTTGCCGGGATCCATTTAGGGCCTTTTTCTGTGGAAACACAAGCATAGACTCTGCCCCATGTAACAAGAGGATAGGGTCCTACAACTTTACCTGTTTCTGGGTCGCGGACCAGTACTGGTGGCTTAGTTCGCATTTCGAGTGAAGCATTCATATTAAAATGACGGACTATCGGAGGATTGTCATCCAACAAAGAACAGTTCAAAAAATTAAAAACATATAGAGCTTTCTGTAAGCGTTCCTCGGGGGTGGCGGTTCCTACTCCCCCTTTTTGTTGTTGTAGTAGACGTTTTAAAGACTGATGAGAGCATTCAATTAGAGACTGACCTGTAGGGGAATGAGGAATACCAGTGATATGACTAATTCCTCAGGAATCAAAAAAAATTTTTAATGGCGGCCGAGATATAAGCAGGGCCGTTGTCTGTCTTAATTTGAAATGGGATGCCTAAAGTGGTAAAGGCACGCATTAGGTGTTTTTGAACATCGCGCGCCTTTTCTCCTGCATGGCAGGAGGCAAATAATGCACCAGAAAAGGTGTCAATTGAAGAGTGAATATATCTTAGGTGGCCAAATTTTGAAAAATGGGTGACATCGGTTTGCCAGAGTTGCAAACTCTGCAAACTTCTAGGGTTAACTTCTCCTGCTACTGAGGGAAAGGAGTGTTTTTGACAATCAGGGCATACAGCAATGATAGTCGTTGCTTGCTGAGTAGTAAGACTAAATTGTCGTTTAAGACCTCCAGCATTTTGGTGGAAAAAGGAATGACTTAATTTGGCTTGTGCTACACGGTCCGGTAACACTTGTACTGGTAATGTAAGCAGATCGGCTTGTCGATTTCCCTCTGCAATAAAACTAGGCAAAGAAGTATGAGACCTAACATGCATAATAAAATAAGGGTGAGGACGTGAGTCGAGGAGGTAAATAAGCTCCTGTAACAAAGAAAATAAGTCAGCATGTGAAACATCACGCAACAAAGATGCCTCGGCTCGCTCAACAATTCCTGTAACATAAGCAGAGTCTGTAACAATATTAAGTGGCATCGACCATTTTCTAAATGCGCGGACAACTGCTGCTAATTCTACTATTTGAGGAGAGCCTGGCACAGTCTCTATATCAGAGTCCCATTGTCCACTGTGGTTATCCCACCAGAGAATAACTGACTTGTGTGATTTTTCGGATCCGTCTGTAAATACAGTTAAGGCTTGCAGAGGTTGGTCACTTCTTTTTGGCTTGGACACCAGACGGAAGTCGGCGCTAAACAGTTTATGAGAAGGTGGGTGAGAAGAAAGCTGACCTGCGTAGCCGGCTACTGCTATACTGAAGGCCTCTGATTGTTGGTGGAGCCACTGCAGATATTCGTTTGCTATAGGCAAATAAATACAAATAAAATCTATTCCTGACAATGTTAATAAACGCCTCCGGGCTCGAATGATTAAAAATGCAAACATTTCATGCTGTGTTACGATAGTCTTTGTGGGCTGATTTGGCAAAAAGACCCATTCAATAATTAACAATGGATCGGATTTCTGAAAATCCCATTGAAATATCAAGGCGTAAGGCTGTCGAGCAGGATTTAAGATGATTAGATAAAAGGGTGACTCAGGAGCGCATCGGTGTGCTTGTCTAAGGGCAATTGCAGTTGCGACTCTTTGCAGAGAGTCAACAGCCTCAGGGCCGAGAGCCCGAGGGGAGTTTGAATTAGTATCTCCTTTAAGCAATTCAAACAAAGGACTTAAGTCTGCATTGGAAATTCCCAACAACGGTCGTACTCAATTAATTGTTCCTAACAACTTTTGCACATCATGCAAGTTTTTTATGTCTGCCCGAATTTGCAGGGGCTGAGGAACTATGGTTTGCGCTCGTATGCGCCAGCCTAGATATTTCCATGGTGCAATTTTTTGAATTTTTTCTGGCGCAATACAGAGACCTGCTGAATTAACAGCAGCTGTGACAAGGGCTACAGCTTCCTCCAGGACCTCGTGATGTTGTGCAGCTATCAGGATATCATCCATATAATGATACACTAAGACATCGGGCATTGCAACTCTGACCGGGCTAAGTACTTTAGCCACATACTATTGACATATCGTAGGGCTATTCTTCATTCCTTGTGGCAGCACAACCCACTGATATCTTTGCAACGGGGCTTGCATGTTGACACTTGGAACTGAGAAGGCAAATTTAGGAGCATCGTCTGGATGCAATGGAATGTTAAAAAAGCAATCTTTAAGATCGATAACAGTTAAATGCCAATCTCGAGGGATCATAGTAGGGGACGGGAGCCCCGGTTGGAGGGCTCCCATGTCCTCCATCGCGTCATTGATTTTTCTAAGGTCATGGAGCAAGCGCCACTTGCCGGTTTGCTTTTTAATAACAAAGACAGGGGAATTCCAAGGACTAACAGAGGGTACAATGTGGCCTTTTGACAGTTGTTCTGTAACTAATTCCTGGAGAGCGCGAAGCTTTTCTAACGGTAGGGGCCATTGGTCAACCCAAACAGGGGTATTAGTTTTCCAAGTCAATTTCAGGGTGTCGCGCTCTTCAATGGCCCCACCTAAAAATGTGTCTGAATAGACATTCCCCACTGGGACAACACATCTCGTCCCCACAAGATCATAGGAACAGGCAACACAAAGGGCTTAACAGAAGCTACATGTCCCTCTGGGCCTTTAATTTGGATCAAATCCAAACTTTGTTGGCTATTACCAGTCCCTCCAATGCCCGCCAACGCCTGAGAAATATTAGCTAGAGGCCATTGCGGGGGCCATTTGGCCTGAGAGATTACTGTAACATCAGCTCCAGTATCAATGATTCCGCTTAACACTATTTGCTGTCCCTCGCAGGTAAGAGTACATTGACATACGGGCCTTCTCTGGGAAATGGATTGTACCCACAAGATTTGCGGGTTTCCCGTAGACCCAAAGCCCCCCTTCCTCTGTTGGGATTGAGTGGGGATAGGGGCGCCAGTCTCCTTGGGAATTAATATCAGTTGCGCTATACGGCTACCTTTCGGTATTGTACAGGGGGGGAATGGAGTCTATGCCATGATCTTAATCTCATCAATACTATCAGAGTCAATAACTCCCGGCAACACAAAAAGTCCTGACAAAGTTGTAGATGATCTTCCTAACAATAACGCTTGCGTTCCAGGGGGCAGAGGCCCCGAAACATTTGTAGATAATAGGTGGACCGAGGAATCGAGTACCGTTACTGTGTGGGCGGTTGCCAGGTCCAGTCCGGCGCTCCCGGCCGTTGCTGGACGAAGACTTGAGGCACTGCTGCCCCCCCCTGAGGGTTTGGGAATGTCTGCTGCGGCATTTGTGTCTGCACGCGTCGCTGCTCCGCGCTCCGTGATCGGTTTCCCTGGATTAATTGACCCTGCAAATCATACTTAGACCGACATTGATTAGCATAATGACGCCCTTTCTTACATCTGGGACAAATTCCTGGAGCTCGAGGTTTAGTACTGCCGTTAGCGGCTAAGCAATTTTTCTTCAAGTGACCAGGCTTACCGCACCCATAGCAGACACCCGGACCCATTGGGCCGCGCATAGCCGCAAAGGCAGCTGCCATGGCTTCATACTTATGATCCGCAGTACCAATCCTATTACAGGCTTCAACTATTTCAACTAGGGTGGGGTTTTGATTAGGGAGAGATTTCAAAAGTTTTTTGCAATTTGCATTAGCATTTTCCACAGCCAGTTTTAACAACAAAATTTCTTGAGCTTCTGCATTATCTATCTGACGTTCCAGAGCTTGTTTCAATCTGTCAATAAACTGCATGTAGGGCTCCCGGGGCTCCTGCTGGAGCCCCCCCTCCAATGCGATTCCCACAGAGTATATTGTGTTGGAGTTAACAACAGCTGCGCGAGAGATTTTAAGTCATGTGGAGTCATTACATAAGTATCAAAAACAGAGGATAACAAACTTGCAAAATACGGAGAAGAAAGACCGTGTTCAGTAACGGTACGGCACAATTCTTTTACTACTGGGAAAGATAATGCTTCCTACTGAGCTCCCTATCCTTGATAGATAACAGGGGCCACTATTGTTTTTGCAATCTCCAACTCACCCTCCTTTAGGGCTTGATGTCTTATGTTAGCCCACACATCATGGGGATCGGGGGGATAAAGCTGTGGTTCCGCGTCAGGGTCCACTGGTCCTGGATCAAAAGGATCGTCCTCTGGGGGATAGCCGGCTGCAGCCGCTTGTGGGGGTGCTAAAACATCGTCGTCACTTGGGCGAATTTTTCCTTGCTCTGGCTCTTTTTTATTCCCTTTCTCTTGTGCTTTTAAAGTCTCAAATATACTCCTCCTCCACGGGAGCATGCGTTGGGCTTCAGCATTCCCCCGAGTCACTGCATCCCACAATTTCACTCTAACATTATCCCATAACTCCCGCGTAAAG
This sequence comes from Vanellus vanellus, assembly GCF_965231255.1. Lineage (NCBI taxonomy): Eukaryota > Metazoa > Chordata > Aves > Charadriiformes > Charadriidae > Vanellus > Vanellus vanellus. The sequence continues at coordinate 193,480 of NW_028127117.1, read as the reverse complement.
ATAGTAGAGGCAGTAACAGTGGGAATTTTCACTTGCACCCACTTATGCCTCGAGAGATTTTTCCCATGTTTCTTAAAAAGAGCTTTCATTAGCTCATATACGTCTCTCTCTGGGGAAGACGCTTGATTTCCCATGTTTCCCACAGCTCACCTCTTCGTTCCAGAGGGATTTTTAGGCCGGCTCCTGCTTCCTTTCAGCAGCTCATTCAAAGTTCTGTGGGACTCGCAGCATGCCACGCAGATAGGTGGTTCTTGCACCCTGGAATCACGTCGGGGTCACCAATTTGCCGCGATTGAGAGACGGGGAGACAGCTTGATGCAAGCAAGGTTCCGATTTATTGCTCTTAGCGATAGTTTTTTATACAGTCATACTTAGTCGTGTCTTTTACTGATTGGTCTAAACACATAATTACCTTATGCATATTGCAAAAGCTAGGCTCATGATTGGTTAGTCGCCAGGCAAACAGTTATGCTTACTCTTCTCTTTTTCTCTGCTTCTCCCTCATTCTTCTTTATCACAAGCATCCCGGTTTTGTCTAACTGTCCCAACAAGGACATGCTGTCCTTGTTTCTGATTGGTGATTAACAACTCAGGTCAGCTCTTTTGCACTTTTCCAAGGCCTGTGGTCGAGTTCCATCTTGTCCGCTTCTGTTAGGCGCGTTATGCTAGATACATATCTCAAGTCACTTCCTACACCCTTCCTCCTCCCTCGCCTCCCGACGCTGTCCCTTTAGTTGGACTAACGTGGGCAGGTTTGGGTACCTCAGCACCTCACGCTTGTGTCTCCCTTTTAGAGATTCTGTGTGCCGTGGAAACCTGAGAGTTGGAGCATATATTTTTTTTTTTTAATTTTTTAATAAAAAAAGAACCGAGTTGGAAAAGCGATGGGGAGAGGCAGCACTGTGGTCATTCTCTCCGGGGCGTTGTGGAGGAAGGCTGCCAGTCTTCCTCCCAGTGTACTTTTCCCCGTTGGCTCCAGACTGCTGCTGGGGCTGAGCTCTGAGCCGCCAGAGCGGTTCTCAGCAGACGGTCACTCGGCGCAGACAATGAGGCCCTGAATAGCCCTTCCTGTGCTCTTGATGGCTCCGGACGGCTCTGCTCCTCTGCTGCTTCTAAGGTGGGGCTGCCCCAGTGCCCTCACTCAGGAGCCCTTTGTCTGTGCAGGTCTCACTTGTGACAGGGGGTGGGGGTGTTGCCAAACTAACTGCTGTGTTGCGATGTGGGAGTGGGTGTTCCTGCCCGTGTCAGTGCCAGAGCTCTTCCGTAGGCTCCTTCTGCCAGCGGAGAGCCAGGGGCCGCTCCTTCGGGAGAGAGCTTGTTTAAAAAGAGAAAAAAAAAAGGGAGTGGGGGGTGGGGGGAAGGAGAAAAAAAAATGGGGGAAAAGAAAAAAGGGGAAAAAGAGGAAAAAAGTAGAAAGAGAGAAAAAGTAAAACGGGGGGACAGGAAACAGAAAAAACGGGGAAAAGGCAAAAAACAAAAAGGGGAAAAAGAAAAAAGGGGAAAGAAGTGAAAAAAGAGAAAAAGAAAAATGGGGGGAAAAGGGGAAACAGAGAAAAAAGGGGGGAAAAGCAAAAAAAAAGGGAAAAAGAAGAAAAGGGGAAAAAGGGAAAAAAGGAGGGGGAAGTGAAAAACAAAAGGGAGAAAGAAGAAAACCCCCACATATTAAAAAATAATGGTAGAAAGGAAAAAAAAAAAGCAAACCAAGGAAGGAAAGTGGGAACAGCCGCCGGGCAGGAGGAGGGACAGGAGCCGGGGGAGGATGGGGGGCCGTGGGGGGAGGTGGCGGTGCCAGCGCCGGCCCCGGGGGCTGCGACACCACGTTTTTGTCCTCTACTGCAAAGTGTTCTGTGAAAAACAACCAACCAAATCCCACCCACCGACAACATCAAAACCCAAAGAGAAATCTCTCCAGCTCACACGAGCCTGAGCTCGCTCTCCGTTGCTCTCTTTCCAGTGTCGCAGGGGGGTCACGGCCGAGCTGAGATTGGGGGGTGGTGGTGGTGGGAGTTTGCCCCATGGCTGTGATGGGGGGAAAAGGGGTGGGTGGGGAGTGGGGGATGTGCTGTGGGTTTTTTTTGGGGTGGTGGTGGTTTTTTGCCAGGCGTCGCTTTACCCAGTGGCTGTGGGAGGTGTTGGCATCAGGAAGCCTGTGCTAAAGCGGGGTGGGGGCCTCGCCGCAGTTGGTTAGCAGAGCCAAAGTGGTTATTAATGGTTATTAACAGCACAGTAATTAGGCCCGTGTAATGGGTGTGATAAGCCCAGCGCTGTTTGTTCACCAAACCTAGAAATTTACATTGTCACATTGTTTTACAAAAAGGCAATTGCTGAACCGGATGTTGCAAGATAGCCAGCACAGCATCCTGTGAGCGGGCAAGGTTAAAAACTGCAAAGGTCAGGTTATGCAAACAAAGTAGGATGTGTAAAGACTTGAAGGAGGGGAGGGAGGCTCATGAAGACGAAGAGTACATGATGTGAGGAAGACATGAATCTTTCATCCCTGCGACCACCGGAGGAAAAGGAAAGCAGAAAACGACCCCCTAGCAACAAGTCGTGTCGTGCAAATGCGGAGTACGCCTATACCGGAAAAAGAAGAGTATAAAACCAAAAGATTTTCGGGAACCAGGCGCATGCCGTCGGCAGAGTGAGACTCCCAGGCCGCCCAGCGCTGTTTTGCTTGTTGCCGCTTGCTAAATAAATATTCCAAATTTTAATTGACTCTATCTCACATCAATTTGTGGGATCAACTTATAACAATGGGGAAGCTCAGATGCCCCCTAAGCACCCCCCGGTGCTTCTCTAGCCAGGCGAGCGCTGGGCGTCCCCCCCGCAGGAGAGGAGCGCACCTCTGGGGTGGGTGGAAGGGCATCACCCAAGAGGGAGAGGACCAAGATGGGGCTTGGGTGTCCCTTGGGGTGGCCAGGTAGGGCTGCTGGGGGCTGCCACGACGAGGGACACCCCCACACCTTTCTCCATGGCTCCCACAGCTCTGCTCCCTCCCTCCCTCCCACCCATCCAGTGCCAGCGGAGAGGTGGTGTCCCCCCTCCCGGGGTGGGCAGGGGCTGTGCCACCCCATCTAACACCTCAACGCACCAAAGCACCTCACTGGGGGAGGGACCCTGTGCCTGGTAGCCCCGTGCGCCCCAGCACTGTAAGGATGGGGCTGAGCCCCCACCACGGCCACCCTGTGCAAACCAAAGACCCCCCAAACACACAGCCCCCCATTCCCCGCGGCGCTGCGAGGATGCACAGCCGAGGGGTACGGGGAGGGCTCTCTCCATCCCACAGCCTCCCCCTTCCTCCTCCCTCGCCTCCCAACGCTATCCCTTTCGTTGGACTAACACAGGCAGAGAGACAGAGAAAGAGAGTTTTTATTATTCTTTTTTTTTTTTAAATTTTTCATTTCCTAAAAGCCACCCGGTTTTCATCCCAGGCATGGCCAGAGGAGCTCGCCCAGCGTTGAGGGGGGGAGGTTGGGCTGCGTCACGCAGCGCAGCGACTCATCAGTTTTTAGAATTAATGTAACGATAACGAAACTAACGGCGATTTTTAAGTTTTGTAAGTATTTTTTTTTATTATTATTTATTTCATTTCAGAGGGGGTGGGGGAGGGAGGGGGATGTTTGTTTTTTAGCAAATGCCGGCTTTTCTAGAGGTTAAAGGAAAGGCTGTGCTTGGATAAAAATGGTTTGGGGAAAGATCCCGGTTGCAAAGAGAGAAGGGGGGCAAAGCCAAATTTCCAACAGGTTGTCAGCTCAGGGCTGGGGGAAAAAAAACAACACACTAGCAAAATTATTATTTTTTTTTTAATTTCAAAAGTAACACAGACACAACCCCCAACCCCAGATGACACACACACATATCCACACACAAAAACTACCTCAGGTTTTCATACCTCAGCACATTACGCTTCTGTTTCCCTTTTAGAGATTTTGTGTGCCTTGTAAAACTGATAGCTGGAGCATTATTTTTGTTTATTTTCTTAATAAAAAAAAAAAGCGAGTTGGAAAAGACACTCTCTACTGAGTGCAAGGCGGGAGAAGGAAAGCAATCCCACGGGTGCCAGAGCTCTTCCATAGTCTCCTTCTGCTGGCTGAGAGCCAGGGGCCGTTCCTTCGGAGAAAGCTTGAGAGATGTTTAAAAAGAGAAAAAGAAAAAAAACAAAAGAAAAAAATGGGGGGAGAAAAAAAAAGAGGGGAAAGAAGAACAAAGAGAAAAAGAGATAAAAGGGGGGAAGAAAAAAGGGGGAAACGGAAAAAAAGGGAAAAGGAAAAAAGGGGGGGGGAGAGAAAAAAAAAGGAAAAGGAAACAAAAACCCTAAATATAAAAAAAAAGAAAGGTAGAAAGGAAAAAACAACCAACCAAACCAAGCAAGGAACGGGGTGAAAGCCACCGGGCAAGAGGAAGGACGAGAGCCGGGGGTGAGGTGGCGGTGCCAGCGCCGGCCCCGGGGGCTGTGACACCACACTGCAAAGTGTTCTGTGAAAAAAACCAACCAAACCCCACCCAACGACAACAACATCAAAAAACAAAGAGAAATCTCTGCAGCTCACACGAGCCTGAGCTCGCTCTCCGTTGCTCTCTTTCCAGTGTCTCGGGGGGGGTCACGGCCGAGCTGAGATTGGGGGGGTGGTGGTGGGAGTTTGCCCCATGGCTGTGATGGGGGGAGAAGGGGTGGGTGGGGAGTGGGGGATGTGCTGTGGGTTTTTTTTTGGGGTGGTGTTTTTTTTGCCAGGTGTTCCTTTACCCAGTGGCTCGGGGAGTGGGACGAAACGGGAAAAAGGGCTTCACTGAGAGGTTCAAATTAACAATTTCTTTGGACTTCACTCACGGGCCCAATACGTCACTATTGCAAGTTCTGTGTGTGCGATGGCGATTACACTATTGCGGTTTAAAAGCAATTAGTGGGATCCACTATTGCGAGCTACAAATGCCCCCGACAAGTAGCAACGCAAACCACAAGGGCGCTAGATATTAATGCCTTAGAAGAGTGCACCAGTCACAAACTCAATCGCATGCCCTATACCGTACGGGTGTTTCTTAGTCACTTACCCTCTCTCTCTCAGGTGAGGTCGCTCCATCCCTGGGAAGTTACCCTGTACAGAGTCCTGGATGGGGGGGACGGATCTCCTAGGGGCCAGCTGTATCCTTGGAGGATTCCCCATTTGTCTCCCCAGACCCTGCGGTTTATATTTCCTGACTCGGTGAGGGTGCAGGATTATGCCCGAGTGGATTACACTGTCTGGGATATTTCCCTCTGGTGGTGCCATAGCAAAGTCTCTGTTGGAGTTTGTGATGTCCGGCACTCAACATCACGGGAGGAGTGGTGGGATGGGACTCGGGGCATTTTGATTGTTAAGGGCCATTTGGTCTTGGTTGTTCTGTGCCATCTGGAGATAAGCCCGGGCTGAGCTGTTTTGCAGCTCCCCCCAAGTTCTCTCTGCACAGCCAAGGCACGGCGGGGATGGAGCTGAGTGGGATGGCAGCTCCCTGCCTCTCACCTCTTGTGCTCTGAAACCGGCTTGGCTGGCTGCTCCCACACAGTGTGTTACTGGCTTGCCCAGCAGGTAAAGAACCCAGATTTGGGATGCCACTGGGGTGTCCGTAAGGGGTCCTGGGGGGGACTCTTGCAGGCCAGAGGGAGTCTGGGGCAGCCCTTCAAGGATCTGGGGGTCCCCTCTGGTGCCTCTGGGGAGGGTTTTGTGGCTGGAGAGGGCCCAGCTGGTTTCAAGAGGTGCTTCCTCCCTTTCTCCAGCCCACCCAGCTCCCCCGACACCACCACCCCCCCAGGTTGGTGGGTGCCAGCAGTGCCAGCCTGTCCCACTGGGTCGGGCACTGAGGGGGGCACAGCCCCAGCCGCGGGATGGGAGGATGAACCACAGCACCAGGGATAGAGACCAACATTTTATTTCTTTCACATTTCCCATGGGGGGCACCCCAGGGTTGCGCGGCTGCACCGCAGCTGGTGCCAGGAGGGACTCCAACGTCCCCCCTGCAGCTCACCTGGCTCCGCGCGTGATGCTTTTGATGGGGCTCAGCGCGGTCTCTTCTGTGCTACGGACCAAGCGGCTCCAGGTAGGCGACTGCTGCACCGCACTGTGCCGCAGCGTGGGGAGGGGTGGGGGGCTGCGGCGCGGGGCTGCGGCGCGGGGCTGGGAGCTGCTCCCGTCTCACCCAGCTCCCGGGGTCCTGCAGAGGGACTGGAAGAAGCCAAAGCAAGGGATGACGCACGTGAGAGCCCGCCCGCAGGAGCAGAGCAGTGAGTGGCCCCAGCACCGAGCACCGGGCAAACAGCACACACCCCACAGCAGCCCTGAGCCGGGGCTGTGCCAAGGGCTGCCGGCTGCTCACTCCGTCCCCTCCCTCAGCAGCTTCTCGGCTAGCGGATGAAGGATGGGACCTCAAGTCAACACAGGAGAAGCAGGGAGTGTGGGGGAGACCCCCAGATCCTGCCCCAGACCCTCAGCCCGTGCCCTGCCCTGCCTGCGCTGGGCAGCCCTGCCCGCCTGCTGAGGAGGGGGTGCTGCCCATGGGCCCCGACGGAGTAGACAGGGTGCAGCGGGTCTCTTCTCTCTCCTCCTCTGCAGGGCAACCGAGGAGGCAGCGAGGAGGAAGCACCGGGCCCCACAGGACCCACTGGGCTCCCTGCCAACCATATACCATCTGAGCAGTGATGCCTCTCTCTACCCCCCACCCCCCCAAGCCCCCAGGTCCCCCTGCCCTCCTCTGCCGCCTATAGGTCCTATCAGTGGGGACAGCTGCTTCTGGTCCAGGCACCCCCTGGGCTCCTGGGCCCCCCGAGGGCCACCGCAAGAGCCCCTGCAGCTTGTGCTCGCTGGCCAACTCGGAGGACTGCAGCAGCCTGTTGAGGAGCAGCTCCTCTTCCCACAGCTCCCTCTACCACTTCCTGGAGCCCTGGCCCAGTGCAGCAACAGAGCCAGTGGTGCTCACACACTCAGGACAACCCCGCTCTCCCATGGCTGCTGGTGGGGCAGTGCGGAAACTGGGGCCGGTCCTCGGCCAGGAGCCTCCACAGGAGCTGCCAGCAGGGACCGAGAAAGAGTGGGTTCCCCAGCAGGGGATGGACAGGGCACAGGGGCCCACGGATGAGCACCTGTCCCCCAGAAGGCCCCCAGCCATGGACATGGACAAGGTGGAGCGGGTGCAGGAGATCACCTGTGCTTTCCAGGCCTTGAACGCAAAGACGGAGGAGTCCTGCAAGACCACGGGCAGGGAGTGTGGCCAGGCAGACCCAGGGCTGTGCAGGGCAGGAAGGTGCCTGCGGCAGGGCTGCGCCCGGCTGTGGGGCTACCTGAAGGGCTGGTGGAGATGCCACTAGCCGTGTCTGCTTCTGCCAGCCCTGCAAATGGTGACAGCGCCAGGCCCAGAAGACCAACAGTGCCCCGAATACTGAGCGGCTGTGGGGAGTGGGGCCGGGAACCCCTCTGGGGTGCTGCGTATGTGAACGTTAAAGAAATAAAATGTTTGTCTCTAGCCCTCGTGCTGTCCTTCCTCCTCCCATCCCACGGCTGCGGGTGCTCCCCCGAGGGAGCAGGCTGCAATCAGCAAGCACTGTGTGTTGAGCTCCCCTGCTCACAGCCATGCTCCGCCTGAAGGCGGTGAGGCAGGAGCAGTCCCCAGCCAACTTGGGTGCAAAAAGGTTCATCTGACTCAGCGGGTGAGGAACAGCCCGTTTCAACTCTGTACCTTTGGCATTCTCAGGTCAGAGGATTTGATGGAGCCAACTGAGAGCGGCAGCATACGCTGTGGGGCTCTGAGCTGCTGCGTGGTGCCAGGTCTATCCAACGTCAGGCAGTACGTTCCCAGGAGACGTCACCGCTAACAACTCTTCCGAGGAAGTGGGGCCGTTTCTGCAGTCGTAGCCTGCCTGGAGAAACAGCCCCACGGAGCTAATAGTCTGCTGAGCAGCAAGGGAGCAGAGTCGCTGACTCTCAACCAAGGACTGAAATACAGCAACCCACTCTATTGCCTTCCCCCTTCGCCCGCTGCCTCCCACAGTTGAGAAGAAACCAACCAGGGAGCTCCAAAGGAGGGGACCCCTCCCCCACTCCCCCAAATCTGCTCAACACCCCCAAACCTCCCTCAAGACACGGGACTCCTCCCACACACCTCCACTCCCCACACCGACAACCCTCCCCCTCCCCCAACACTCCAAAAAGCAGCAGTCCTTAGGGCAGACTCCTTAAGCTGACTCCACAGCTACGGCTCCCCGTCGGCTCCGGGGGAGACAAGGGGGCCCCGGGGGTCTCCGTGGGCTTTAAGGGGGTCCCAGGGCTGCCCACGGGCTCCCAGCAATGCCCGTGCCCACCACCCACCCCCGCTTCAGGGGGCCCAGCGCTGACACCCCCCGACCCATCTCGGGGGTACCTGGAGGGACTCGGCCGTGGGCTGGAGGCGGGCGAAGGGGGCACGGCCGGGCTGACCTGCCGGGGGGGGCTGAGAGCGGAGCCAAGCGCCCGGCCAGGCCGGCCCCGGGCACCCTGCGCTGCGGCCGGGGCTGCCGCCACCTGCGGGGAGCGAGCGGGGGGTGAGGGGGCGGCAGCGGGGGACGGGGGAGCCTGAATCGGCCCTGTCCTCCCCGGGGACCCCCCACTCGGCTCTGCCCCCCCCAAACAGGCGCAGACCGCCCCCCGTGCCCCCCAGCCCGGTCCCGCCACCCCACAAACCTCCCAAACTGGCCATGGACTCCACCGCCACCGCCCGCCCGCCCGCTCCTGCTCTCCTCGGCCCCCGTCCCCCCCGGTACCGACCGTCACAGCTCCCGACCGCCGCCGTACACCGGAAGTGCTCCCCATCACGTCCGCCCAACCGCGCATGTGCCGAGGGGCAGACCCGGGCCACGCCCCCCTGCGTCGCCGCGGCAAACGCGAGCGAGAGGGGCGGGGCCGCGCCGAGGAGAACGAGCTCCACACCAGCGCTTCTCTCCGCGTCGGGCAATGCGAGGCCGAAACCATCCCAGCCCTCCTCCAAAAGATCCGGGACCCCCCGAAACCAGCCCGGCCTTCTCCAAAATGAGACGGACATCCGCCTGCAGAGCTCCGCCAGCCCCCCCGACGGACATCACGGGGATGGGGGGAAAGAAAACAACCAGAAAGGTACTGAAAATAACGTGGAGACGGTGCTTAGAGATCCTTCCGAGAGGCAAAACACGGCCTTTGTTCTCATTTTTGAACACGGGGTTTCGCAGTGCTTCGCGGGCAGTGGTTATCCAGAGGCATCAGCTATCCCGGGAAGCGAACGTTCCCATCCCGTGTGGCAAAAGTCCACTCGCATGAATAACTTAGACAAAACCCGCCCACAAAAGGACAAGAGGCACCTTTGGTCACCCTTTGCTTGAAGCTTCGCGAAAACTGTATACTCAGATTGGCCCTGTCCTGCAGTTTCTTTCCCAGAGTTTTGCCCCAAACCCACGCTTCTAGCCCCGCTCCCCAAGCCCTCCCTCGGGGCCCACCACCTTTCCCCAGCCCGGCCCGTCCTTAAAGCTTTTCTTTCCACACACAGCCCTTTCCACTCACCTCCCTCCGGGGCGGTGTTTTGTTTTGGTGGTTTTTTTTTTTTTTTTTCCTAGCTTTGGAGCAAAAAGCGGCTTTTAAATGTGGGAAATGAGGGGGTCTCCCAGCTTCCCGGTGGAAAAAAGCCGGTTTTAGCACTTCCTTAAAGCAGCTTTTAACCCTTCCTATAAAGTGTTGTTCGTTCCCCCCCCGCCCCTTTTCAGTTTTTTTTTCCTTCCTCCTTTTTGGGGCAGTTTCCCCCCATTTCTCCCCCTTTTTTGGGGGTGCTTTTTCCTACTTTTTTTTGGGGCAGTTTTCCCACCTTCCTAAATACAATTTTCTTCCTTGGTGGTGAATCTATAAAAAGCTCTTTTTCATAGTGTTTTAAAACGCATTAAATCCTCACAACGCTGCCTCTACCTCCTTTTTTTCAGGGCTTAAAACCAGAGTTTTGGACAAATACACAGAGGAGCGCTCCTCTCACCACCAAACCCCCTTCTCCCTCCCCGCTTTTATTCCCCAGTTATTTTTTTATTATTATTTTTTTCTACCCAGGATTCAGGAAATATCATTGGACAAATCTAAACAATTTGGGGGGAAGAAAGCTGGGAATTGTTGAGTGCTGCAAATCCTTTTGTCAGCGACATTTGTGTGTCCCTGTGCGTGTCGTCTTTGTCTGGGTGATGCTGTCACCGGCGCCTTGAAAGGAATCGGGAGTAATTTGGTGCTTTATTTGTCTATAACATAACTTGGGGAACTGGATTTTTTTAATACAAATGGGGCCTGGGAGAAGCTACCAGCGCAATTTGGGATTTTTTTCCCATCCCCAACTCCATTCGGACGCCCGTTCCGCACTTTCAGTGCAGCACCTCTGGAAAACCCCTCAAAAACTAAACTATTCTGGAGCTTTGATACTGCCTGAGCGCCTTTGGGTGAATTCGGGCCCAAAAATTATGTTTTAAACCCCCTTTTTTCCCTTTTTTGGGCTGTTTCATCCAAAAGTGAAAGTTGGAATAGGCCAAGAATGGGATGGAGGGGAGGTCTTTCCCCAAACGCGGAGCCTTCCGGGACCCCGAGCGGGAGGAACCGGCTGCCCGGTCTTCCCCGGGCCCGCTGCGGGTTTTGCTCGCCCCGTTCCTCGCCCGGGGTGAGTGGCCTCTGGCAGTGGAGGTCCACCCTGGCTTATACTCCTACCTCTCGTGCCTATTGGGGTGCCTCCAACAGCCGAGAAATAGTTCTGCTTGGCAGCGAGTCCAGAGGCCAACCTGGTCTTGCCCTCCCTCCTCTTTAGTCCGGTATCTCTGATTCTTGTGGCACAATAGGGTCCTTTCTTCGGTCCCAGAACTCGTATTGGAGCTGATATTTCGAGGATCTATGAACATTCTGGTTGGGTCGGTCCACATTACGTAATTCTCTGTGGGTTCTGCAACAATAATGTCTAATCCACTTACACTTATCTATTGGGGTTGTATTCCCACATCGGATACACTAAAGATCGAAGACTTGGGAGAGGTACTGCTCCTGTCTGCCACGGGGACCTCAAATGACCTTATTACAATTCTTACACTTAACCTGTGTAATTTATAACACGCAACAATTACAACTGCAGCAAAGTAGGGTCGAAGGGGTTTGGTGCCACCCCAGTCCGAAGGCACTCTCAAGGCTTTTGCTGTCTGTTGCTCTCATGCAGCAGCACTGACTCTTATGCGCCTTCTGAAGGCTCTCCAGGGCTTTTTCCTGTCAAAGCAAAATCACGAGACTTCCTTTCCATGGTTAATTTCCATATGCGTACTTTGAATCTGTATAGATAATGCCTTCTTTTCCCTGGAGATAATCTAAAGCTCTCTTCAGAGCATATAGTTCACAACTCTGGGCTGACTAATTTGCTGGTAATCCTCCTTCTTCAATTACTGCTTTTTCTTCCCCATCAATGACGACATAACTCCTTGCTCTCTTTCCAACTATACATCAGGAGGAACCATCTATAAAAAGTTGTTGGATAGTTTTTTGGGTTTGTTTGTTTTTGTTTTATTACATAGGGCATTGGTGTGTTTATTAGGTCTTCTCTTACCCTGGTTTGGTAATTTATAAAATCTAATCAATCATGATGCGGCTCCCCACTTGCCCGTTCCTACAGGAGTTGTGAAGGATTCAGGTTTCTGTCTACCACCAGGGTCAAATCATTCTTTTCTATTAAAATCGTTTCGTGCTTCAAAGTTCTGAAATCTGTTAACCACCGGCCAGACTTTTGAGATAAGATAGTTCTTACAGTGTGTGTGTGGATGTACGATTAGGGTTCTTCTAGAGGTTAATTTTTGGCTTTTTTCTACTAATATTGCTGTGGCCACTACTGCCTGTATGCATGTGGGCCACCCCCAACATACCGGGTCCATTAATTTTGGATAGGTATGCCACCGGTTTCCTTTCTCCGCCCCGTTCCTGCATTACAACTCCATGTGCTATCCCTTCTTCCGTGTTTATAAAAACGTGAAATTCTTTTTTTTTTTTTCTAGGGAGGGGAGGGCTAAACCTGGGGTTTCTATTAACTTCTGCTTTAATTCTTTAAATTGCTCTTGTTTGTCTTCTGTCCGCTGTAGTGGACTGTCTTTTACAAGTTTGTCATAGACTCAGTCACTAAAATTTCTGTATCCTTTAGCCCATAATTTACAGTACTCTAGTAACCTTAAAGTCTTTATTCGTTCTTGGGACACTTAATGCTGTAATTCGTTCTGGATTGATTTTTCTTTTTCTTTTGTTAATTAGATGCCTTAAATACCTTACCTCTTTTTGTACAAACTGCAGTTGTGTCGTTGAGACTCTTAATTCTTTTTCTCCAAAAAAAACCATTCAGCAAACATATCGATGTCTCTTTCTGACTTTTTGCTCCCTCTCTCCTGATACCAACAGATCATTTCCATATTGCAAGATTCTTACTGCGGGTTCTGCCTGGAACTCCCCTAAAATTTTCTCTTGCGTCTGTTCAAATAGATTTGGGGATTTTGTGAATCCTTGAGGCAGGGAGGTCCAGCGGAGTTGCTGCTTCTTCCCGGTGTCTGGATTTTCCCATTCAAAGGCAATTTCATAGTACAAGACTTCTCAGCTCCCGAGTCTACTAAAAAGGTGTAAATTTCCTCCTGGGGGCCTGATTTTAAGTTTATCAAGGGCTCACTAATTCTTTCTTCCCCCAGCAGGCAGAGCCCTTGACACCCTTACTCGGGAGCGTATTCTTCCTGTTGACAGATTTTAAACACTCGTTGATCTCTCTTTTGCCTGGGACACTCTCTCTTAAAATGTTCTTCCTGCCCACAATGGTAACACTTTCCGCCCTCTGGGGCTCCTGATTTCATTCACATGGGCTTTTTGAGCGGCAGCAGATGGGCTCCCTGTATCTTGTGTGCTCTCATCCCTGGCCCCGGATTCTGGGGCGCTTTATCTTTAGTCTTTGTTATTTCTTTTACAGTCGCCACCATTAGTTTTGCTTTTGCCCTCTGCTTCTCCTCATCGCGCCTCACATATACTCTTTGTGCTTCTCGTAACAACTCATTGATTCCTCTCTCATGCCAGTCTTCCATCTTTTTCATTTTTTTCCTAATAGCTGGCCAGGCATGGGTGACAAAATTTATTTTTTAATAATTGCTGGCCAGCCACAGTCTCTGGATCAGTCACAGAAAACTGCTGAATATTCCTTCAGAGCCTCTTCAACCATTCCATCAGCGATTCCTCTTTCCCTTGTTTACTGCCAACGGCTTTGCTCACATTTGACCCCCTCGGGGCTGCCTCTTTAATTCTCCTTATAATTAACGTCCGATAATCAGACATGTTTCTTCTCCTTGCGGAGTCATTTTGATTCCAATCAGGTCTTTGTAGGGGTAACTTTTGGTCCCCCACCACCCCATGAACGTTTTTCCTTTCCCATATTCTCGTCCCTGCTACACGGATCATTTGTCTTTCCTCAAGGGAGAACAAAGTTCCCATTTCTTCCCAAGTGTATACATTTGGACCTAAAAATTGGTCTAATTGTTTTGACAAACCTAGGGGATCTTCCAACAATTTCTTCATTTCTTTTTTAAAGTTCCTGACTTCCGTACTGGTTAGGGGCACATTCAGAAATCCTGCCCCATTTTGAACTCCTGGCATCGGGACCTCCCGTAAAGGATGCAGCCCAATTGGTTCCGTCATCTCCTCTTTTTCTTCCACTACGGACCTCCCCACTTCCCGCCTCCGTCTCCTCTGGCATTCCCTTCTAACGGGGACCTGAGGCTCTCTCGTGCCTTCCGGAGGGTCCGGGTTATATGGGGGAGGTAAGTATTCGAGAGGATCCCAGGCTGGTCTCTGGTCCTCCTCCTTCTCCTTCTCCTTTTGTGTCTCCCATTTAAAAACCCCTGCAGCTCCTTTCCAACACGCTGCATACTCGCTTTCTTCTTGATCAAATGATTCTATAGAGTTAACGTATACATTTAGTGCTTGACACAGCTGTCCCTCTACAGAACCATACTTTGGCCAATACAACCTGTCTGGCCTCATGGGCTCTTTGGTCCATTTAAACATACAGTAATTGATCATCTTTGCTTTATCCTTACCCCGGGTGCAGGACTCTCCTTCCTGCCCCCGTTGTAACAACATCCTCCCGAATGGACTGTCCGGAGGTATTTCTGGAATTCCCTAATCAGCTTTTCCCTTAGATTCCTTTTTACTTTTCCCTTGTCCCATTTTTTTCCCCCGGGGGATCTCTCAACTCCAGCCTTTCGCTTCGTCTCTTCACCGGCCGGTCTCCTCGCGGAGATACGGAACCGCGGTTAGAAAGACTCCGCACTCGCTTCGCAGATCTAGTCCGCGTCTCACTCACACCACTCTCAATCCCCCGTCACCCAGCCGCCCGAGTAGTACTTAACAGTCAATTTTCTTACCCGGGTCTCGTGCACAAGTATTATCGGCTGCCGCGGTTATCCCTGGGACCCCTCTTTGGTCCACGAGCCCCTTCACCGGGCTGTTGCCGCTGGTCCGTCACCGAGGGCGGGGAGAATCCGAGGATTGCTGAAATCAGCAGTGGCGCGCCGTCCCGGTCTACTCACCCGTCCAAGGCTCCGAACGTGGGCTTCAGGTCTCCTGGACGAGCCCCCAAATTGTGAGAAACACACTCACTGTATTGAATTTTAGTCTGGGGCAAATTCGGTGGAGCTAACACCCCAAACACACCCCCACCACACATGGAACACCCCACGTAATGCACACAGTGCTCGTGCACGTCATGCACAGAGCGTGGAAGGCATGCACATGCAGCACGCACGCACACACGCAGTGCGGGCACACACAGCCTGCCAGCATACGCACAAAATGCCCGCACACACGGCACGCGCTCGACCCAGTGAACGCATACCTGCAGTGCGCACGCTCACAGGCTCATCTACACCACACTGCACGTAAACAGTGTGCACCCACCGTGTGGGTACCGGGACACGGAGTGCACCCAGACACCGAGTGCACCCACACACAGGGCACACGCGATGCGTGCACACACAGAGTGCAGCACACAAACTGACGCGCCGGCATTTCCCAGTCCCTGAAGGGCCGACAGGAGAGCTGGGGAGGGACTTTTTACAAGGGCATGTAGTGACGGGATGAGGGGGAAGGGCTTCAAACTGGAAGAGGGGAGGTTTAGAATAGATCTTAGGAAGAAATTGTTGACTGTGAGGGTGTTGGACCCCGGCACAGGTTGCCCAGAGAAGCTGTGGCTGCTCCATCCCTGGAAGTGATCAAGGCCAGGTTGGACGGGGCTCTGGGCAACCTGGGCTGGTGGGAGGTGTCCCTGCCCAGGCTGGGGGGGTTGGAACTTGATGGTGTTCAAGGTCCCTTCCAACCTAAACCATTCTGTGATTCTGTGTGTGCGCCCAGGCGTGCGCATAGGTACGGAGTGCAGCATGTGGGTGTGCTGGACTCGTCCCACTCGCACATCACCGCTTGCCTGCTGCGGCTGTAGCCAGATGGGCCCCTCAACACCCAAAAAGGTGCATGCTGCCTGTAGCAGTTCTGTTCTCTGGTGTGTGTGTTTTGGGAAGGCCCTGGTGGCAAAGGGCTGCAGAGAGCGGGGTGGCAGTGAACTTCCCCAAGAGGCCGCGATGCCACACGGGGTTTTTTGCTGCCAGCTGTCAGCAGGCAGCGCTCACAGCCAGGCGCTGCTGCCTGCCGCGGGGCCTGCACAGCCTCGTCCCGCAGGCAGAGCGTTCAGCGGGGGTCTGTCGGGGGTGTGCCATGCCGGCTTCTGCCTCCCCTCCTGCCGGGAACCCCCCATGGTGCCCCCCCTTCTGCCAAGAGGCCACCGGGCCCGGTGCCCGGAACCAGCGACTCTGTGACATCAGCCCCGGGAACAAGAGCACCGTGGGCAGCGTGAGCACTGCGGGCACTACGTCGGCTGCGGCACTGGTGGCGACAGGCCCTCGGTTCGCTTCTTGCAGGTGCCACGTGCCGCCACTGGCAGCAATGAAACTGCTCCTCGTCGTCGTCCTGCTGGCCCTGTGCTGGCCTGTGCAAGGCGCGTGGGACAGCTGTGGGTAAGTGGCCCCAGGCTCTGGGGGGGAGCTTGGGCAACCCTGATGGGGTTCACTGGAGGGAGCCCGCTTGTCCCCCGTGGCCACAGCTTCCCCAACCCCGCCTGGGAGCCTCAGATCCTGGCCAGCACCCCGGCTGCTGGCACAGCTCCCCTACGGGGCTCAGGCAGAAACAGGGGCGCACGCACGCCCGCCCCAGGGGGTTCCCTGGCCCTGCTGTCCGTGCAGCGCCTTGTGGGGAGGGAAGAGGGCTGACCTTCAGCCTGAACCGCAGCACGCCGTGAAGCAGGACAGTCATGAGTTTCTGGTTACAGAGGGACCTGCGGGCTCCGGCCCATGGCTTACCAGTACGGCATGTCGCGCGTGGTGGGTGGCACCGATGCCCGTCCAGGAGCCTGGCCCTGGATCGTCAGCATCCAGGACCCCTGGGAAGCAGGCACGGGGCACATATGCGGAGGGTCCCTCATCAGCCCACAGTGGGTGCTGACGGCAGCACACTGCTTCATCGAGGCCAGGTAAGGAGGGCCAGGGAAGGGCGCTGTCCCCACCACCCTCGCGGGTGCCCTGCGCGCAGCACCGCCTGCTACTCCCATCCCCGTTCCTGCCAGTACGCCCAGTGCCTGGGCACTGCCGAGCCCAGCCCAGAGACTGCTCAGGAGAAGGCTGGGCTCGGGCCACTGCTTCCTAGCAGCCTCCAGCGCCACATGGCTCGTGCCTAAGGCATGCCAGGGCGGTGGCAGCCTGCGTGGCACTGCTCTCCTCTCTGCCCTGGGAAGCAGAAGGCAGGGAACGGCGGGGCTGCTGCAGCGCGTGGCTCCGCTCCCTCTGACCCCCCTCTCCATCTGCCTTCCAGGAACATCAGCATGTGGCGCGTGGTGATCGGGGCCACCCAGTTGACTCGGCTGGGCCCCGAGGCCCAAGTGCGCCATATTAAGCGGCTGCTGGTTCACGAGCACTACAGGAATATCACGCAGAGGAACGACATCGCCCTGCTGGAGCTGGACCAGCCGGTCCAGTGCAACTCCTACACCCAGCTTGCCTGTGTGCCCGACGCCTCACTTAGAGTGTCAGAGCTGCACACCTGCTACGTCAGCGGTTGGGGCGCCACCACTGCAAGATGTGAGTTCCCCAAAAGTGCTGGTGTCCTGAGTGCAAGCTCGGCACACTGGGGAGAGGGGTTGGGCTTCCCGAGAGCGGAGGCGAAAGCCGCAGTCAGGCTGTGGGGACGTATGCCTCCGGGGAGAATGGGCTGACCCACCGCCCAAAGCCAGACAGAGGGGAAACACGGGCACAGTGCCTTCAGGACGCAAAGCCAAGCCCTAGGGAAGGGGTTCACCCAGGCAGGGGGGGAGCTGCTGGGGCTTCATTGCTTTCTGTGCTCACAGCTGCAGGGTCAACGGATGTCCTGCAGGAGGCCAAGGTCCAGCTCATTGATGTCAACCTCTGCAACAGCAGCGGGTGGTACAGAGGGACCATCCACAGCCACAACCTGTGTGCTGGCTATCCGCAGGGTGGCATCGACACCTGCCAGGTAGGACGTGCTGCAAGTCAAGCCCCGGCAGCACCGGCAGCCCTCTCGCAACGCCCAAACATCGCCCGGCACGTGCTTGGCCTGGCAAGTCACCCTGCCACCGCTGGGTCTCCAGTGCTGCTGGGGCTCACCTCCCCTTCCCCAGCTGCAGGTCCTTGCCCAGTGCCCGCCTTGTCCCAGAGCCCGGGGACGCTGCCCAGAAAGCCCATCCTGTGCTCCCGGCAGCCCATAGGTCCAGATCCCAAAGCATCCCCCTTCCACACAGCCGGGAGCACTGTGCAGAGATGAGAGAGCGCCCGACCTTACAGGCCCTCCACCCTCTCCCAGATGAGGCTCTGTAGGCTCCAGCGCCGGAGCAGCGCCGTTGTGTGTAGTGAGCAGAGCTCTGGCAGGTGCTGGGAGAGAGAAGGAGCCGGCCAGAGCGCTGACAGCGGCCACCCAACACCACCTCAACCCTCTTTCCTCCCCTGCAGGGTGACAGTGGTGGTCCTCTGGTGTGCAAAGACAACAACGCGGACTACTTCTGGCTTGTTGGGGTGACCAGCTGGGGGAGAGGCTGTGCCAGAGCCAAACGGCCCGGAGTCTACACCTCCACCCAGCACTTCTATGACTGGATCCTGGTCCAGATGGGACTACGCCCAGCACCATCGGCTACTACAACACCACAGCCAGTCTTTACTTCAACCCCCCATCAGAGGCCAAGGCCAATACCCACACAGTCGAGCGGGTTTACACCATGTCCATTTCCACTCCAGAAGCTAGTGGAATTTTTTAAGCTGCTGCAGGAGCTGCTGCAGGTCCTAAGGGGTAAAAAGACTCGAGCAGCGTGACGAAGAGGCTCCAGAGCAGGCCGCCCTGTTCCACGACCATTTCCTTCTGGGGCAATGCCTGCTGAGCCAAAGGCAGCCTCAGTGCCAAGGCCTGCTCTGTCCTGCCCGCGCTCCTCTGAGCACAGAAGGGCTGATGTTGACTCGGTTGTAGAAATAAAGTTCCTGATTTTCACAGCTGAGCGTGCTTGAGTCCAATTCAGTCTCCGGTGCAAGGCAAGGACTTGCGTGCCCGGCGCCTGCCGACGAGGCTGCAGGCAGACAGCAGGGCACGAAGGGAAAGAGTGACTCCCAAGGGCTGAAACGGTGCCTGGTCAGAGAGGAGGGTGCTCAGAGCCACCATGGGACGGAGAAGACTGGCACATGGAGGATAGGAAACAGTGATGTGACCTGCAGATGACTTTGGGGCTATGCATTAAGGCACACAGCTGGAGATTAGGGCCCAGTGTAAGCCGTAGCTAATTGAACAGACGGTGTGAAGCTCCTGAGCGTGACAAGAGAAATTGCTGACCACAGCAAAGAGTGAGAAGCCAACAGGGCTCTCAGTCCCAGAAGGAAGAGCCGGATTTCAGGGGTAGTTAACGGGGAATTGATCCCCCCTTGTCTCCATTTTCCCTGCTTGAACATCCCCCTCATCTTCCTTGACTCCTCCCTTTCTCCTCCCTTGTCTCTCCTCCCAAACAAGGGACCCACCCCAGGTCACTTCCTCTCCTCCCAGGTTTGCTCCATCGCTGAAGAGATTTGGTGTTTCAGGTGCTGGTAGCTCGGTCGCCTGGGACCGCCATGGCATTACTGATGCGGCTTCCTGGGCACTGCTGGCCCTGCTAGATGCCTCTGCCCACACGGACCCCAACCATTCCTCCAGTTGTCTGTGCAGTGTGGCCACTCTCATTGTTCCTCCTCGACCACCTGCCAAACGTGGTGCTGGAATAGCAGAGTACCCACAGAAGAAGGTTTGCTCCATCGCTGAAGAGATGGGGTGTTTCAGGTGCTGGTAGCTCGGTCGCCTGGGACTGCCTCGGTCCCCGCCACTGCCTGCATGCATGTGGGCCACCCCCACGTACTGGGTCCATTGATTTGGACAGGTATGCCACTGGTTTCCTTTCTCCGCCCCATCCCTCCATTAGGACTCCATGCGCTATCCCTTCTTCCATGTTTACAAGAAGGTGAAATGGTTTTGGTTTCTTTTTTTTTTTTTCCTAGGGAGGGGAGGGCTAAAACCAGGGCTTTTATTAGCTTCTGTTTCAGTTTTTGTAATGGCTCCTGTTTGTCTTCTGTCCACTGTAGTGGACCTTCTTTTACTAGTTTGTCATACAGAAATTTTACTAATTGAGTGTAGCCCTCAACCCATAGTCTACAGTACCCTAGTAACCCTAAAATCTTCCTTATTTCTCTTTTTGTTCTTGGGACACTTAAAGCTGTAATCCCAGAAATTCGTTCTGGATTGATTTCTCTTTTTCCTCCACTAATTAAATGCTCTAAATACCTTACTTCCTTTTGTACAAACTGCAGTTTTGCCTTTGACACTCTTAATCCGTGTTCTCCTAAAAAATTCAGCAAACGTATCGATGTCTCTCTGACTTTCTGCTCTTTCTCTCCTGATACCAACAGATCATTTACATATTGCAAGATTCTTACTGGGGGTTCTGCCTGGAACTCCCCTAAAATTTTCTCTAGCGTCTGTCCAAATAGATTTGGGGATTCTGTGAACCCTTGAGGCAGGGAGGTCCAGCGGAGTTGCTGCTTCCTCCCAGTGTCCAGATCTTCCCATTCAAAGGCAAATAAGTTTCTACTCTCCTCTGCTAACGGACAGGCCCAAAAGGCATCTTTAAGGTCTATTACACTAAACCATTTACGATTATGCGATATTTTACTCAGGAGGGTATATGGGTTCGAAACCACAGGCTGCCGAGTCTGTACTTGTTTATTGACTTCTCGTAGGTCTGTGACTAATCTCTATCTCCCCTCAGCCATCCTGACCGGTAGAATTGGACTATTGTAAGGTGACATCCAGGGTTCCAACAATCCATCCTTCAACAATGAATCAATTTCTGGTTTTAGACCTTTCCTCCCCTCATAAGATACGGGATATTGTTTTATCCTTACTGACCGGTCCTCTTTAACTTCTATTTTCGTGCGGGTTCATTTACTTGTGCTGTTTTCTTCTCCTGGCAACGCCAGCAGCAGAGCGGTCGGAGGAGAAGGGTGAGTGCCAGGCTGGTGGTGCGGAGGGGCGTGAGTGTGATGTGCGCGGTGGCCCCGGAGGGCACTGAGAAGGGTCGGTTGGTCTGGCTGTGCGGGAGGATGTTCTGCCTGCGGCAACCGCCTGAGCAAGCGCGGCCTTGGGGAAGCATCTGGTTGAGCGTTTGTTGGTGTGCTGGAGAAGAGCTGGGCAGGTGTCCCAAAGGGCAGCGTTTGGTGGGACCTCCTTCACCCCAAAGCTTTGTGGGACCTTTTTGAAGCCACCCTGGTGAGGCCTCTGCTCCTTCCACCCAAGTACTTTATGTTTCACACCATGGAGTGGTCATTTCTGACTGCATCCTCAGCAGGACCTGGGGCCTGTGGCTGTATCTTCAACTGTGGAGCTGTAGAGACCTGGCAAGGATGGAGGAGAAGGAATGAGGCTCCTGGTGAAGGGAGGGAAGTGAGGAGGTGCAGTGTCCACGCTGGCCTTGAGGACTGGCTGGGCAGGAGAGGACATGTTGGTGTAGGAGCCATGGAGCAGCCTGTGGCCAGAAGCAGAGGGTGGACACAGGGAGCATGGGCTCAATGTGAGAGGGAGCATGACCTCGGCGCAGCGCGTTTAACTAGAGGGCTGGGAGCGAGAGCGGCGTCCAGCCTGGGCAGGGGAGCTGGGTCTGCTCGTCCTCCATGTGAGAAATGGTGGTTTGCAGGTAGCATCTGGTTGCACTTGCTGGAACGCAGAGCAGGAGAGAGTTGTGTCCTGGTTTTCCCCTACAAAGGCAAGACATGGGTGGAAACGTGGCAGTGGGGAGGGACTGGGAGTAACTGGGACCTCCCATCCGCCTCCCAGCCCCATCGCGCTGGGATGGGGTTGCATTATCACCCCAGGGTTTCAGGGCTTGAAGGGTTGTCCCCGTGTCCCTGCCGGGCTCACAGTGGTGGCATGCTGCTCTGCGTCAGGCTGGGGGTGGCTGGGAAAGGTCTGGCACGCTGGGGCCATCACTGACTCTCATTTTCTCTCCCACCATAGAGCTCCTGGGCGTACCTCTCAGGTCTGTACGGAGCCCCCCTGGCCGGCGCCTGCTCCAGGCTGAACAACCCCAACTCTCAGCCTGTCCTCCCAGCAGAGGGGCTCCAGCCCTCACAGCATCTCCGTGGCCTCCTCTGGCCCCACTCCAGCAGGTCCATGTCTTTCCTATGTTGTGGGCTCCAGAGCTGGATGCAGTACTCCAGGTGGTGTATCACCAGAGCAAAGCAGAGTAACAGAACCACATCCTTCGCCCTGCTGGCCACACTTCTGATGCAGGCTGGGATATGTGTGGTTTTCTGGGCTGTGATCACGCATTGCCATCTCATGTTGAGCTTCTCATCAGTCAGCACCCCCAGGTCCTTCTCCTCAGGGCTGCTCTCCATCCATTCTCCGCCCAGCCTGGATTTGTGCTTGGATTGCCCCGACCCAGGAGCAGGACCTTGCACTGGGCCTGGTTGAACTTCATGAGGTTGGCATGGGCCCACCTCTCCGGCCTGTCGTTAGTAGAAGGCCAGGCCTGCAGCACCCCGGTTATCAGCCCAGCTCTGGTGGGAGGGGATGCTCCTACATGGGGAGGTTGCCCTGTGCTGGGGGGGGACATCCCACCGAGGGAAGGTCTTGCCGAAGTGGGGGCCGCACTCATGCTCCCTCTCCCTCATCCCTCCCCAGATCGCCCCGATCAGAAGGTCCCGAGGGCAGCGAGCGGATGGTCATCATCATGGGGCCGCCCGAGACTCAGTTCAAGGTGCACTGGGTGGGGGCTGTGGGTGGGGGGGACAGTAAGGGCCAAGTCGAGAGCATTCCTGTGGTCACCACGGTGCTGCCAGCCTGGCTTGGCCTCCCTCAGCACCAGGGGAGCTCTTTGCTGGGTACCATGGTTTTGATGCTGCTGGACGTGGGAACATCATCAGCTTTGGGGATGGAGGGGCACAGCGGGCGCTGCCTGATGGTTTTCCTTCCTGTCCGTCTCCTCCCCAGGCCCAGGGGTGAATATTTGGGAAGCTGAAAGAGGATAACTTCTTTAACCTGAAAGAAGAAGTGAAGCTTGAAGTCCACATCAAGGTGCCTTCCTTCGCCGCCGGCCACGTGACAGGCAAAGGTGGCAAAACGGTGGGGGGTGGTGCCCCGGGCATGCAAAGTTGGGCATCAGCCGTCACCCCTGCCCACCCCAGGGGGACAAATCCCGGGTGCTCAGTGGTCTCAGCGATGTCTTGACCCTCAGCCCCCATGTTCTGGTGGTGGTTCTCATTGGTCCCAAGGAAGGGGGAGACACACAGGGTGCCTGGTGCTGTCGTGACTGTGGCAGTGGAGGATTTTGGCTCTTCCACAACAGAAGCCTCTTGTGGTTCGCTCCAGGTGAACGAACTGTAAAACTTAACCAGCGCGGAAGTCATTGTGCCACGAGACCAAACCCTGGACAAGAACGAGGAGGTCATCATTAAAATCATTGGGCATTTCTTTGCCAGTCAGGTACAGTTTGGCCGTGGCTTTACCCGAACCTCCCCGGCCGCTTTTGTCTACCGAGGAAAGGCACAGGGCTTGCTGAGCCCAGCAGCACCCGAGCGTCCTGCCACTCTTCTTTTGGGAGGTCCCTGTGTCCCCAAGATGCACTGAAGGTGTTTCGGTAGCTCCCCCTGGCTGTGCGAGAACTGAAATTGAAGATTGGCTCGATTGAGCTAAAAATGGGTGTTTTGAATGCCGTGCAGAGCAGCACCCAGGGTGTGAATGGACTCCTCTGTGCAGGCAAAGCCACGCGCATCCCACCTGGGTGCATCTTCCATAACCTTGTCTCCTGTCCACTCAAGCAGGATCGCAGCCCCCCAGAAAAATTCAGGTGCTCTTGAGGAGCGATGGAGGAAGCACAAGTTAAAAAAAAACAAAAACAAAACAAACAAAAAAAACCAACACCCAAAACCGCCCCCAGAATTAATTATGGCTTGTCCAGAGTGACAAGTTGGGAGCAGTGAGATGCTCGGTGGGGGCTCGGGGGTGGGTGGTGGTGGGAGAAACAGTGCCCTGACCCCCACCTCTTGCTTTTCCCCTCTCCTCCCCAAGACTGCACAGCACAAGATGAGGGAAATGCTCCAGCAGGTGAAGCAGCAGGAGCAGAAACACGCTCCGGGAGCCCCGGCCTCACAGCACAGCAAGGGAGGCTCCCGCCGTGCCGCCCAGCACCGCCTGATGAATGTAACCCCACTGCCGGATATCCCACACACCCCCTCCCCATACCCTCCTCCCCCACCCCCAGCAGGTCAGGGGAGCAAACCAAAGACCCCCCCAGACACACAGCCCCCCATTCCCGTGGCGCTGCGAGGATGCGCAGCTGAGGGGTACGGGGAGGGCTCTCTCCATCCCACAGCCTCCCCCTTCCTCCTCCCTCGCCTCCCGACGCTATCCCTTTAGTTGGACTAACAGAGGCAGAGAGAGAGAGAGTTTTTAGTATTTTTTTTATTATTATTTTTAATTTACTAAAAGCCACCTGTTTTTCACCTCAGGCACAGCCGGAGGAGCCAGAGGATTTTTCAGTTTTGTAAGGATTTTAATTTATTTTTTTTTTTTTTCAGAGGGGGTGGGGGCGGGAGGAGGATGTTTGGTTTTTAGCCAAAGCCGGCTTTTCTCGAGGTTAAAGGACAGGAACTAGTCCAGTGGTTCTCTAATGCCCGGTAGAGCAGGGATGTAGGATTGCCAGCAGGGGGTGAAACCCCCCATAATAATTAAAGGAGCGTTAAAAAGCGATTTCTTAAGGGCTTTGAGAAGAGCAGTGCCTGTATGAGCCAAGAGAAGGGATCCCGTCTCCTCAAAGAGGCATTTCTCTTTCACGCGCCCTTTCCTCTTTGCTTCCCTGAGTCCCAAACTGGGGTTGGCATCTGCTGCGTCCCCCTGTCCCGGCTGTCCCTCTGTCCCTTCGCTCTCCATCACCGCCCCGACGCGGCTGAAAGATGCGGGTTGCAGGAGAGAAGGGGGGAAAGAGGGGCGGGGATGTCCTGGTTCCGGCAGGGATGGGGTTAATTTCCCCGAGGAGCCGGCAGGGACACAGGTATCCCATCCCCTGTGAGCCATGCCCGGGGCTGGGGGGAGCTCGCCGGGGGAGGGGGCGGGAAGTCGCGGCTGGGAGCGGGCTGCGGCGGTGCGGGGCCGGTCGGTGCGCGGAGGCGCTGTCATCGCGTCCGTCTATTCCTTTACCGCTGTTATTGGGATTGTTTGCCCTTCCCGTTGCTCTTCTCTTAAACTGCCTTTATCTCAACCCGCGAGTTTTTTGCCTTTTTCTTCCGGTTTTGCCCCCGGCTGCGGGAGTGGAGCGAGCGGCCGCGTGGTTCTTTGTTGCCGGCTGAGGCCAAACCACGACGGGGGAAACACCGGATTTCCAAGAGGTTGTCAGCCCACGACGGGGGAAACACCGGATTTCCAAGAGGTTGTCAGCCCAGGGCTGGGGAAAAAAAAAAAAAAAAAAAAAAAAAAAAAACCTAGCAAAATTATTATTTTTTTTAAATTTCAAAAATAAAGCACACACAACCCCCAACCCCAGATGACACACACACATCCACACAGAAAAAAACACCTCAGGTTTTCATACCTCAGCACCTTGTGTTTGTGTTTCCCTTCTAGAGATTTTGTGTGCCTTGTAAAACTGATACTTGGAGCTTTTTTTTTTGTTTAATTTGTTAAAAAAAAAAAGACGAGTTGGAAAAAACGATCTCGACCGAGTGTGAAGCAGGAGAAGGAAACCACTCCCACGGGTGCCAATGCTCTTCCATAGTCTCCTTTGGCTAGCTGAGAGCCAGGGGCTGTTCCTTTGGAGAAAGCTTGAGAAATGTTAAAAAGGAGAAAAAAAAAGGGGAAAAAAGTGGTGGAAAGAAAAAGGGGGAAAAGAAAAAAAAGCAAAAGAAAAAAGGAGAAAAGAAAAAAAAAAGGAGAAAGAGAAAAAAGGGGGGGAAGAAAGGCGGAAAAAAAAGGGAAAAAGAACCCCAACTCAAATATAAAAAAAGGTTGTAAGGAAAAAAAAAAAAAAACAAACACAAAACAAAACCAAGCAAGGAAAGTGGTGAAAGCCGCTGGGAAGAGGAGGGACGGGAGCGAAGGGGGAGGGGGGGTGAGGTGGCGGTGCCAGTGTGGCCCCAGGGGCTGTGACACCATATTTTTGTCCTCTACTGCAAAGTGTTCCGTGAAAAAAAAACAACCAAACCCCACCCAACGACAACATCATCACAAGAAAAAGAGAAATCTCTGCAGCTCACACGAGCCTGAGCTCGCTCTCCGTTGCTCTCTTTCCAGTGTCTCGGGGGGGTCATGGCCGAGCTGAGATTGGGGGGTGGTGGTGGTGGGAGTTTGCCCCATGGCTGTGATGGGGGGAGAAGGGGTGGGTGGGGAGTGGGGGATGTGCTGTGGGTTGTTTTTGAGGTGGTGGTGGTTTTTTGCCAGGTGTCGCTTTACCCAGTGGCTCGGGGAGGCGTTGGCATCAGGAAGCCTGTGCTAAAGCGGGGTGGGGGCCTCGCCCCAGTTGGTTAGCAGAGCCAAAGTGGTTATTAATGGTGCACTAATTACGCCCTTGTAACTGGGAAGCTCAGATGCCCCCAGTCACACACCCCCCACACACCCCCCGGTGCTTCTCTAGCCAGGCGAGCGCTGGGCATCCCCCCCCGCAGGAGAGGAGCGCACCTCCGGGGTGGGTGGAAGGGCGTCACCCAACGGGGAGAGGACCAAGATGGGGCTTGGGTGTCCCTTGGGGTGGCCGGGTAGGGCTGCCACTATGAGGGACACCCCCACGCCTTTCTCCATGGCTCCCAGAGCTCTGCTCCCTCCCTCCCTCCCACCCATCCAGTGCCACCGGAGAGGTGGTGTCCCCCCTCCCGGGGCGGGCAGGGGCTGCTGCCACCCCACCTAACACCTCAACGCACCAAACCAGCTTTCAGCAGTCACAGCCACCCGGGCGCTGCCAAGGGGGCAGCAGGGGCTCCCCACAGGGGGTTTACAGAACACAGAGAGCGTCTGTACACTACTAACCCCTCTCCAGGGGCGGATTTTCGGGATGCTGCTTGCTCATCTCACCGCTGAACGACACCCCGATTGCCCCTTCAGCCCGTTGTGACCATCGCTTCGTGGCTTTTGTGCTCCGATACTCATCCTGGCTCCAATCCTCTTCCTGGGGGACTGTGAGGGAGCGAAAAACCACATCGCTACATCCAACTTTTTTTCAGTTAAATAAAAAAAGAGAATAAATCACCCTCTCTCATTACCAGGTAGAGGTTCGTTCCATTAAGGCTCTTTTTATGAAAATAAATATTTAAATTCTATAAAGAAATAAATACTTCTCTTTTCACATTAGATAACTCCCTGGAGACAGCAAAAAAAACCCAACAGCACTGTGCACCAGTGTCCACCAGGGATTTATCCTTTTGTGGCTCTCATGTGCCAGGCCATCGAATCCACACAGTCCAATAAATTCGGTTGTCCCTCTCCTCCTCCTGGCTGGAGGCAGGGCACCTCTACTGTTGACCGTAGTACCTACGATTATCAGATTGGTTCCCACCTGGTCCGTAGGATCGCCTACCGTAGGTTGGAGCAACCTTCTTCCTGTAAGAATCCTTTCTTCTGTCGGCTTCATTTTGCAGCTCAAGCACCTGTGCCTGTAGGGCTGAGGTAGGTTCTCCATCCCTCTTCTTCATGTCTTCTCCATATTCACAGAGGCAAACCCACAGGATATCTCGCATCAGCTTTGATTTGTCTTGAGTCGGAGGGTGGTTTTTCTCTTGAGTAGGAGGGCGTTTCCTCTTAGCAGCTGCAACATGAGTCTGTACAGGGAAAGCATGGAGTTTTTCCTCCACCTTGGTTAGTTTATCAAACAGTTTATCGGTTTGCTCAACTAATCTCTGGGTCATTTGCTCTATTTTCTCAGTCAGTTTCTCAGTCATTTTCTCGGTGGTCACAGTCAGCTTTTCTATGGCTGCCACAGAGAAGGGACCAGAGAGACTGTCTTCATACTGTCGTACCTTCTTAACCCCTTCATTTACAGTTGGTGTGTCAGTATCGGATCCTCCCCAGACCATTGTTGACAATGTGTGGGAATATGTTGATGGTGCACTTTGTACAAACTTTTTGAGCAGAGATCGTTTGCATGGCATTTCATCAGGGTCTACTGTCGCTTGCCCATCACTATAAATCACCTCTCGCACAGGCAGTTCTCTCAGGTACTTCATACCTTTTCCCATGTTGGTCCATTTACTTGGACGGCATTCGATATCGTCCTTGAAGGGATACCTGCGCTTTATGGCTGACACCAGTCGCCTCCAGAGACTGAGAGTGCTTGTCTTTCTCCCAATTTCTTTATCAATCCCTCCATCCTTGGACAGGTTTCCCAATTGCCTAGCTTCTCTGCCATCTCAATCTACGGTATCTGCCCCGCTATCCCAGCATCGGAGCAACCAGGAGACAAGTGTTTCGCCTTCATGACGACTAAAGTCCTTCCTGATACTTCTCAGATCTTTCACGGAGAAGGATTGAACAACTCCCTCTACATCTGAGTCCTCCTGTGGTGAGGCTGCCCCAGAAGGGGCCTCTCCAGCATCTGCTCTAGAAGGACTCTGGCCTTTGTCTGTTTTCAAAGGTCTCTTTCCCTTCTGTGGTCTTGAAGGACCCTCCCCTGGATCTTGTTCAGAACTCTCCCCCAAGCTATGTGACTTGAGGTGGTCTTTGTGGTAAGGGGCAGGGGAAGGAGTTGACCTCCTCTTCCTGCTCCTGGTTACCGGGGCGGCTTGTACCGATTTTGATGGAGTTGGAGTAGTTTTGGTACTGGTTGTAGTGGCTGCAGTAGGTTGTGCCGGGAGAGGCGGCGGCGTGGCTTGTGCCGCTGCAGGGGGGGGCGCGGCTTGTGCCGGGACGGGCGGCGGAGGGGCCGGTGTTGTTGCGGTGGGGGGGGCGGCTGCCGGTGGTGCGGGTGCCGGTGCCGGTGCAGGCGGCGGCGGAGGCGCCTGTGCCGTGGCGGTGCGGAAGACGGCTGCCGGTGGCGCCGTTGCTCCGGGGGGGGGCAGCTGCCGGTGGCCCCGGTGCCGTGGGGGAGGCGGCTGCCGGTGGTGCCGGTGCCGCTGCGGTGGGGGGGCGGTTGTGGCCGGGCCGGGCGGGGCTGCGGTTTGCACCGCTGCAGATCGCCGAGCGGCTGCGCTGGTCTGAGTGGCGGCAGCGCATGGTCCCCTACGGCTTCCCCTGTGCCCATGTTTCCTATGAAACCACCCCTGCAACACATTCAGGAGCCCCAACAACAAAATCACGATCTTGAGAAGGTACCAGAGCCCAAAAGGTTTCCATGCCCCAGCTCTGAGGGTGTCACATCAGCATAAGTATCAAAGGGCGAAGTAAACATTCCCCAGGTAGAACCGAAAGTATAATTAATAACAGAATCCATCACCTGATGCCCGAGATATACAGGTAGAGCCGTTACCCAACTCATCGTGTTATACATCTGAATTGCGAACCACACCAAAACAGCACCTTTAAACCTTCGCATAAAAAGACAAAGAATAAATGAAGTTTGCAACACCTTTGGCAGGTTAAACCAAGTTGACTGCATTAAGGTCCAACAAAGCTGTTTAAAGGCATGATACACGATTTCGCCTAAGAACGACATGATGCAAGCTGTCTGTTCTAATCTCTGAGCAAACTGGAATTCAAACTATTCGGGCAACTTATCACAGCTCTGGTGGAGCACTGCTCGGGCCCCACGTTGGGCGCCAATTAATCTGTCGTGGTTTAGGCCAAATCCACCACTGGGGACCTGGGGGACCCCAAACGGGACCGACAAATGCTCCCCTCTACCCCTCTTCAAAGAGAGAGGCAGAGGAGGAAAAAGAGACTTAGGAGTTTAGAAGGAACTAAACTACTTTAATGAAATATTAATAATAAAATAAAAAGAAATAATGAAAAATATATACAAAACCGTATCAAGCTCCCGAGATGACAATCACGTCACCGGCTGGCACTGGGGCAGTCCCAGGCTGGACTCAGTGACGGATGGGAACTGGATTCCGGATCTGCATTCAGGATGGGGATCACAGGCAGACAAACAGAGTCCCCCTCAGACATCGGCCATTGAAGGAAGAGCACTGACCCTTTGATCCCTCAGCTTTTATACTGAGCATGAGGCAGATGGGATGGAATACCCTGTTGGTCAGTTTGGGGTCACCTGTCCTGTCCGCTCCTCCCTGCAGGTGGGACCCCACTATGCTTTTCCGCTTCCGACCCTCCAACGGGGCAAATCACAAAGTTGTTTGGCCGTGGGGGTTATAGCAATGAGTATAAGCAGAGCCTCTCTGCATCCCACGCCCGGGCATCAGCTGTAACCATTGGTCTGACCTCTCTGAGAGAGTGAACGCTGACGGCACAATATGCAGTTAACTTCAGTAGTTAGAAGAGGCCCCGCTAAGAAGCGAAGTTACTGAACAAAATTGGTTCTGTTTTACCTCAAACCAGGACACAGGGAGAGTTTCCTTCCATTAAGGCTCTTTTTATTAAAATAAATATTTAAATTATATAAAGAAATAAATACCTATCCTTTCACATTGGATAACTCCCTGGAGACAGCAAAAAACAAACAACCCCAAACCAGCCCAAATGACAGGGGCTTTGGTGAGAAATCAAGAGATGGTAAACGCTTTCTTTCCGTGGTCATGACAAATCCAGTTTTAGGAATCAAGTAGACGGTAGATATTCCAGAAACAGAGGAAAACTCTCTTTGAGGAGACGGTAGTTCAGCACGTTGTCCTTGGGAAGGTAAGTTGGGCAAACACGACTGTAACCACCACCACAGATGTTTCCCATTTGTCTGTAACGTGGTCGCGTGCGCTGCGAGGCGCGAGCGTGCGGCTCAGCCATGGAAGTCGACGACGTTCCTTCTTCACTCTGCCCTTAACGAGGTCACACCCATCTTTCTGGCTCTCGCTTAAAGTGCGTTAACTAATTTCAAAGAGAGTTACTGTCTCCAAAATAAGGGGGGGGGGGGGGAAATAAACTGTCTTAACCACTACTTCATAACTTGAAGAGGAAAATTTGTGTGCCTGCTGCTGTTCCAAATAAGGTCTAAGAAATGTAACTACAATAACAACTAGTCACCCGGAGGTGATCACAGCGTTGTTCTAATAGTGCACATCTCACAGCAGCTGTTGGTGGTGTTGGCAAAAAAAACCCCCAAAACCCCAGAGTTACTGTCTCCAAAATAAGGGAGGTGGGGGGAATAAACCATCTTAACTTCTACTTCATAACCTAAAGAGGAAAATTCATCTAAGAAATGTAACTAAAGGTCTAAGAAAACTAACTAAAGGTCTAAGAAAAGTAACTAAAGGTCTAAGAAATGTAACTAAGGTCGAAGAAACGTAATTAAAATAAGAACTCTAATAGTCCATGTGTCACAGCAGCTGTTGGTGGATTATCTCCCACACCATCTTCTTGCGGAAGTATGGCATGTGAGTCTGAAAAGAGAAGAGAAATCCATTAAATAATGACATCACGGTAGAAAGAGGCGGCAAACAGGCATAAACGCCCAGCGGAGTCCTTAATGTGAAGTTCCCTTTAAGAACTGTCAACCGTTTGGGTACAACACCCCACGCGGCTCCTAAGAGGGTGACACGACAACCCGACAAAACCAGATTGACTTGACCGCGCGACAGCTTACAAGCACGCTAATAAAAGACCGGTGTAAAATGAAATCAATAAAAATAAGCGCTGTCTTGACTGGTCAAAGGGTAGAAGCCATTTCTCCAAAAGATACGAGGCCAGATATGCCAAACCCGCTGGCAGCAGTATCTTGCCCAAGAGGAATCTCACCGGCAGCAGCTCCCAAAGGCGAGGATGGAAAACCACAGCTCTGCCCTGCCCAGGCCACTTGGAAGTTCTGACCCCAGCAACTACGCACCGAAACGGGGCACGAAACCTCAGCCCCTGCCCCGGACACAATTAAGAGCTGCTGCGTAACCTCCCCGGCTCCTGTCCCTGCGCGAAAGGGGCTGGAGGGGTTTATGACCTTCACTCACCTGGCTAAAGTTGAACGGTTTCTCTCTGGCGATGTACTCGGCGTATTTGCACATAAAGACGCCGCAGTCGCTTCCATTCAGCTGCTGAGGGATCTCCTAAGGAATGCAAAGAAGATGGAGGATTTCCCTCTGTCTCAAAAGAAAAGCAACTTGGAAATAGCGCACATTACCCACACCGACACTGCGCTCACCGCACACTCCTGACCCTACTTGCCTAATCCCCAATACCCACTCCCGCCCATGAGGAACAGACCCAGTTCACTGCACACCATCCCTCCCCTCTGCCTCCCGGACTTGGACACTACAATCCAAATTCTTGGCAGGCCCAGAAGGGGCAGCAGCCCTCCTCCCTGCGAGGCCTCTCGAGGTTCGCACCGCCTTTTTCTTAAGTGACCTTTCTTAAATCCAGTCTTTAGGGACTGCTTTTTACTATCAACTCCTCGAGAAACATCAGCTCAGCCCTTTCTTTGTCACGTGCCAGGATCTGGGCCCCAAAGAAGCACTGACAGTTCCCATTTCAAACCCAAGGGGTGCTCACGTACACGTGGCTCCATGCTGTGAAGAGTCCACTCCAAAACATTCAGCTCCAGGTTTCTTTTTTCCCGGCTTTCTTTTTGCAGGTATTGGCTGGTTAAAACAAAAGGAAAAAAAAAATCCCTTTTCATCTCTGTAATTTAGGCCAACAACAAAATAAAGTGGCTGAAGGATCACAGGAAGACAAACGGCAGGACAGTAAAATGTCAGAGGATCCTCACAGCAGCTGATTTAAGGCTGATTTTGAGGAAAAATCCCAATCTGAAACTTACAAACACAGGGAGAGGCTGTGAGCTAATGGTCAAGAACAAGGCCAATGATTCCATTGCTTCAGAGAGGTCAAAAAGCCCCAAATCACATGTTATCAGAAGACAAAGAGACAAACCAAGCAAGGAACTGTAATGCCATAATTCCACCGTGTGCCTTCATCCCACATACTGGGATCCAACTAACAAAGCCGGTAGACGTGTGCCACGGGGCTATGGTGGATTTGGCTGTGCCTATCACGGGAAGGTGGCAGAATCCAGGCACCCCAGACCCTGGGTGCAGGGGACGCTGTGACACCAGATAAGCAGTCGATGCCAGACAACTCGCAGCAAGCAACGACAAGATTCCGGGTTGGTTATCTACAAGCCATGTGAAAACTTGCAGTCGCCTTACGGGGACTAAATCTAAAAACCCTCTCCTCATTCACACCATAAAAGCAGTGACGGAGCGGTTACTTACAGCAAAGTCTGACAAATCTTGTCCCCTTTCTGGCCCAGAGAGTCCAAGTACATGATGGTCTTCCTCCTGAGATCTATGACCTGTTATTAAAAGGTGACCATTAGACAAAGCACAACCTTCTGCCGCACACCCCCCAACACCTAAATGACTTCTCTTGCCAGTTTTTGCTCCCCGTCCAATTCTAAAGAAAAAGCCCGTGGGACTCACGGCTAGTGTCCAGTGCGCTTTCAAGTTTACAGGCACGAAGATGATGTCCTGCTTGAAGACATCAACACTTCTGGTCCATCTTCTTACTGCATCGTAGCCACCAGATCTTAGTTTGGCATAAAAGAAAGTACTGAAAGCGTGGACCGCTGGATATCCTTCCTTCTTGCCTCTTTCCGTCAGCAGACCCATGTAGAAATTAACGACCTGTACCATAAAGAGGAAACGTGAGGTGTCAAAATAAGACGCTGCCTTCCCCAACGAAAAATACAGCACCATGTCTTTTCTGGCCACCCTTAAGCACGCAGCGGAGAGAACTCCAGCCTCAGCTGGAGGCTTTTGTTCCCAGAATTTCACACGGGGCTACATCGTCAGTTTGATCAAAACACCTGCCCCCCACACCAAAAACCCGGACGAACTCCGGGAAGCTGCGTCATACAAGAAGTAACGGAACTTCCAGAAACGCTCGACCCTTCAATACCTCAAATAAGACTTCTACAGAGGTTTTTAGGCTCTGCCACGGAGGTCGTCAAAGAACGTTGACGGGACTTCTGTACACGGCAGAGGGGTATTTTTCAATAAAGGCTGAGTGAGACTAGCCCTGTGCTGCAGCTGGTTTTACCTCATCGTTTAGCCAGCAAAGGTTCCTGAGCATGTGGATGTCTTCGCGAGTGACCTTTAGTTTGAAGGCACTGCTCATGATCTCATCTGGCTCACCTCTGCCAAATGCGGCACTGACCTCTCTCTCCATGGCCTGAAAGGAACAATTCAATGGGGAAGGACTTGTGAAACAGCGCATGGAGCACGCTGACCTGGGGGCAGCTTTCCACTGAAACACGGCCTGTAAATTCAGCTCAGGTGACAGAGCAACTGCCTCCGACGGTTTCTTGCCTCAGTGAGCGATAGCGCTTTTGCCTTGCTTGGTTGGTTTCAGCATCCCAACTTTGAACTTTAGAGCCCAGGCTTGCTGCCATTTCTTTTCACCAAGGACGTTGGGATAAAACCCGTAAACTCAGCAAACACGCTCAAGCAGCTGAAAATGGAACACAACTCTGGCAAACCCCTTTCCCACGTGCTGCCGCGGCCCTCGCAATACCCAGGTTTAAGCCAATCCCAGCGGGGAATGCAAAGAAACCACTACGGATGGTGGTATAAAATACTCTGATCTGCAATAGCATCTCCTTCTTGCTTGAATCTGGGCGAGCAAAATAAGAAAACCACCCGGTTTCCCTTGTACCCAGCATCAACTCTGCAGACTTTGTAAACTCTGCATTTGCCCGCCCTTTCCGAGTCCATCCTCAACAGGCAGGAAAAGGTGGGGGGAGCTCAATTAGACTGCAACTCCAAAGAATAAAAGCAGCCAAAATTCATACAAGCAGGGGAAACTGAACTCCCACTCCCTGGGGAACGGCACCACGGACCAGCACAAGCTGATCTTTCAGGTTCTATCACCACGGTAGGACAAGAGGCACATCCAATATAACTGGATGAGTCGGGTTAGCACTGCTCTGGAGACTGGTGTTCAACCTGGACTCATTTTTTGTCCTGCTAACAGAAGGCCCACAAACCCTCAGGGCAGCACAACTGAAGGAGCGCTGGAGCACACGAAATCCTTCAAACCAGCTTTAGTGCTGACCCTCGCACTGCAAAGTCACAGCCGCAGACACTCGCTAACAGGTTCAATGCAAGTTCTTCAGATTTCAAAAAGCCTCAAGAACCACCGAGAAGAAGAGGAGTTCCCTGCAGCTCTGTCACAACCTTCTCTTTTGTCTAACAGACTGTCGGCTGTGGTACCTCTGTGAGCGGAGGAAAGCGTTCCGCTGTTTTTCCCAGGCTTGGCACTTTCTTTCCTTCCACATTAAGGCTGGCTGACTTTTTGGACTGAACATGTGTTGGGTGTCCTCGGAATAACGCATCTTCTGAGATTTCAGTGCCACGCTGCCTCTGTTAGACAAACGGACATTAAGCTAGCAATCAAGCACAGATTTGTTTGCTTGGGGACAGGACAGAAAACTGGAAGAGTTTTTGTACACACATCCAAACAGCAAACCCCAAAGTGACTTTTTATTGACGACTGCATTCCAACTGTGCACCCATGGAGTGCTGCACTCGGAGGCAAGAGAGGCAGAGAGCTCGTTTGGCTTGGGCTAGCGTTAAGAACCCCAGCAAAGCCTCCACGTGTAGGTATTAAGTTGAGAGTGAGACTACTATTTATGATTTCCATGATTAAAATTTTATTTTTGACCTCAATCCTGACCAGAGGCGGAAGTCAGGGATGTACTTCCCATCCCAGCAAACAAGATAAGACTAAAGACACCCCAGTCCAGCTTTGCAGGTCAACTAAGGCTGTGCAGTAAAGATTTTGAGGCTATACCCAACACATGAAAGGGGAAGAATCAAAATGCTATAGTGTAGCGTGCTCCTAATAGTCCAGAAACAAAATTAACAGTAGCGGAAAACACTTTGCCATAGCGCTACTCATCAAATAACGCTCCCGCTTTCCCGGGGAAAAACAACCTGGGCAAATACAGATATTGTTGAGGAAGTCACGTGAAGTGGAGAGTGCTGAAGTTTCTGATCACAAATAGCTCTATTTTCCTTGTGAATAACGCAAGCTTACCCCCGCGATGGTTTGTTTCGCTGCTCCTTCCTCTTCCTGAGAGTTTTCTTCTGGTGTGCAGTACCTGCCAGGAGAGGGAGAGAGAGAAGTGAGCTTTGTATCTGTCCTCTCCCATGGAATTCTCAGGAATTCACCTTCTGGACAAGAAAGGCTTTTTCAAGGCTTATTCTGACTACAGCCCCAGTTGCACACATCCACACGTGACAATATCGCCTCAACGTCCAGCACCGTTCTTTCTTAGCAGCAGGACTGGGATAGAATGAAGAGCTGGGAGCTTTGCAATTTTTTTTTTTTCCCATTTACTTGTACGAGACTCCTTTTCCTTCTCTTTATCAGTTGCATTATTTAGAAAACAGAGAAGCAACCAGCACTTCCTCTATCGAGTGCTTTGTGATCTACTGCTGATAAACACTGCACGCTGGGTGTTC
Source organism: Vanellus vanellus (assembly GCF_965231255.1). NCBI lineage: Eukaryota > Metazoa > Chordata > Aves > Charadriiformes > Charadriidae > Vanellus > Vanellus vanellus. The sequence goes on along the minus strand of NW_028127117.1, from coordinate 157,326 downwards.
TACTGCAAGGTATAACAGGAACATCTGCAACTAGACTTGCATCCAAACAGAGTGAGCTTCGGGAAACTAAGGCCAGCACACTGAATTCCAAATGGGACAGCGACAGGATGTTTACTTGCCTTCTACAGGCCAGTCAAGAGAGTGACTATCCCCATTTGGAGAGGATTGTCATTCAAACCACACAGACTCTGAAGAGCAAACAAATACACAGACATTGAAGTTGTCCAGATATATGTCCCTGCTTCAAAAACAAGAATTCGCATTGTCACCAAAAGACCCCTTTGAGAGAGGTTGCTGGCCTCTCAAACCCAACCGCACGCTGCTTTTTTCCCCCTCCTAGTCAAACCCCACGCATCCTCTAAGTCCCCAAAACTGCCTCAAGTCCCACCAGGCTTTACAAGCTCTCTAATCCTTATGCTCAGGATGCGAGTTTCCAAGTGAAAGAAATGAAATGTCAGCTCCTTGATGGCTCAGCAGAACGACTCACAAACAAAAACGGATTCTGCACATCCAAGGACAACTTGGGACGGCCACCACTCGCACCCTTACTGGCTTTCTTCCCACAGCAAACACCACACCAGCACAACCCTCTTTGTCACGCAGCACGGCTCTCACATGGCAGCTGTGTTGGAGATGCAACTGGCTTGCGAGCAATTCCGGAGCCGCAAGGTAGCTACTCATTACTACATTAAAAGAGACTCTACCTGATCGTATCACCTCTCTGCGACCACTGCGGGCAGCAAACATCTATACATTCGACACCTGCACAGGAAAGCAGTAGTAAGAAAACAAGAAGTCGACTTTCAGTCACCATCGGATGTACATAGCTCTCCATTTCTGAGTGATAATTAAAAAAAAAAAGAAAAACTTTGAATGCTGACTGTATGGTCAGGAAGTTTGAATTCTGGCAAGCGCTTTGAACATCATCTGCCAGTGTATAAGAAATGCCCTATTCCGATTTGAAGTCTACCTACAAAGTGGAACGGATTGGAATCATGGGGATACTCACCGGTCCTTAGTGTTGGACGTGGATAGACCTCTCCTCCGTATTTTGGTTCTTCCAGGTGACTCACAGTCGTCACTGGTTCCTTAGAGGAGGCTTGAACACTTTGGGGCAGGAAAGAACAACAGAGGAGAATCACAATTTTTATATGTGGGGCATTTGTTATCAGTGTATACCAATTCACGGTGGCTTTTGGGGTTTTTCTTTGAAAAGAAAAAAATATTCTTTGCACATCCGACAAATATCTGCATCAACCTGAGGAGGCCACTTTACTCTGTGGGACAAGACAGCGTTCATTTCAACCAGCCTTGACCAATTCTGCTCAATCTATTTGTTAAAGATTATGCTGACAGTGAGAATGGCAATGTCCACAGCATCCACACTGCTGGGACATTTTACTTCAGACCTGCCCTGCTCTGACCTCAGGGACTATATGCTCAGTAGCAGTTGGAGTGCATTAGACACCTTCCCCAGGAACCTTCTCTGGTTTACCTTCCTCTGAAAGGAATCTCTTTCTCATGCTCCAGATCTGCTCCAAAATATGAGCCAAACCACAATAAGCAACGACTGGCAGATTAGACGCCCAAAGCAGAGTCTTGACCTGCTCTCAAATGCAGTGCACTTAAACTCAGTGCACACAAAATTACATGAGAAACTGTTTTCTGTATCATTTTCATGATATGGATTTTCATCTGAAGTGGCGGATTCTGGCGCAGCGCGCTCCTTAATGGGCGGCCTCAGGGGTAAGAAGCTGTCTGGAGCAGCTTTGATGCTCTGTTTGCCATTCCGGATTGTGCTGAAAACATCAACGGCAAAAGAAATGGTATCCAGAGAACATTCCAATATGCACCTCCACCACCAACTACTTTGTCAAGCACGTACACCGATGATGATGGAGACAGACACGAGATGTTCATGACTTTCAGATGAAGATACGCTGTTGATTGTGTCCTCAGCCTCCTCTCAAGTTCAACACTTCCTCTTACTGCAGACCTTTAATCTCTACCTAATCTCCTGCGTCAATTAAGTAGCTGGGTTTAAAGAAAAAGTTGAAAATTGGTTCTTCAGGGGGGAAGCAGCTGGAGACCTCCCTTACCATAGGCAGTAAACCTTTTGGGGAAGAAGTCAAAGAAAACAGAAGGATTTTTACCTCAGACGTGGAATTATCTTGTGAGGATGGGATAGTGGTTCCTTCGTCAGGTGAGCATGGGTTCCACACGGCATCTGACCTACGAGGGAAGAGCATAAGGCATCAGGAACTCTAAAAGGAAACTGAAGAGGTTCATGAGTTTACAGTAACGAGCTTCAACAAAGATAAACTGTCATTTTCTCTCTCACATCATCATATTATTTCTGTTATGTCACTTGAGGACATTTTCAGGTTTTCACACCGGCAACTACAGCAAGTTGTGCGCACAAGGTATTGCCAGCCGAAACCTGAAATACAAAAGGCTTCTCGGGATCTACTACCTAAAAGAAGCATTGAAAACAATTTACTTCTGGCAAGCTAACAGTGGACCTATCAGAATGGAAGGACTGCATCCAAGGCAGCTCTGGTACTGAGATGACAAGATAAATGCCCGGCCCCACTCCAGAAGCAATGCAAGGATGCAGGTAAGAAACAGAGGTCACGCTCAAGTCTTCCCAGATGCCGCCTCGTCCTGTGCCTGCAATAATCTGTACAGAACCCCAGGGGTAGGCTTGGACGGTACACAAGGTAGGGTGAAAATGAAACAAGTCGTATAACTTGATGTCAGCCTTACCAATTTGTAGCATTGCTACATCGAGCGATGAAAATCTTGGTCTTTTACTTGAAGGCTCAAAAGAAGTGGACCGAATCTTAAAAGAAAACAAAAAAAAAGTACCAATGTGAGTATAACCTGAATGAGAAACCAAGCAAACACACTTCCTGAGACTTAGTCAGCTCTGCTATGACTTGCGGACCATGACTTGCTGGGTCAGATTGCAGAAGAATGCCAATCTTTGCAGGACCTTTGACAGGGACGCTTTAATTTTTGAATACAGGCTCTCATACGTGCAGTCAGCTCCTAAACATTCCAAAGTGTGATAATTCAGCCCTTGAAAAATATATTTTGTACAAATAAGAGTTAACGACTCTCTCAGGAATGAAGAATTAGAACCCGACAGTCTCTTACGCCTCTAATTCCATGGGGTAATAAGAAAAATAGCACTACACCTTTGAACCAAACTAGGGAGTCAAGCAGTAGGTGGCTCATTTTTACAGAGCCAAAGTCCTACAGGAATCCTCTCCTGGGCTGGTGGCTAATGAGCAGAAAGAGGTTTATCCACAGGAAGTACGCAGTTTTTCTTGTAAGGTAGTGTATTTTGATTCCTTAACCACAAACTCGAGAAAGAGAATAACGCAGACTTGAGTAAGGCAAACCCAGCCCACATTATAGCTGCCTGCTAGAAATGGAAAAGAACCACCTACAGCTGTACAGGCTCAGAGCAGGCTCAACCTCAAGATGCATTAGGGAGAGCTGCTTGCTCTCGCACCTTGCACAGATCCTAATATTTCAAACCCCTTGCTAACCTCTTCCGCACACTCTGTGAATGGAGCATCTTCGCTGACGGAAGCCGCCGGGCGTTTGGTTGCCTTGGTCGGCAACTGCACCACAGCAGAAACTTTCTCTTTCTGTTCAGAGATGGAATAATCTAAAAGACAAAGACAGGCCATGTAAGAACATGATAGAAAACCAACAGAGGTACATTGCGAATACAGCCAGGAGGGAGCACACAGCTTTGATTTAAAATACTCTTTCTGCTGACACGCGCGGGCTCACCGCCAGAGACCTGGGCTATCTCCTGCTGGCAGTAAAAGTACTGTGCCCTGCCACAGTCACCACAGATAACGTCATACAGAGGGCTAAGCCCTACCGTACACCCTCAAGCCATTGGCTATAGGCATAGATAGCCACAAGGAAAGAACAGCTTGAAAAGCCACAGCTTCAGGAACAATGCCAGAGCACAAAAGCCAGACTTTTCCAAGGGACACGAAACCTCAGAAAAATCAGGCATATTCAATACTTATGTAATGTGCAATACCTGATATTTTCTTTTTCGCCGGACTCTCGTCACCATCGTCCACAGGTATCCAAACGCTGAGGAAAGAACACACACAACAGTGTTTTGCAACCCTAGGGAAGCTCCCAACAGGCTGACTTCCCTTCACAGGGCCCAAACTTTCAAAGTTACTTTTCCTATCCCAAAGGTCTCCCCCTCCAAGCGCCCCTGGGATCATCTCAGGCACATACACCTAACTGCACCCCTCCTCAACACCCCCCAACCTCTCCCAGCCAACGACCGCTCTCAGAGAGCTAATTATCCCGCTGCAGCACATTAGGCCTCTTTTTCTCATTCGGTTAATGCTCCCTAACATTTTACATTTGATCCTATCGCCAAAAAATTGAGTTTATATGTAATGTTTTCCTCTTTCATCAGGGAAAGCAGCACACCAGAGATTACTACGCCATCTCATTTCGTAAATCACTACACTGAGTTGCAAAGAAAGGTCTAAGGAGGACAGGAAATAAAAGGTGGGAAAGCAACTCATGCATACACCCACTTCAATCACTTTTTCCTTTGGGAATGGAGCACAAAGGATGGTCCTAGGTGGGTTTTTGCCTCTATTTGCCCCCCCAAATGTCATGACAGACGGCAAGGATTCTTTGAAGAATTCTTTGGTCTTTCTTACACAAAGGAATTTCTTTTAAAATGTTATGCCCCCGAACCCTGATGATAGCATTGCTTCTGGACTATCTTCTCTCTGTATCAGGAGCACAAAGAAGTCCCTAACGGCACCTTTCATACAATGTCAAGAGTATTGGCTATTACTATGCTATTAAAGTCAGGCAGAAAATATCGTGGTGTAGGCATTAGAGACAAATATCTTCCCATGAAAATGCATTCTTACTCAGCGTATTTCATACTTCAGAAGGCAAAAGTAGAGAAGGCAAAATCTTTGTATCCTCCTGCTCAATTGTTCGCAGGAGCTAACTCCTTCTGAGCTGCTCTCCAGGCTCAAGGCTACGTCCTGAGAGAAGCGCAGTTTCAATACCTGACGGCACTTACGGCAACTGCCTGTGAACAGAAATGCCGCTTTCTCCAGCTTTACCAGAGCACCCGGCACCTGGGAGAGCCTTGTTTTGTCCTTTTTTACTTTACCAGCCACTTGGAGGTTTAGGATCAGTTTGAGGGTGAGAAAAGAGGAATTCTCTCCTGGGAAGTTGTACTAAGCTGCTCCCCGCTCCTTCACCACTCCAAGTCTCCACCCCCTCTTTTTCCCTTTTCAAGCCCCCGCTGTGCAGACGGAAAGCCAACGAGGGGGTGGCTTTGCCCACGGATTTGGGGGGAACATCTGGAAGCCACAGTCATCTCAGCATCACAGGGGAACGACTCTGACTGCGGCCCGGGGCGAGCCCACAGCGGCAGGAGCCACAGCCGCCGCACAGGGCCGGAAGGACGGGGCTGCCGGGCTGGGAGAGGGCGGGGGGGGCACGGGGCTGCCGGGGCCCACCACGAGCCCCACCGCCCCGGAGGGGGGGCTCTGGGCGGGCAGAGGAGCCGAGGCCAGAGCCAGGGGAGCCCCAGAGCAAGACCCCGCCCTGCACCCGAGCCCACAGAGCGACTAACGCCGCTCCCGGCCGAGGCGCCGGGCGGGCTCCCGCCAAGGAGCCCCGGGGGTCCCGCAGGCCCCAGGCGGAGGGGGGAGTGGGCGCCGGGGCGATGCCCGGGGGCGGCCCTGAGGCGGCGGGGCGGCTCGCTGCCCTGGGGGGCGGCCTCTTGCGCGGCGGCGGGGCCGGGGGCGGCGAGGAGGGCGCCGAGGGCCCCCCGCAGCCATTAGTGGAGGGGCGGCTGAGGGGGGAGAGAGGGGCGGGGCGGGGCGGTGGGTGCGCGCAGGCGCGCCACGTCTGTGCTCTGCCTGAGGGGGCCGTTAAGGGCCGCCCGGCCCACTTCTGCCTCTGCCCTGCGGTGGGGCCGGGCCGGGCCGGCGCCGTCCCGCCTCGCCCTCCTCTGTCTTGGGGAGGCACTGACCCTTCTCCGGAAGCCCCGAGCCGGGCCCCGGCTGGCAGCTGGGCGCCGGGAGGCCGGGGAGTGCCCGGAGGAGGGGAAGAGGCCTTCGGGGAGAGGCCCCCACGGAGGCCGGAGGGGCCCCCCAGAAGCCCTCCAGAGATGGAGGGGCCCCCCAGAAGCCTCCCAGAGAGCGGAGGGGCCCCTCGGAGAGCGGAGAAGCCTTTCGGCGTCCCGCAGGCCTGAGGCGAGCGACAGCGGCCGGCGGCGCGGGCTCTCGCGCGCCCCCTCCTGCCTCCTCTGCCCTCGGTGGGTGAGGGAATGCCAATCCCGGGCTTACCGAGTCCTTTCCTGCGCGCTCGCACGGCGCTTTGCGCCCCTCTGGCGGGGAGCTGCGCTCGCTGCACCCGGCTGCGCCATGGCTGCGGTGCGACTGGAAGGACGCGGACTGCGTTCGGCGTTCCACCATGGTGAGCGGCTGTGACGGAGCGGCGCCCGACCGCCGGCCGCGGGCAGCCCCGCTCGAGCCGCTGCTGCGGGGGCCGGCGAGCGTGTGGTGAGCGCTGAGCTGTGTGCTGGGGGGTTGGCTGGCTCTTGGGGCGCTGCCTTGCTCCTAAGGGGGCTTTGAAATGCGGTGCTCGCCCCTCGTTAACGAGCTGTTTCCTGTGGGGTGGAAATGTGCGGCTGTTGCTGCAGCCCCGTCCTGGAGAGGCTTTTTTTCCAGGGCTGGGAGCGAGAGCGGCGTCCAGGCTGGGCAGGGGAGCCGGGTCTGCTCGTCCTCCAGCTGAGCAGTGGTGGTTTGCAGGTAGCATCCGGTTGCACTTGCTGGAATGCAGAGCAGGAGAGAGTTGTGTCGTGGTTTTCCCCTGCAGATGCGGGACACGGGCGGCAAGGTGGCAGCGTGGGGGGAGTGGGGGTAACTGGGAGCCCCCGTCTGCCTCCCAGCCCCATGGTGGTGTCTTGCTGCTGTGCGTGGGTCTGGGGGTGGACGGGAAGGGTCTGGCATGCTGGGGCCATCACTGACCCTCATTTTCTCTCCCACCATAGAGCTCCTCGGCGTAGCTCTCAGCCAGCTCTCGGCGGAGCTCCCCCAGCCAGCGCCTTCCCACATCAGCACCCTTTAGGTGCCTGTCCCCCCTCTCCGGGAGATCTTTGCTGGGGCACCTTGGGAGAGTGGGCAACCACTACCATGGGATGGTGGGATGGGGACAGCCACCTCCTTTGTCCCCTGTCCAGCTGGTGCCCTGACCCTCTCACTCTTCCATGCCCCCGCAGCTTCCGGAGCAAGAGGTTGTGAACGTGTTCATCGGGACGCAGGCGGTGGGGGCCATCATCGGGAAGAAGGGGCAGCACATCAAGCAGCTGGTGCGGTTTGCGGGTGCCTCCATCAAGGTGAGGAAGGCGCTGCGGGGCTGGTCCTGCGCTTCGTGCCTCAGTTTCCCCTCTGCACTGCCGAGGTCAGGGAATGGGAGTGTGCGGGGAGCAGTTTTGCTCCCCAACTTATCACAGAACGGTTGAGGTTGGAAGGGACCTTGAAGATCATGGAGTCCCACCCCCCTGCCCTGTTCAGGGACACCTCCCCCCAGCCCAGGTTGCTCCAAGCCCCGTCCAACCTGGCCTTGAACACCTCCAGGGCTAGGGCAGCCACAGCTTCTCTGGGCAAGCTGGGCCAGTGATTCACCACCCTCACAGTGAAAAATTTCTTCCTGTTATCTCCTCTAAATGTCCCCTCTTCCACTTTGAAGGCACTCCGCCTCGTCCTGTCACCCCATGCCCTTGTAAAAAGTCTCTCCCCAGCTCTCCTGTACCCGTTGGCATGGGCCCACCTCTCCCGCCTGTGTTTAGTAGAAGGCCAGGCCTGCAGCACCCTGGTTATGAGCCCGGCTCGGGTGGGAGGGGATGCTCCTGCATGGGGGGATTGCCCTGCGTTGTGGGGGGACATGCCACCGAGGGAAGGTCTTGCTGAAGCGGTGGCTGCACTCACGCTCCTTCTCCCCCATACTTCCCCAGATTGCACCGGCAGAAGGTCCCAAGGGCAGCGAGCGCATGGTCATCATCACAGGGCCGCCCGAGGCTCAGTTCAAGGTGCGCTGGGTGGGGGCTGTGGGTGTGGGGGACAGTAAGGGCCAAGTTGAGAGCGTCCCTGTGGTCAGCACTGTGCTGCCAGCCTGGCTTGGCCTCCCTCAGCGCCAGGGGAGCTCTTTGCTGGGTACCATGATTTTGATGCTGCTGGATGTGGGGACATTGTGAATGGACTCCTCGGTGCAGGCAAAGCCACCCGCATCCCACCTGGGTTCATCTTCCATAACCTTGTCTCCTGTGCACTCGAGCGGGATGGCGGCCCCCCCCCCCCCCAAAAATTGAGCCTCTCTCAAGGAGCGATGGAGGAAGCACAAGTTAAAAAAACCCAGAAACCTGAAATTAATTAGGGCTTGTCCGGGGTGAAAAGTTGGGAGCGGCGAGATGCTCGGTGGGGGCTCAGGGGTGGGTGGTGGTGGGAGAAACAGTGCCCTGACCCTCAACTCTTGCTTTTCCCTTCTCCTCCCCAAGACTGCACAGCGCAAGATGAGGGAAATGGTCCAGCAGGTGAAGCAGCAGGAGCAGAAACACGCTCCGGGAGCCCCGGCCTCGCAGCACAGCAAGTGATGCTCCTGTCGTGCTGCCCAGCACCGCCTGATGAATGTAACCCCACTGCCGGACATCCCCCCTCGTCCACCACCCCCAGCAGGTCAGGGGAGCAAACCAAAGACCCGCCCAGACACACAGCCCCCCATTCCCGCGGCGCTGCGAGGATGCGCAGCTGAGGGGTACGGGGAGGGCTCTCTCCATCCCACAGCCTCCCCCTTCCTCCTCCGTCGCCTCCCGACGCTGTCCCTTTAGTTGGACTAACAGGGGCAGGTTTTGGTACCTCAGCACCTCACGCTTGTGTTTCCCTTTTAGAGATTTTGTGTGCCTTGTAAAACTGAGAGTTGGAGCATTTTTTCATTAATTTTTTTAATAAAAAAGACTGAGTTGGAAAAAACCATGTCGAGCGAGTGCGAGGCGGGAGAAGGAAAGCAATCCCAGGGGTGCTGACGTGCGGAAAGAAACTCCCCAACTCGGGGCGAGTTACAAAGCAGCATGTTTATTGCAGCGCTGGGTGCAAGGGGGATGGCTCCCAACTCGCCCAGGGGCTGGTAAAGCAAGCGTTCCTTTCTGATGCAAAGGCGTACGTATTCATTAGTGTAGGCTGGGAATAGGCACCACTCTGGTCATGATCTGTGGGTTGTTGTGGAGGAAGGCTCCCAGTCTTCCTGCCGGTGTACTTTTCCCCTTTGGCTCAAGAGTGCTGCTGTGGCTGAGCTCTGAGCCGCCAGACCGGTTCTCAGCAGATGGTTACTTCGCGCAGACAATAAGGCCCTGAATAGCCCTTCCTGTTCTCTGGGTGGCTCTGCTCCTCTGCTGCTTCTAAGGTCGGGCTGCCCCAGTGTCATCATTGAGGAGCCTTTTGTCTATCCAGTTCTCACTTGTGGGTGTTCCTGCCCATGTCAGTGCCAGAGCTCTTCCGTAGGCTCCTTCTGCTAGCGGAGAGCCAGGGGCCGTTCCTTCAGGAGAAAGCTTGAGAAATGTTTAAAAAGAGAAAAGGGAAAGGAGGAAAAAAAAAGTGGGAAAAGAAAAAAGAGAAAAAGAAAAAAAGGGGGAAAAAGCAAAAAAGGTCAAAAGAAAAAAGGGGTAAAAGAGAAAAAAGGGGGAAGCGAAAACATATTAAAAAAGAAAGGTAGAAAGGAAAAAAAACCAACCAAACCAAGCAAGGAAAGTGGGAACAGCTGCGGGGCAAGAGGAGGGACAGGAGCTGGGGGGGGGAGGTGGCAGTGCCGGCGCTGACCCCGGGGGCTGCGACACCACGTTTTTGTCCTCTACTGCAAAGTGTTGTGTGAAAAACAACCAAGCAAAACCCACCCAACGACAACATCAAAAACCAAAGAGAAATCTCTGCAGCTCACAGGAGCCTGAGCTTGCTCTCGGTTGCTTTCTTTCCAGTGTCTTGGGGGTGTCACGGCCGAGCTGAGATTGGGGTGTGGTGGTGGTGGGAGTTTGTCCCATGGCTGTGATGGGGGGAGAAGGGGTGGGCGGGGAGTGAGGGATGTGGTGTGGGGTTTTCTTTGGGTGATGGTGTTTTTTTGCCAGGCGTCGCTTTACCCAGTGGCTCAGGGAGGTGTTGGCATCACAAAGCCTGCGCTAAAGCGGGGTGGGGGCCTCGCCGCAGTTGGTTAGCAGAGCCAAAGTGGTTATTAATGGTTCTTAAGGGCGCCCTAATTATGCCCGTGTAACTGGGAAGCTCAGATGCCCCCTAAGCACCCCCCCCCGGTGCTTCTCTAGCCAGGCGAGTGCTGGGCGTCCCCCCCTGCAGGAGAGGAGCGCACCTCCAGGGCGGGTGGAAGGGCATCACCCAAGAGGGAGAGGACCAAGATGGGGCTTGGGTGTCCTTGGGGTGGCCGTGTGGCGGGGTAGGGCTGCTGGGGGCTGCCACGATGAGGGACACCCCCACGCCTTTCTCCATGGCTTCCAGAGCTGTGCTCCCTCCCTCCCTCCCACCCATCCAGTGCCACCGGAGAGGTGGTGTCCCCCCTCCCGGGGTGGGCAGGGGCTGCTGCCACCCCACCTAACACCTCAACACACCAAACCAGCTTTCAGCAGTCACAGCCACCCGGGCACTGCCAAGGGGGCAGCAGGGGCTCCCCACAGGGGGCTTACAGAACACAGAGAGCGTCCGTACACCGCTGACCCCTCTCCGGGGCGGATTTTCGGGATGCTGCTTGCTCATCTCACCACTGAATGACACCTCGATTGCCCCTGCAGCACTGTGTGACCATCGCTTCGCGGCTTCTGTGCTCCGATGCTCCTCCTGGCTCCAATCCTCTTCCTGGGGGATTGTGAGGGAGCGAAAATCCACATCGCTACATCCAACTTTTTTTCAGTTAAATAAAAAAAAAAGAATAAATCACCCTCTCTCATTACCAGGTAGAGGTTCGTTCCCTTAAGGCTCTTTTTATGAAAATAAATATTTAAATTCTATAAAGAAATAAATACTTCTCTTTTCACATTAGATAACTCCCTGGAGACAGCAAAAAACAACCCAACACCACTGTGCACCAGTGTCCACCAGGGCTTTATACTTTTGTGGCTCTCATGTGCCAGGCCATCGAATCCACACAGTCCAATACAGTCGGTTGTCCCTCTCCTCCTCCTGGCTGGAGGCAGGGCACCTCTACTGTTGACCGTAGTACCTACGATTATCAGATTGGTTCCTACCTGGTCCGTAGGATCGCCTACCGTAGGTTGGAGCAACCTTCTTCCTGTAAGAATCCTTTCTTCTATCGGCTTCATTTTGCAACTCAAGCACCCGTGCCTGTAGGGCTGAGGTAGGTTCTCCATCCCACTTCTTCATGTCTTCTGCATATTCACAGAGGCAAACCCACAGGATATCTCGCATCGGGTTTGATTTGTCTTGAGTCGGAGGGTGTTTTTTCTCTTGAGTAGGAGGGCGTTTCCTCTTAGCAGCTGCATAGAGAAGGGACCAGAGAGACTGTCTTCATACTGTCGTACCTTCTTAACCCCTTCATTTACAGTTGGTGTGTCAGTATCGGATCCTCCCCAGACCATTGTTGACAATGTGTGGGAATATGTTGATGGTGCACTTTGTACAAACTTTTTGAGCAGAGATCGTTTGCATGGCATTTCATCAGGGTCTACTATCGCTTGCCCATCACTATAAATCACCTCTCGCACAGGCAGTTCTTTCAGGTACAATCCCTCCATCCTTGGCCAGGTTTCCCAATCGCCTAGCTTCTCTGCCATCTCAGTCTAGGGTATCTGCCCCGCTATCCCAGCATCGGAGCAACCAGGAGACAAGTGTTTCGCCTTCATGACGACTAAAGTCCTTCCTGATACTTCTCAGATCTTTCACGGAGAAGGATTGAACAACTCCCTCTACATCTGAGTCCTCCTGTGGTGAGGCTGCCCCAGAAGGGGCCTCTCCAGCATCTGCTCTAGAAGGACTCTGGCCTTTGTCTGTTTTCAAAGGTCTCTTTCCCTTCTGTGGTCTTGAAGGACCCTCCCCTGGATCTTGTTCAGAACTCTCCCCCAAGCTATGTGACTTGAGGTGGTCTTTGTGGTAAGGGGCAGGGGAAGGAGTTGACCTCCTCTTCTTGCTCCTGGTTACCGGGGCGGCTTGTACCGATTTTGATGGAGTTGGAGTAGTTTTGGTACTGGTTGTAGTGGCTGCAGTAGGTTGTGCCGGGAGAGGCGGCGGCGTGGCTTGTGCCGCTGCAGGGGGGGGCGCGGCTTGTGCCGGGACGGGCGGCGGAGGGGCCGGTGTTGTTGCGGTGGGGGGGGCGGCTGCCGGTGGTGCGGGTGCCGGTGCCGGTGCAGGCGGCGGCGGAGGCGCCTGTGCCGTGGCGGTGGGGGGGGCGGCTGCCGGTGGCGCCGGTGCCGTGGAGGAGGCGGCTGCCGGTGGTGCCGTTGCTCCGGGGGGGGCAGCTGCGGCCGGGCCGGGCGGGGCCGCGGTTCGCGCCGCTGCAGATCGCCGAGCGGCTGCGCGGGTCTGAGTGGCGGCAGCGCACGGTCCCCTCCAGCTCCCCCTGCACAGATGTTTCACAAGAAACCACCCCTGCACCACATTCAGGAGCATCAACAACAAAATCACGATCTTAACAAGGTACCAGTCCTTATCCTCAGAGCCCAGAAGGTTGCCATGCCCCAGCTCTGATGGGGTCACATCAGCATAATTATCAAAGGGCGAAGTAAACATTCCCCAGGTAGAAGAACCCTTTGATCCTTTGGTCCCTTTTCTACTGAGCATGAGGCAGATGGGATGGAATACCCTGTTGGTCAGTTTTGGGTCACCTGTCCTGTCGCTCCTCCCCGCAGGTGGGACCCCACTATGCTTTTCCGCTTCCGACCCTCCAACGGGGCAAATAACAAAGCTGGTTGGCCGTGGGGGTTATAGCAATAAGTATAAGCAAGAGCCTCTCTGCATCCCATGCCTGGGCATCAGCTGTAAACATTGCTCTTATCGCTCTGAGAGAGTGAACGCTGACGGCACAATAGGCAGTTAATTTCAGTTGGTAGAAGAGGCCCAGCTAAGAAGCCAAGTTACTGAACAAAATTGGTTCTCTTTTACCTCAAACCAGGACACAGGGAGAGTTTCCTTCCATTAAGGCTCTTTTTATTAAAATAAATATTTATATTATATAAAGAAATAAATACTTCTCTTTTCACATTAGATCACTCCCTGGAGGCAGCAAAACAAGCCAACCCCAAACCAGCCCAAAGGACAGGGGCTTTGGTGAGAAATCAAGACATGGTAAACGCTTTCTTTCCGTGGTCGTGACAAATCCAGTTTTAGGAATCAAGGAGATGGTAGATATTCCAGAAACAGAGGAAAACTCTCTTTGAGACGGTAGTTCAGCACGTTGTCCTTGGGAAGGTAAGGTGGGCAAACACAACTGTAACCACCACCACAGATGTTTCCCATTTGTCTGTAACGTGGTCGCGTGCGCTGCGAGGCGCGAGCGTGCGGCTCAGCCATGGAAGTTGACGATGTTCCTTCTTCACTCTGCCCTTAACGAGGTCATACCCATCTTTCTGGCTTTTGCTTAAGGTGCGTTAGCTAATTTCAAAGAGAGTTACTGTCTCCAAAATAAGGGGGGGTGGGGGGTGGTGGTGGGGAAATAAACTGTCTTAACCACTACTTCATAAATTGAAGAGGAAAACTTGTGTACCAAAACCCCAGAGTTACTGTCTCCAAAATAAGGGAGGTGGGGGGAATAAACCATCTTAACTTCTCCTTCATAAGCTAAAGAGGAAAACTTGTGTACCAAAACCCCAGAGTTACTGTCTCCAAAATAAGGGAGGTGGGGGGAACAAACCATCTTAACTTCTACTTCATAAGCTAAAGAGGAAAATTCGTCTAAGAAATGTAACTAAAGGTCTAAGAAAACTAACTAAAGGCCTAAGAAAAGTAACTAAGGTCGAAGAAACGTAATCAAAAGAAGAGCTCTAAGAGTCCACGTGTCACAGCAGCTGTTGGTGGATTATCTCCCACACCATCTTCTTGCGGAAGTATGGCATGTGAGTCTGAAAAGAGAAGAGAAAGAAAAGAGAAATTAAATAATGACGTCACGGTAGAAAGAGGCGGCAAACACGCATAAACGCCCAGCGGAGTCCTTAATAGGAAGTTCCCTTTAGGAACTGTCAACCGTTTGGGTACAACACCCCACGCGGTTCCTAAGAGGGTGACACGACAACCCGACAAAACCAGATTGACTTGACCGCGCGACAGCTTACAAGCACGCTAATAAAAGACCCGTCTAAAACGAAATCAAGAAAAAGAAGCAGTGTCTTGACTGGTCAAAGGGTAGAAGCCATTTCTCCAAAAGATACCGAGCCCAGATATGCCAAACCCGCTGGCGGCAGTATCTTGCCCAAGAGGAATCTCACCGGCAGCAGCTCCCAAAGGCGGGGATGGAGAACCACAGCTCTGCCCTGCCCAGGCCACTTGGAGGTTCTGATCCCAGCAACTACGCACCGAAACGGGGTACGAAACCTCAGCCCCTGCCCCGGACACAATGAAGAGCTGCTGCCTAACCTCCCTGGCTCCTGTCCCTGGGCGAGAGGGGCTTGGAGGGGTTTATGACCTTCACTCACCTGGCTAAAGTTGAACGGTTTCTCTCTGGCGATGTAATCTGCGTATTTACACATAAAGACGCCGCAGTCGCTTCCATTCAGCTGCTGAGGGATCTCCTAAGGAATGCAAAGAAGATGGAGGATTTCCCTCTGTCTCAAAAGAAAAGCAACTTGGAAGCAGCGCACATTACCCACACCGACACTGCGCTCACCGCACACTCCTGACCCTACTTGCCTAATCCCCGATACCCACTCCCGCCCACGAGGAACAGACCCAGTTCACTGCTCACCATCCCTCCCCTCTCCTCCCGGACTCGGACACTACGATCCAAATTTTTGGCAGGCCCAGAAGGCGCAGCAGCCCTCCCCCCTGCGAGGTGTCTCAAGGTTCGCACCGCCTCTTTCTTAAGTGACCTTTCTTAAATCCGGTCTTTAGGGACTGCTTTTTACTATCAACTCCTCGAAGAACATCAGCTCAACCCTTTCTTTGCCACGGGCCAGGATCTGGGCCCCAAAGAAGCACTTACAGTTCCCATTTCAAACCCAAGGGGTGCTCACGTACACGTGGCTCCATGCTGTGAAGAGTCCACTCTGAAACATCCAGCTCCAGCTGTCTTTTTTCCCAGCTTTCTTTTTGCAGGTATTGGCTGGTTAAAACAAAAGGAAAAAACAAAATCCCTTTTCATCTCTGTAATTTAGGCCAACAACAAAATAAAGCGGCTGAAGGATCACAGGAAGACGGACGGCAGGACGGTAAAATGTCAGAGGATCCTCACCGCAGCTGATTTAAGGCTGATTTTGAGGAAAAATCCCAATCTGAAACTTACAAACACGGGGAGAGGCTGTGAGCTAATGGTCAAGAACGAGGCCAACGACTCCATTGCTTCGGAGAGGTCAAAAAGCCCCAAATCACATGTTATCAGAGCACAAAGAGACAAACCAAGCAAGGAACTGTAATGCCGTAATTCCACCGGGTGCCTTGATCCCACATCCTGGGCTCCGACTAACAAAGTCGGCACACGTGTGCCACGGGGCTATGGCGTATTTGGCTGTGCCTCTCACGGGAAGGTGGCAGAATCCAGGCACCCCAGACCCTGGGTGCAGGGGACGCTGTGACAGCAGATAAGCAGTCGATGCCAGACAAGTCGCAGCAAGCAACTCCAAGATTCCTGCTTGGTTATCTACAAGCCACGTGAAAACTGGCAGTCGCCTTACAGGGACTAAATCTAAAACCCCTCTCCTCATTCACACCAGAAAAGCAGTGACGGAGCGGTTACTTACAGCAAAGTCTGACAAATCTTGTCCCCTTTCTGCCCAAGCGAGTCCAAGTACGTGATCGTGTTCTTCCTCAGATCTATGACCTGTTATTAAAAGGTGACCGTTAGGCAAAGCACAACCTTGTGCCGCACACCCCCCAACACCTACATGACTTCTCTTGCCAGTTTTTGCTCCCCGTCCAATTCTAAAGAAAAAGCCCGTGGGACTCACGGCTAGTGTCCAGTGTGCTCGCGAGTTCACAGGCACGAAGAGGATGTCCTGCTTAAAGACATCGACACTCTTGGTCCACCTTCTGACCGACTCGTAGCCCCCAGATGTTAGTTTCGGATAAAAGAAAGTACTAAACGCGTGGACTGCTGGATAGCCTTCCTTCTTCCCTCTTTCCATCACCAGACTCATGTAGAAATTAACGACCTGCACCATAAAGAGGAAACGTGAGGTGTCAAAATAAGACGCTGCCTTCCCCAACGAAAAATACAGCACCACCTCTGTTCTGGCCACCCTTAAGCACGCAGCGCAGAGAACTCCAGCCTCAGCTGGAGGCTTTTGTTCCCAGGATTTCACACGGGGCTACATCGTCAGTTTGATCAAAACACCTGCCACCCACGCCAATAACCCGGACGAACTCCTGGAAGCTGCGTCATACAAGAAGTAACGGAACTTCCCGAAACGCTCGACCCTTCAACACCTCAAATAAGAAGTGTACAGAGATTTCTAGGCTCTGCAGCGGAGGTCGTCAAAGAACGTTGACGCGACTTCTGTACAGGGCGGAGGGGTATTTTTCAATAAAGGCTGAGTGAGACTAGCCCTGTGCTGCAGCTGGTTTTACCTCATCGTTTAGCCAGCAAAGGTTCCTGAGCGTGCGGATGTCTTCGCGAGTGACCTTTAGTTTGAAGGCACTGCTCATGATCTCATCTGGCTCACCTTTGCCAAATGCGGCACTGACCTCTCTCTCCATGGCCTGAAAGGAACAATTCAATGGGGAAGGACTTGTGAAACAGAGCATGGAGCACGCTGACCTGGGGGCAGCTTTCCACTGAAACACGGCCTGTAAATTCAGCTCAGGTGACAGAGCAACTGCCTTCGACGGTTTCCTGCCTCAGTGAGCGATAGCGCTTTTGCCTTGCTTGGTTGGCTTCAGCATCCTAACTTTGAACTTCACAGCCCAGGCTTGCTGCCGTTTCTTTTCACCAAGGACGTGGGGATAAAACCCGTCAACTTAGCAAACACGCTAAAGCAGCTGAAAATGGAACACAACTCTGGCAACCCCCTTTCCCAGGTGCTGCTGCGGCCCTCGCAATACCCAGGTTTAAGCCAACCCCAGCGGGCATCCTCCGTACCGAGGCAGCTAAGTCAGGAGCCTGAAAGAACGTGAAGGTGGGGGACTTCAAAGGGAACGGCAAAGGGGGAAACTGAGGCAGCTGTCCCGCTAACAGAAGGCCCACAAACCCTTAGGGCAGCACAACTGAAGGAGCGCGGGGAGCACACAAAATCCTTCAAAGCAGCTTTAGTGCTGACCCTCGCACTGTGAAGCCACAACCACAGCCACTCGCTAACAGGTTCAATGCAAGTTCTTCAGATTTCAAAGCGCCTTAAGAACCACCGAGAAGAAGAGGACTTCCTTGCAGCTCTGCCACAACCTTCTCTTTTGTCTCACAGACTGTCGCCTACGGTACCTCTGTGAGCGGAGGAAAGCGTTCCGCTGTTTTTCCCAATCTTGGCACTTTCTTTTCCTCCACATCGAGGCTGGCTGACTTTTTGGACGGAACAGGTGTAGGGTGTCCTCGGAATAAGGCATCTTCTAAGATTTCTGTGCCACGCTGCCTCTGTTAGACAAAGGGACGTTAAGCTAGCAATCAAGCACAGATTTGTTGAAGTTTCTGACCACAAAGAGCTCTATTTTCCTTGGGAATAACACAAGCTTACCCCTGCGATGGTTTCTTTCACTGCTCCTTCCTCTTCCGCAGAGTTTTCTTCTGGTGTGCAGTACCTGCCAGGAGAGGGAGAGAGAGAAGTGAGCTCTATATCCGTCCTGTCCCATGGAATTCTCAAGAATTCACCCTCTGGACAAGAAAGGCTTTTGCAAGGCCTATTCTGACTAGCCCCGGTTGCACACATCAACATGTGACAATATCGCCTCAACTTCCAGCACCGGTCTTTCTTAGCAGCAAGACTGGGATAGAATGAAGAGCTGGGAGCTTTGGAAGTTTGGTTTTTTTTCCCCATCTACTTGTACAAGACTCCTTTTCCTTCTCTTTATCAGTTGCATTATTTGGAAAACAGGGAAGCAACCAGCACTTCCTCTGTCGAGTGCTTTGTGATCTGCTGCTGATAAACACTGCATGCTGGGTGTTCTACTGCAAGGTATAACAGGAACATCTGCAACTAGACTTGCACCCAAACAGAGTGAGCTTCGGGAAACCAAGACCTGTTTCCATAAAGACCGCAAAGCCGTCGCAACTCACAGTCCTGCCAGCTCAGGCAGCCAATACCAATGAGGCCGCTGGCCTCTCAAACCCAACTGCACGCTGCCTTTTTCCCCCTCCTAGGCAAACCCCAGGCATCCTTTGGGACTTACAAAGTCCCCAAAACTGCCTCAAGTCCCACCAGGCTTTACAAGCTCTCTAATCCTTCTGCTTAGGATGCGGGTTTCCAAGTGAAAGAAGTGAAATGTCAGCTCATTGATGGCTCGGCAGAACGACTCACAAACAAAAACGGATTCTGCACATCCAAGGACAACTTGGGACGGCCACCACTCGCACCCTTACTGGCTTTCTTCCCACAGCAAACACCACACCACCACAACCCTCTTTGTCACGCAGCACGGCTCTCGCTTGTGTTGGAGATGCAACTGGCTTGCAAGCAATTCCGGAGCCGCAAGCTAGCTACTTCTCTTTCACAGCACTGAGACGATCAAAGACCGTTGGTCATCTTCGAGACTCTACCAGCGGCTGAAAGAGATACACGCGCAGAGCCAAAAGGAACAAGAAGCATCATTAGAAGAGACTCTACCTGATCGTATCACCTCTCTGCGACCGCTGTGGGCAGCAAACATCTATACATTCGACACCTGCACAGAAAAGCAGTAGTAAGAAAACAAGAAGTCGACTTTCAATCACCATCAGATGTACACAGCTCTCCATTTCTGAGTGATAAATAAAAAAAAAGGAAAAACTTTGAAGGATGACGGTATGGTCAGGAAGTTCGAATTCTGGCAAGCACTTTGAACTCGGAACGTCATCTGCGAGTGTGTAAGAAATGCCCTATTCGGATTTGACGTCTACCTACAAAGTGGAACGGATTGGAATCATGGGGATACTCACCGGTCCTGAGTGTTGCACGTGGATAGACATCTCCTCCGTATTTTGGTTCTTCCCGGTGACTCACAGTCGCCACTGGTTCCTTGGAGGAGGCTTGAACACTTTGGGGCAGGAAACAAACAACAGAGGAGAATCACAATTTTTATACGGGGGGCATTTGTTATCAGTGCGTACCAATTCACGCTGGCTTTTGGGGTTTTTCTTTAAGAAGAACAAAATATTCTTTGCACATCCGACAAATATCTGCATTAACCTGAGGAGGCCACTTTACTCTGTGGGACAAGACAGCGTTCATTTCAACCAGCCCTGACCAATTCTGCTCAATCTATTTGTTAAAGGTTATGCTGACGCTGAGAATGGCAATGTCCACAGCATCCACACTGCTGGGACATTTTACTTCAGACCTGCCCTGCTCTGACCTCAGGGACTATATGCTCAGTAGCGGTTGGAGTGCATTAGACACCTTCCCCAGGAACTTCTCTGGTTTAGCTTCCTCTGAAAGGAATCTCTTTCTCAGGCTCCAGATCTGCTCCAAAATATGAGCCAAACCACAATAAGCAACGACTGGCAGATGAGACGCCGACAGCAGAGTCTTGACCTGCTCTCAAATGCAGTGCGCTTAAACTCAGCGCACCCAAAATTACATGAGAAACTCTCTTCTGTATCATTTTCATGGTATGGATTTTCATCTGCAGTGGCGGATTCTGGCGCAGCGCGCTCCTTAACTGGTGGCCTCAGTGGTAAGAAGCTGTCTGGAGCAGCTTTGATGCTCTGTTTGCCCTTCCGGCTTGTGCTCAAAACATCAACGGCAAAAGAAACGGTATCAAGAGAACATTCCAATGTGCACCTCCACCACCACCTGCTTTGTCAAGCACGTACACCGATGACGATGGAGACAGACACGAGATGTTTATGACTTTCAGATGAAGACCCGCTGTCTTCAACTGGCTAATGGGGAAGTAGAGAGAAGTAAAAGTGAAAATCACAACAACTGCCTTGAAGATACGCTGTTGATTGTGTCCTCAGCCTCCTCTCAAGTTCAACGCTTCCTCTTACCGCAGACCTTTAATCTCTAGCTAATCTCCTGTGTCAATTAAGTAGCTGGATTTAAAGAAAAAGTTTAATATTGGTTCTTCGGGGGGGAAGCAGCTGACGACCTCCCTTACCATAGGCAGTAAACCTTTCGGGGAAGAAGTCAAAGAAAACGGAAGGATTTTTACCTCAGACGGGGAATTGTCTTGTCAGGACGAGAGAGTGGTTCCTTAGTCAAGCGAGCATGGGTCCCACACGGCATTTGACCTACGAGAGAAGAGCGTAAGGCATGGGTAAGTATAAAAGGAAACTGAAGAGGTTTATGAGTTTACAGTAACGAGCTTCACCAAAGATAAATTGTCATTTTCTCTCTCACATCATCATATGATTTGTGTTATGTCACTTTAGGACATTTTCAGGTTTTCACACCGGCAACTGCAGCAAGTTGCGCGCACAAGGTATTGCCAGCCGAAACCTGAAATACAAAAGGCTCCTCAGGATCTACTACCTAAAAGGACCATTGAAAACAATTTGCTTCTGGCAAGCTAACAGTGGACCTATCAGAACGGAAGGACTGCATCCAAGGCAGCTCTGGTACCGAGACGACCAGATCGACGCCCGGCTCCACTCCAGAAGCAATGCAAGGATGCGGGTAAGAAACAGAGGTCACGCTCAAGTATTCCCAGATGCTGCCTCGTCCCGTGCCTGCCATAATCCCTACAGAACCCTAGGGGTAGACTTGGACAGTACACAAGGTAGGGTGAAAATGAAACAAGTCGTATAACTTGATGTCAGCCTTACCAATTTGCAGCACGGCTACATCGAGTGACGAAAATCGTGGTCTTTTAGTGGAAGGCTCTAAAGAAGTGGACCCAGGCTTAAAAGAAAACAACAAAAAAGCACCAGCGTGAGTGTAACCTGAATGTGAATCCCAGCAAACACACTTCCTGAGGCGTAGTCAGCTCTACTATGACTTGGGGACCATGACTTGCTGGTTCAGATTGCAGAAGGCGGCAAATCTTGGCAGGACCTTTGACAGGTACGCTTTAAATTTTGAATACAGGCTCTCATGTGTGCAGCAATTAAAAGAATACAGTCTTGTCACTGAGTTATCACTCAGTCGGCTTCTAAACATTCCAAAGGGTGATAGTTCGGCCCTTGAGAAATATATTTTGTACAAATAAGAGTTAACGACTCTCTCAGGAACGAAGAACTAGAGCCCGACAGTCTCTTAGCCCTCTAATCCCATGGGGCAATAAGAAAAACTGCACTACACCTTTGAACCAAACTAGGCAGTCAAGGTGGCTCATTTTTACAGAGCCAAAGTCCTACAGGAACGCTCTCCTGGACTGGTGAATAATGAGCAGAAAGTGGTTTATCCAGAGCAAGTATGCAGTTTTTCTTGTCAGGTAGTGTATATTGATTCCTTAACCACAAGCTTGAGAAAGAGAATAACAGTTTGCAAACACACTAAAACTATAAACTTGAACCATTCTCAAGTATCTGGAAGACAACAAACAGTTTGCTCCTCCCGCAGCTGCCAGTGCCGGAGCAGAGGACGCAGGCTTGAGTAAGGCAAACCCAGCCCACATTAGAGCTGCCTGCTAGAAATGCAAAAGAACCACCTACTGCTGTACAGGCTCAGAGCAGGCTCAACCTCAAGATGCAGTAGGGAGAGCCGCTTGCTCTCGCACCTTGCACAGACCCTAACATTTCAAAGCCCTCGCTAACCTCTTCCGCAGACTCTGTGCCGGCAGCATCTTCGCTGACGGAAGCCGCCGGGCGTTTGGTTGCCTTGGTCGGCAACTGCAGCACTGCAGAAACGTCAACTTTCTCTTTCTGCTCAGAGATGGAATAATCTAAAAAACAAAGACAGGCCGTATAAGAACAGGCTAGAAAACCAACAGAGGTACATTGCGAATACAGACAGGAGGGAGCACACAGCTTGGATTTAAGATACTCTTTCTGCTGACAGGCGCGGGCTCAGCGCCAGAGACCTGGGCTATCTCCTGCTGGCAGTAAAAGTATTGGGCCCTGCCACAGTCACCGCAGAGAACGTCCGTCATCTATAGGGCTAAGCCCTACCGGACACCCTCAAGCCATTGGCTATAGGCATAGAGAGCCACAAGGCAAGAAGCCAACAGCTTGAAAAGCCACCGTTTCAGGAACAATGCCAGAGCACAAAAGCCAGACTTTTCCAAGGGACACGAAACCTCAGAAAAATCGGGCATATTCAGTACTTGTGTAATGCGCGATACCTGATTTTTGCTTTTTCGGCGGAGTCTCGTCATCATCATCATCCACAACTATGCAAACGCTGAGGAAAGAACACACACAACAGTGTTTTGCAGCCCTAGGGAAGCTCCCAGCAGGCTGACTTCCCTTCACAGGGCCCAAACTTCCCAAGTTACTTTTCCTATCCCAAAGGTCTCCCCCTCCAAGCGCCCCTGGGATCATCTCAGGCACATACACCTAACTGCAGCCCTCCTCAACGCCCCCCAACCTCTCCCAGCCAACGACCGCTCGCAGAGAGCTAATGATCCCGCTGCAGCACATTAGGCCTCTTTGGCTCATTCCGTTAATGCTTCCCAACATTTTACCTTTCTTCCTATCGCCAACAAATTAAGTTCGTTTCGGAAATCCCTACACTGAGTTGCAAAGAAAAGTCTAAGGAGGACAGGACATAAAAGGTGGGAAAGCAACTCGGGCATACACCCACTTCAATCACTTTGTCCTTTGGGAATGGAGCACACAGGTTGGTCCGAGGTGGGTTTTTTCCTCTCTTTGCCCCCCCAAATGTCAGGACAGCCGGATCCTTTGAAGAACTCTTTGGTCTTTCTTACACAAAGGAATTTCTCTTGAACTGTTATGCCCCCGACCCCTGCTGATAGCATTGCTTCTGGCCGGGGAGATGGGGGGGGAGTGGGCGGCCTCTTGCGCGGCGGCGGGGCCGGGGGCGGCGAGGAGGGCGCCGAGGGCCCCCCGCAGCCATTAGTGGAGGGGAGGCTGAGGGGGGAGAGAGGGGCGGGGCGGTGGGTGCGCGCGCGCAGGCGCGCCGCCGTCTGTGCTCTGCCTGAGGGGGCCGTTAGCGGCCGCCCGGCCCGCTTCTGCCCCTGCCCTGCGGTGGGGCCGGGCCGGCGCCGTCCCGCCCGGCCCGC
This sequence comes from Vanellus vanellus, assembly GCF_965231255.1. Lineage (NCBI taxonomy): Eukaryota > Metazoa > Chordata > Aves > Charadriiformes > Charadriidae > Vanellus > Vanellus vanellus. Next base: position 133,837 of record NW_028127117.1, on the reverse strand, counting down.
CTGGCCCTGCTCTGTCTGGGGGAGGCGCTTGCCCTTCTCCGGAAGCCCCGAGCCGGGCCCCGGCTGGCAGCTGGGCGCCGGGAGGCCGGGGAGTGCCCGGAGGAGGGGAAGAGGCCTTCGGGGAGAGGCCCCCACGGAGGCCGGAGGGGCCCCCCAGAAGCCCTCCAGAGACGGAGGGGCCCCCCAGAAGCCTCCCAGAGAGCGGAGGGGCCCCTCGGAGAGCGGAGAAGCCTTTCGGCGTCCCGCAGGCCTGAGGCGAGCGACAGCGGCCGGCGGCGCGGGCTCTCGCGCGCCCCCTCCTGCCTCCTCTGCCCTCGGTGGGTGAGGGAATGCCAATCCCGGGCTTACCGAGCCCTTTCCTCCGCGCTCGCACGGCGCTTTGCGCCCCTCTGGCGCGGAGCTCCGGTAGCCGCATCCGGCTGCGCCATGGCTGCGGCGCGACTGGAAGGACGCGGACTGCGTTCGGCGTTCCACCATGGTGAGCGGCTGTGACGGAGCGGCGCCCGACCGCCGGCCGCGGGCAGCCCCGCTCGAGCCGCTGCTGCGGGGGCCGGCGAGCGTGTGGTGAGCGCTGAGCTGTGTGCTGGGGGGTTGGGCTGGCTCTTGGGGCGCTGCCTTGCTCCTAAGGGGGCTTTGAAATGCGGTGCTCGCCCCTCGTTAACGAGCTGTTTCCTGTGGGGTGGAAATGTGCGGCTGTTGCTGCAGCCCCGTCCTGGAGAGGCTTTTTTTCCAGGGCTGGGAGCGAGAGCGGCGTCCAGGCTGGGCAGGGGAGCCGGGTCTGCTCGTCCTCCAGCTGAGCAGTGGTGGTTTGCAGGTAGCATCCGGTTGCACTTGCTGGAATGCAGAGCAGGAGAGAGTTGTGTCGTGGTTTTCCCCTGCAGATGCGGGACACGGGCGGCAAGGTGGCAGCGTGGGGGGAGTGGGGGTAACTGGGAGCCCCCGTCTGCCTCCCAGCCCCATGGCGCTGGATGCAGCTCAGATGCACCCACGCTCTGTGAGGGGGGGTTTGTGGGCCTGAAGGGTTGTCCCCGTGTCCCTGCCGGGCTTATGGTGGTATCTTGCTGCTGTGCGTGGGTCTGGGGGTGGCCGGGAAGGGTCTGGCATGCTGGGGCCATCACTGACCCTCATTTTCTCTCCCACCATAGAGCTCCTCGGCGTAGCTCTCAGCCAGCTCTCGGCGGAGCTCCCCCAGCCAGCGCCTTCCCACATCAGCACCCTTTAGGTGCCTGTCCCCCCTCTCCAGGAGATCTTTGCTGGGGCACCTTGGGAGAGTGGGCAACCACTACCATGGGATGGTGGGATGGGGACAGCCACCTCCTTTGTCCCCTGTCCAGCTGGTGCCCTGACCCTCTCACTCTTCCATGCCCCCGCAGCTTCCGGAGCAAGAGGTTGTGAACGTGTTCATCGGGACGCAGGCGGTGGGGGCCATCATCGGGAAGAAGGGGCAGCACATCAAGCAGCTGGTGCGGTTTGCGGGTGCCTCCATCAAGGTGAGGAAGGCGCTGCGGGGCTGGTCCTGCGCTTCGTGCCTCAGTTTCCCCTCTGCACTGCCGAGGTCAGGGAATGGGAGTGTGCGGGGAGCAGTTTTGCTCCCCAACTTATCACAGAACGGTTGAGGTTGGAAGGGACCTTGAAGATCATGGAGTCCCACCCCCCTGCCCTGTTCAGGGACACCTCCCCCCAGCCCAAGTTGCTCCAAGCCCCGTCCAACCTGGCCTTGAACACCTCCAGGGCTAGGGCAGCCACAGCTTCTCTGGGCAAGCTGGGCCAGTGATTCACCACCGTCACAGTGAAAAATTTCTTCCTGTTATCTCCTCTAAATGTCCCCTCTTCCACTTTGAAGGCACTCCGCCTCGTCCTGTCACCCCATGCCCTTGTAAAAAGTCTCTCCCCAGCTCTCCTGTACCCGTTGGCATGGGCCCACCTCTCCCGCCTGTGTTTAGTAGAAGGCCAGGCCTGCAGCACCCTGGTTATGAGCCCGGCTCGGGTGGGAGGGGATGCTCCTGCATGGGGGGATTGCCCTGCGTTGTGGGGGGACATGCCACCGAGGGAAGGTCTTGCTGAAGCGGTGGCTGCACTCACGCTCCTTCTCCCCCATACTTCCCCAGATTGCACCGGCAGAAGGTCCCAAGGGCAGCGAGCGCATGGTCATCATCACAGGGCCGCCCGAGGCTCAGTTCAAGGTGCGCTGGGTGGGGGCTGTGGGTGTGGGGGACAGTAAGGGCCAAGTTGAGAGCGTCCCTGTGGTCAGCACTGTGCTGCCAGCCTGGCTTGGCCTCCCTCAGCGCCAGGGGAGCTCTTTGCTGGGTACCATGATTTTGATGCTGCTGGACGTGAGGACATTGTGAATGGACTCCTCGGTGCGGGCAAAGCCACCCGCATCCCACCTGGGTTCATCTTCCATAACCTTGTCTCCTGTCCACTCGAGCGGGATGGCGGCCCCCCCCAAAAAGATTGAGCCTCTCTCAAGGAGCGATGGAGGAAGCACATGTTAAAAAAACCCAGAAACCTGAAATTAATTAGGGCTTGTCCGGGGTGAAAAGTTGGGAGTGGCGAGATGCTCGGTGGGGGCTCAGGGGTGGGTGGTGGTGGGAGAAACAGTGCCCTGACCCCCACCTCTTGCTTTTCCCTTCTCCTCCCCAAGACTGCACAGTGCAAGATGAGGGAAATGGTCCAGCAGGTGAAGCAGCAGGAGCAGAAACACGCTCCGGGAGCCCCGGCCTCGCAGCACAGCAAGGGAGGCTCCCGCCGTGCCGCCCAGCACCGCCTGATGAATGTAACCCCACTGCCGGACAACCCCCTCCAACCTCCTCCACCACCCCCAGCAGGTCAGGGGAGCAAACCAAAGACCCGCCCAGACACACAGCCCCCCATTCCCGCGGCGCTGCGAGGATGCGCAGCTGAGGGGTACGGGGAGGGCTCTCTCCATCCCACAGCCTCCCCCTTCCTCCTCCGTCGCCTCCCGACGCTGTCCCTTTAGTTGGACTAACAGGGGCAGGTTTTGGTACCTCAGCACCTCACGCTTGTGTTTCCCTTTTAGAGATTTTGTGTGCCTTGTAAAACTGAGAGTTGGAGCATTTTTTCATTAATTTTTTTAATAAAAAAGACTGAGTTGGAAAAAACCATGTCGAGCGAGTGCGAGGCGGGAGAAGGAAAGCAATCCCAGGGGTGCTGACGTGCGGAAAGAAACTCCCCAACTCGGGGCGAGTTACAAAGCAGCATGTTTATTGCAGCGCTGGGTGCAAGGGGGATGGCTCCCAACTCGCCCAGGGGCTGGTAAAGCAAGCGTTCCTTTCTGATGCAAAGGCGTACGTATTCATTAGTGTAGGCTGGGAATAGGCACCACTCTGGTCATGATCTGTGGGTTGTTGTGGAGGAAGGCTCCCAGTCTTCCTGCCGGTGTACTTTTCCCCTTTGGCTCAAGAGTGCTGCTGTGGCTGAGCTCTGAGCCGCCAGACCGGTTCTCAGCAGATGGTTACTTCGCGCAGACAATAAGGCCCTGAATAGCCCTTCCTGTTCTCTGGGTGGCTCTGGGTGGCTCTGCTCCTCTGCTGCTTCTAAGGTCGGGCTGCCCCAGTGTCATCATTGAGGAGCCTTTTGTCTATCCAGTTCTCACTTGTGGGTGTTCCTGCCCATGTCAGTGCCAGAGCTCTTCCGTAGGCTCCTTCTGCTAGCGGAGAGCCAGGGGCCGTTCCTTCAGGAGAAAGCTTGAGAAATGTTTAAAAAGAGAAAAGGGAAAGGAGGAAAAATAAAGTGGGAAAATAAAAAAGAGAAAAAGAAAAAAAGGGGGGGAAAAAGGGGGAAAAAGCAAAAAAGGTCAAAAGAAAAAAGGGGTAAAAGAGAAAAAAGGGGGAAGAGAAAACATTAAAAAAGAAAGGTAGAAAGGAAAAAAAAACAACCAAACCAAGCAAGGAAAGTGGGAACAGCTGCGGGGCAAGAGGAGGGACAGGAGCTGGGGGTGGAGGTGGCAGTGCCGGCGCTGACCCCGGGGGCTGCGACACCACATTTTTGTCCTCTACTGCAAAGTGTTGTGTGAAAAACAACCAAGCAAAACCCACCCAACGACAACATCAAAAACCAAAGAGAAATCTCTGCAGCTCACAGGAGCCTGAGCTTGCTCTCGGTTGCTTTCTTTCCAGTGTCTTGGGGGTGTCACGGCCGAGCTGAGATTGGGGTGTGGTGGTGGTGGGAGTTTGTCCCATGGCTGTGATGGGGGGAGAAGGGGTGGGCGGGGAGTGGGGGATGTGGTGTGGGGTTTTCTTTGGGTGATGGTGTTTTTTTGCCAGGCGTCGCTTTACCCGGTGGCTCAGGGAGGTGTTGGCATCACAAAGCCTGCGCTAAAGCGGGGTGGGGGCCTCGCCGCAGTTGGTTAGCAGAGCCAAAGTGGTTATTAATGGTTCTTAAGGGCGCCCTAATTATGCCCGTGTAACTGGGAAGCTCAGATGCCCCCTAAGCACCCCCCCGGTGCTTCTCTAGCCAGGCGAGTGCTGGGCGTCCCCCCCTGCAGGAGAGGAGCGCACCTCCAGGGCGGGTGGAAGGGCATCACCCAAGAGGGAGAGGACCAAGATGGGGCTTGGGTGTCCTTGGGGTGGCCGGGTGGCGGGGTAGGGCTGCTGGGGGCTGCCACGATGAGGGACACCCCCATGCCTTTCTCCATGGCTCCCAGAGCTGTGCTCCCTCCCTCCCTCCCTCCCACCCATCCAGTGCCACCGGAGAGGTGGTGTCCCCCCTCCCGGGGCGGGCAGGGGCTGCTGCCACCCCACCTAACACCTCAACGCACCAAACCAGCTTTCAGCAGTCACAGCCACCCGGGCGCTGCCAAGGGGGCAGCAGGGGCTCCCCAAAGGGGGTTTACAGAACACAGAGAGCGTCCGTACACCGCTGACCCCTCTCCAGGGGCGGATTTTCGGGATGCTGCTTGCTCATCTCACCACTGAACGACACCTCGATTGCCCCTGCAGCACTGTGTGACCATCGCTTCGCGGCTTCTGTGCTCCGATGCTCCTCCTGGCTCCAATCCTCTTCCTGGGGGATTGTGAGGGAGCGAAAATCCACATCGCTACATCCAACTTTTTTTCAGTTAAATAAAAAAAAAGAATAAATCACCCTCTCTCATTACCAGGTAGAGGTTCGTTCCCTTAAGGCTCTTTTTATGAAAATAAATATTTAAATTATATAAAAAAATAAATACTTCTCTTTTCACATTAGATAACTCCCTGGAGACAGCAAAAAAAAAAGCACCACCACTGTGCACCAGTGTCCACCAGGGCTTTATACTTTTGTGGCTCTCATGTGCCAGGCCATCGAATCCACACAGTCCAATACAGTCGGTTGTCCCTCTCCTCCTCCTGGCTGGAGGCAGGGCACCTCTACTGTTGACCGTAGTACCTACGATTATCAGATTGGTTCCTACCTGGTCCGTAGGATCGCCTACCGTAGGTTGGAGCAACCTTCTTCCTGTAAGAATCCTTTCTTCTATCGGCTTCATTTTGCAACTCAAGCACCCGTGCCTGTAGGGCTGAGGTAGGTTCTCCATCCCTCTTCTTCATGTCTTCTGCATATTCACAGAGGCAAACCCACAGGATATCTCGCATCAGCTTTGATTTGTCTTGAGTCGGAGGGTGCTTTTTCTCTTGAGTAGGAGGGCGTTTCCTCTTAGCAGCTGCAACATGAGTCTGTACAGGGAAAGCATGGAGTTTTTCCTCCACCTTGGTTAGTTTATCAAACAGTTTATCGGTTTGCTCAACTAATCTCTGGGTCATTTGCTCTATTTTCTCAGTCAGTTTCTCAGTCATTTTCTCGGTGGTCACAGTCAGCTTTTCTATGGCTGCCACAGAGAAGGGACCAGAGAGACTGTCTTCATACTGTCGTACCTTCTTAACCCCTTCATTTACAGTTGGTGTGTCAGTATCGGATCCTCCCCAGACCATTGTTGACAATGGGTGGGAATATGTTGATGGTGCACTTTGTACAAACTTTTTGAGCAGAGATCGTTTGCATGGCATTTCATCAGGGTCTACTATCGCTTGCCCATCACTATAAATCACCTCTCGCACAGGCAGTTCTTTCAGGTACAATCCCTCCATCCTTGGCCAGGTTTCCCAATCGCCTAGCTTCTCTGCCATCTCAGTCTAGGGTATCTGCCCCGCTATCCCAGCATCGGAGCAACCAGGAGACAAGTGTTTCGCCTTCATGACGACTAAAGTCCTTCCTGATACTTCTCAGATCTTTCACGGAGAAGGATTGAACAACTCCCTCTACATCTGAGTCCTCCTGTGGTGAGGCTGCCCCAGAAGGGGCCTCTCCAGCATCTGCTCTAGAAGGACTCTGGCCTTTGTCTGTTTTCAAAGGTCTCTTTCCCTTCTGTGGTCTTGAAGGACCCTCCCCTGGATCTTGTTCAGAACTCTCCCCCAAGCTATGTGACTTGAGGTGGTCTTTGTGGAAAGGGGCAGGGGAAGGAGTTGACCTCCTCTTCCTGCTCCTGGTTACCGGGGCGGCTTGTACCGATTTTGATGGAGTTGGAGTAGTTTTGGTACTGGTTGTAGTGGCTGCAGTAGGTTGTGCCGGGAGAGGCGGCGGCGTGGCTTGTGCCGCTGCAGGGGGGGGCGCGGCTTGTGCCGGGACGGGCGGCGGAGGGGCCGGTGTTGTTGCGGTGGGGGGGGCGGCTGCCGGTGGTGCGGGTGCCGGTGCCGGTGCAGGCGGCGGCGGAGGCGCCTGTGCCGTGGCGGTGCGGAAGACGGCTGCCGGTGGCGCCGTTGCTCCGGGGGGGACAGCTGCGGCCGGGCCGGGCGGGGCCGCGGTTCGCGCCGCTGCAGATCGCCGAGCGGCTGCGCGGGTCTGAGTGGCGGCAGCGCACGGTCCCCTCCAGCTCCCCCTGCACAGATGTTTCACAAGAAACCACCCCTGCACCACATTCAGGAGCATCAACAACAAAATCACGATCTTAACAAGGTACCAGTCCTTATCCTCAGAGCCCAGAAGGTTGCCATGCCCCAGCTCTGATGGGGTCACATCAGCATAATTATCAAAGGGCGAAGTAAACATTCCCCAGGTAGAAGAACCCTTTGATCCCTTTGGTCCCTTTTCTACTGAGCATGAGGCAGATGGGATGGAATACCCTGTTGGTCAGTTTTGGGTCACCTGTCCTGTCGCTCCTCCCCGCAGGTGGGACCCCACTATGCTTTTCCGCTTCCGACCCTCCAACGGGGCAAATAACAAAGCTGGTTGGCCGTGGGGGTTATAGCAATAAGTATAAGCAAGAGCCTCTCTGCATCCCATGCCTGGGCATCAGCTGTAAACGTTGCTCTTATCGCTCTGAGAGAGTGAACGCTGACGGCACAATAGGCAGTTAATTTCAGTTGGTAGAAGAGGCCCAGCTAAGAAGCCAAGTTACTGAACAAAATTGGTTCTCTTTTACCTCAAACCAGGACACAGGGAGAGTTTCCTTCCATTAAGGCTCTTTTTATTAAAATAAATATTTATATTATATAAAGAAATAAATACTTCTCTTTTCACATTAGATCACTCCCTGGAGGCAGCAAAAAAAGCCAACCCCAAACCAGCCCAAAGGACAGGGGCTTTGGTGAGAAATCAAGACATGGTAAACGCTTTCTTTCCGTGGTCGTGACAAATCCAGTTTTAGGAATCAAGGAGATGGTAGATATTCCAGAAACAGAGGAAAACTCTCTTTGAGACGGTAGTTCAGCACGTTGTCCTTGGGAAGGTAAGGTGGGCAAACACAACTGTAACCACCACCACAGATGTTTCCCATTTGTCTGTAACGTGGTCGCGTGCGCTGCGAGGCGCGAGCGTGCGGCTCAGCCATGGAAGTTGACGATGTTCCTTCTTCACTCTGCCCTTAACGAGGTCACACCCACCTTTCTGGCTTTTGCTTAAGGTGCGTTAGCTAATTTCAAAGAGAGTTACTGTCTCCAAAATAAGGGGGGGGTGGGGTGGGGGGTGGTGGTGGGGAAATAAACTGTCTTAACCACTACTTCATAACTTGAAGAGGAAAACTTGTGTACCAAAACCCCAGAGTTACTGTCTCCAAAATAAGGGAGGTGGGGGGAATAAACCATCTTAACTTCTCCTTCATAAGCTAAAGAGGAAAACTTGTGTACCAAAACCCCAGAGTTACTGTCTCCAAAATAAGGGAGGTGGGGGGAACAAACCATCTTAACTTCTACTTCATAAGCTAAAGAGGAAAACTTGTGTACCAAAACCCCAGAGTTACTGTCTCCAAAATAAGGGAGGTGGGGGGAATAAACCATCTTAACTTCTACTTCATAACCTAAAGAGGAAAATTCGTCTAAGAAATGTAACTAAAGGTCTAAGAAAACTAACTAAAGGCCTAAGAAAAGTAACTAAGGTCGAAGAAACGTAATCAAAAGAAGAGCTCTAAGAGTCCACGTGTCACAGCAGCTGTTGGTGGATTATCTCCCACACCATCTTCTTCCGGAAGTATGGCATGTGAGTCTGAAAAGAGAAGAGAAAGAAAAGAGAAATTAAATAATGACGTCACGGTAGAAAGAGGCGGCAAACGCATAAACGCCCAGCGGAGTCCTTAATAGGAAGTTCCCTTTAGGAACTGTCAACCGTTTGGGTACAACACCCCACGCGGCTCCTAAGAGGGTGACACGACAACCCGACAAAACCAGATTGACTTGACCGCGCGACAGCTTACAAGCACGCTAATAAAAGACCCGTCTAAAACGAAATCAAGAAAAAGAAGCGGTGTCTTGACTGGTCAAAGGGTAGAAGCCATTTCTCCAAAAGATACCGAGCCCAGATATGCCAAACCCGCTGGAGGCAGTATCTTGCCCAAGAGGAATCTCACCGGCAGCAGCTCCCAAAGGCGGGGATGGAGAACCACAGCTCTGCCCTGCCCAGGCCACTTGGAAGTTCTGATCCCAGCAACTACGCACCGAAACGGGGTACGAAACCTCAGCCCCTGCCCCGGACACAATGAAGAGCTGCTGCCTAACCTCCCTGGCTCCTGTCCCTGGGCGAGAGGGGCTTGGAGGGGTTTATGACCTTCACTCACCTGGCTAAAGTTGAACGGTTTCTCTCTGGCGATGTAATCTGCGTATTTACACATAAAGACGCCGCAGTCGCTTCCATTCAGCTGCTGAGGGATCTCCTAAGGAATGCAAAGAAGATGGAGGATTTCCCTCTGTCTCAAAAGAAAAGCAACTTGGAAGCAGCGCACATTACCCACACCGACACTGCGCTCACCGCACACTCCTGACCCTACTTGCCTAATCCCCGATACCCACTCCCGCCCACGAGGAACAGACCCAGTTCACTGCTCACCATCCCTCCCCTCTGCCTCCCGGACTCGGACACTACGATCCAAATTTTTGGCAGGCCCAGAAGGCGCAGCAGCCCTCCCCCCTGCGAGGTGTCTCAAGGTTCGCACCGCCTCTTTCTTAAGTGACCTTTCTTAAATCCGGTCTTTAGGGACTGCTTTTTACTATCAACTCCTCGAGGAACATCAGCTCAACCCTTTCTTTGTCACGGGCCAGGATCTGGGCCCCAAAGAAGCACTTACAGTTCCCATTTCAAACCCAAGGGGTGCTCACGTACACGTGGCTCCATGCTGTGAAGAGTCCACTCTGAAACATCCAGCTCCAGCTGTCTTTTTTCCCAGCTTTCTTTTTGCAGGTATTGGCTGGTTAAAACAAAAGGAAAAAAAAAAAATCCCTTTTCATCTCTGTAATTTAGGCCAACAACAAAATAAAGCGGCTGAAGGATCACAGGAAGACGGACGGCAGGACGGTAAAATGTCAGAGGATCCTCACTGCAGCTGATTTAAGGCTGATTTTGAGGAAAAATCCCAATCTGAAACTTACAAACACGGGGAGAGGCTGTGAGCTAATGGTCAAGAACTAACAAAGTCGGCACACGTGTGCCACAGGGCTATGGCGTATTTGGCTGTGCCTCTCACAGGAAGGTGGCAGAATCCAGGCACCCCAGACCCTGGGTGCAGGGGACGCTGTGACAGCAGATAAGCAGTCGATGCCAGACAAGTCGCAGCAAGCAACTCCAAGATTCCTGCTTGGTTATCTACAAGCCACGTGAAAACTGGCAGTCGCCTTACAGGGACTAAATCTAAAACCCCTCTCCTCATTCACACCAGAAAAGCAGTGACGGAGCGGTTACTTACAGCAAAGTCTGACAAATCTTGTCCCCTTTCTGCCCAAGCGAGTCCAAGTACGTGATCGTGTTCTTCCTCAGATCTATGACCTGTTATTAAAAGGTGACCGTTAGGCAAAGCACAACCTTGTGCCGCACACCCCCCAACACCTACATGACTTCTCTTGCCAGTTTTTGCTCCCCATCCAATTCTAAAGAAAAAGCCCGTGGGACTCACGGCTAGTGTCCAGTGTGCTCGCGAGTTCACAGGCACGAAGAGGATGTCCTGCTTAAAGACATCGACACTCTTGGTCCACCTTCTGACCGACTCGTAGCCCCCAGATGTTAGTTTTGGATAAAAGAAAGTACTAAACGCGTGGACTGCTGGATAGCCTTCCTTCTTCCCTCTTTCCATCACCAGACTCATGTAGAAATTAACGACCTGCACCATAAAGAGGAAACGTGAGGTGTCAAAATAAGACGCTGCCTTCCCCAACGAAAAATACAGCACCACCTCTGTTCTGGCCACCCTTAAGCAAGCAGCGCAGAGAACTCCAGCCTCAGCTGGAGGCTTTTGTTCCCAGGATTTCACACGGGGCTACATCGACAGTTTGATCAAAACACCTGCCACCCACGCCAATAACCCGGACGAACTCCTGGAAGCTGCGTCATACAAGAAGTAACGGAACTTCCCGAAACGCTCGACCCTTCAACACCTCAAATAAGAAGTGTACAGAGATTTCTAGGCTCTGCAGCGGAGGTCGTCAAAGAACGTTGACGCGACTTCTGTACAGGGCGGAGGGGTATTTTTCAATAAAGGCTGAATTAGACTATCCCTGTGCTGCAGCTGGTTTTACCTCATCGTTTAGCCAGCAAAGGTTCCTGAGTGTGCGGATGTCTTCGCGAGTGACCTTTAGTTTGAAGGCACTGCTCATGATCTCATCTGGCTCACCTCTGCCAAATGCGGCACTGACCTCTCTCTCCATGGCCTGAAAGGAACAATTCAATGGGGAAGGACTTGTGAAACAGAGCATGGAGCACGCTGACCTGGGGGCAGCTTTCCACTGAAACACGGCCTGTAAATTCAGCTCAGGTGACAGAGCAACTGCCTTCGACGGTTTCCTGCCTCAGTGAGCGATAGCGCTTTTGCCTTGCTTGGTTGGCTTCAGCATCCTAACTTTGAACTTCACAGCCCAGGCTTGCTGCCGTTTCTTTTCACCAAGGACGTGGGGATAAAACCCGTAAACTTAGCAAACACGCTAAAGCAGCTGAAAATGGAACACAACTCTGGCAACCCCCTTTCCCAGGTGCTGCTGCGGCCCTCGCAATACCCAGGTTTAAGCCAACCCCAGCGGGCATCCTCCGTACCGAGGCAGCTAAGTCAGGAGCCTGAAAGAACGTGAAGGTGGGGGACTTCAAAGGGAACGGCAAAGGGGGAAACTGAGGCAGCTGTCCCGCTAACAGAAGGCCCACAAACCCTTAGGGCAGCACAACTGAAGGAGCGCAGGGAGCACACAAAATCCTTCAAAGCAGCTTTAGTGCTGACCCTCGCACTGTGAAGCCACAACCACAGCCACTCGCTAACAGGTTCAATGCAAGTTCTTCAGATTTCAAAGCGCCTTAAGAACCACCGAGAAGAAGAGGACTTCCTTGCAGTTCTGCCACAACCTTCTCTTTTGTCTCACAGACTGTCACCTACGGTACCTCTGTGAGCGGAGGAAAGCGTTCCGCTGTTTTTCCCAATCTTGGCACTTTCTTTTCCTCCACATCGAGGCTGGCTGACTTTTTGGACGGAACAGGTGTAGGGTGTCCTCGGAATAAGGCATCTTCTAAGATTTCTGTGCCACGCTGCCTCTGTTAGACAAACGGACGTTAAGCTAGCAATCAAGCACAGATTTGTTGAAGTTTCTGACCACAAAGAGCTCTATTTTCCTTGGGAATAACACAAGCTTACCCCTGCGATGGTTTCTTTCACTGCTCCTTCCTCTTCCGCAGAGTTTTCTTCTGGTGTGCAGTACCTGCCAGGAGAGGGAGAGAGAGAAGCGAGCTCTATATCCGTCCTGTCCCATGGAATTCTCAAGAATTCACCCTCTGGACAAGAAAGGCTTTTGCAAGGCCTATTCTGACTAGCCCCGGTTGCACACATCAACATGTGACAATATCGCCTCAACTTCCAGCACCGGTCTTTCTTAGCAGCAAGACTGGGATAGAATGAAGAGCTGGGAGCTTTGGAAGTTTGGTTTTTTTTTTCCCATCTACTTGTACAAGACTCCTTTTCCTTCTCTTTATCAGTTGCATTATTTGGAAAACAGGGAAGCAACCAGCACTTCCTCTGTCGAGTGCTTTGTGATCTGCTGCTGATAAACACTGCATGCTGGGTGTTCTACTGCAAGGTATAACAGGAACATCTGCAACTAGACTTGCACCCAAACAGAGTGAGCTTCGGGAAACCAAGACCTGTTTCCATAAAGACCGCAAAGCCGTCGCAACTCACAGTCCTGCCAGCTCAGACAGCCAATACCAATGAGGCCGCTGGCCTCTCAAACCCAACTGCACGCTGCCTTTTTCCCCCTCCTAGGCAAACCCCAGGCATCCTTTGGGACTTACAAAGTCCCCAAAACTGCCTCAAGTCCCACCAGGCTTTACAAGCTCTCTAATCCTTCTGCTTAGGATGCGGGTTTCCAAGTGAAAGAAGTGAAATGTCAGCTCATTGATGGCTCGGCAGAACGACTCACAAACAAAAACGGATTCTGCACATCCAAGGACAACTTGGGACGGCCACCACTCGCACCCTTACTGGCTTTCTTCCCACAGCAAACACCACACCACCACAACCCTCTTTGTCACGCAGCACGGCTCTCGCTTGTGTTGGAGATGCAACTGGCTTGCAAGCAATTCCGGAGCCGCAAGCTAGCTACTTCTCTTTCACAGCACTGAGACGATCAAAGACCGTTGGTCATCTTTGAGACTCTACCAGCGGCTGAAAGAGATACACGCGCAGAGCCAAAAGGAACAAGAAGCATCATTAGAAGAGACTCTACCTGATCGTATCACCTCTCTGCGACCGCTGCGGGCAGCAAACATCTATACATTCGACACCTGCACAGAAAAGCAGTAGTAAGAAAACAAGAAGTCGACTTTCAATCACCATCAGATGTACACAGCTCTCCATTTCTGAGTGATAAATAAAAAAAAAGGAAAAACTTTGAAGGATGACGGTATGGTCAGGAAGTTCGAATTCTGGCAAGCACTTTGAACTCGGAACGTCATCTGCGAGTGTGTAAGAAATGCCCTATTCGGATTTGACGTCTACCTACAAAGTGGAACGGATTGGAATCATGGGGATACTCACCGGTCCTGAGTGTTGCACGTGGATAGACATCTCCTCCGTATTTTGGTTCTTCCCGGTGACTCACAGTCGCCACTGGTTCCTTGGAGGAGGCTTGAACACTTTGGGGCAGGAAACAAACAACAGAGGAGAATCACAATTTTTATACGGGGGGCATTTGTTATCAGTGCGTACCAATTCACGCTGGCTTTTGGGGTTTTTCTTTAAGAAGAACAAAATATTCTTTGCACATCCGACAAATATCTGCATTAACCTGAGGAGGCCACTTTACTCTGTGGGACAAGACAGCGTTCATTTCAACCAGCCCTGACCAATTCTGCTCAATCTATTTGTTAAAGGTTATGCTGACGCTGAGAATGGCAATGTCCACAGCATCCACACTGCTGGGACATTTTACTTCAGACCTGCCCTGCTCTGACCTCAGGGACTATATGCTCAGTAGCGGTTGGAGTGCATTAGACACCTTCCCCAGGAACTTCTCTGGTTTAGCTTCCTCTGAAAGGAATCTCTTTCTCAGGCTCCAGATCTGCTCCAAAATATGAGCCAAACCACAATAAGCAACGACTGGCAGATGAGACGCCGACAGCAGAGTCTTGACCTGCTCTCAAATGCAGTGCGCTTAAACTCAGCGCACCCAAAATTACATGAGAAACTCTCTTCTGTATCATTTTCATGGTATGGATTTTCATCTGCAGTGGCGGATTCTGGCGCAGCGCGCTCCTTAACTGGTGGCCTCAGTGGTAAGAAGCTGTCTGGAGCAGCTTTGATGCTCTGTTTGCCCTTCCGGCTTGTGCTCAAAACATCAACGGCAAAAGAAACGGTATCAAGAGAACATTCCAATGTGCACCTCCACCACCACCTGCTTTGTCAAGCACGTACACCGATGACGATGGAGACAGACACGAGATGTTTATGACTTTCAGATGAAGACCCGCTGTCTTCAACTGGCTAATGGGGAAGTAGAGAGAAGTAAAAGTGAAAATCACAACAACTGCCTTGAAGATACGCTGTTGATTGTGTCCTCAGCCTCCTCTCAAGTTCAACGCTTCCTCTTACCGCAGACCTTTAATCTCTAGCTAATCTCCTGTGTCAATTAAGTAGCTGGATTTAAAGAAAAAGTTTAATATTGGTTCTTCGGGGGGGAAGCAGCTGACGACCTCCCTTACCATAGGCAGTAAACCTTTCGGGGAAGAAGTCAAAGAAAACGGAAGGATTTTTACCTCAGACGGGGAATTGTCTTGTCAGGACGAGAGAGTGGTTCCTTAGTCAAGCGAGCATGGGTCCCACACGGCATTTGACCTACGAGAGAAGAGCGTAAGGCATGGGTAAGTATAAAAGGAAACTGAAGAGGTTTATGAGTTTACAGTAACGAGCTTCACCAAAGATAAATTGTCATTTTCTCTCTCACATCATCATATGATTTGTGTTATGTCACTTTAGGACATTTTCAGGTTTTCACACCGGCAACTGCAGCAAGTTGCGCGCACAAGGTATTGCCAGCCGAAACCTGAAATACAAAAGGCTCCTCAGGATCTACTACCTAAAAGGACCATTGAAAACAATTTGCTTCTGGCAAGCTAACAGTGGACCTATCAGAACGGAAGGACTGCATCCAAGGCAGCTCTGGTACCGAGACGACCAGATCGACGCCCGGCTCCACTCCAGAAGCAATGCAAGGATGCGGGTAAGAAACAGAGGTCACGCTCAAGTATTCCCAGATGCTGCCTCGTCCCGTGCCTGCCATAATCCCTACAGAACCCTAGGGGTAGACTTGGACAGTACACAAGGTAGGGTGAAAATGAAACAAGTCGTATAACTTGATGTCAGCCTTACCAATTTGCAGCACGGCTACATCGAGTGACGAAAATCGTGGTCTTTTAGTGGAAGGCTCTAAAGAAGTGGACCCAGGCTTAAAAGAAAACAACAAAAAAGCACCAGCGTGAGTGTAACCTGAATGTGAATCCCAGCAAACACACTTCCTGAGGCGTAGTCAGCTCTACTATGACTTGGGGACCATGACTTGCTGGTTCAGATTGCAGAAGGCGGCAAATCTTGGCAGGACCTTTGACAGGTACGCTTTAAATTTTGAATACAGGCTCTCATGTGTGCAGCAATTAAAAGAATACAGTCTTGTCACTGAGTTATCACTCAGTCGGCTTCTAAACATTCCAAAGGGTGATAGTTCGGCCCTTAAGAAATATATTTTGTACAAATAAGAGTTAACGACTCTCTCAGGAACGAAGAACTAGAGCCCGACAGTCTCTTAGCCCTCTAATCCCATGGGGCAATAAGAAAAACTGCACTACACCTTTGAACCAAACTAGGCAGTCAAGGTGGCTCATTTTTACAGAGCCAAAGTCCTACAGGAACGCTCTCCTGGACTGGTGGATAATGAGCAGAAAGTGGTTTATCCAGAGCAAGTATGCAGTTTTTCTTGTCAGGTAGTGTATATTGATTCCTTAACCACAAGCTTGAGAAAGAGAATAACAGTTTGCAAACACACTAAAACTATAAACTTGAACCATTCTCAAGTATCTGGAAGACAACAAACAGTTTGCTCCTCCCGCAGCTGCCAGTGCCGGAGCAGAGGACGCAGGCTTGAGTAAGGCAAACCCAGCCCACATTAGAGCTGCCTGCTAGAAATGCAAAAGAACCACCTACTGCTGTACAGGCTCAGAGCAGGCTCAACCTCAAGATGCAGTAGGGAGAGCCGCTTGCTCTCGCACCTTGCACAGACCCTAACATTTCAAAGCCCTCGCTAACCTCTTCCGCAGACTCTGTGCCGGCAGCATCTTCGCTGACGGAAGCCGCCGGGCGTTTGGTTGCCTTGGTCGGCAACTGCAGCACTGCAGAAACGTCAACTTTCTCTTTCTGCTCAGAGATGGAATAATCTAAAAAACAAAGACAGGCCGTATAAGAACAGGCTAGAAAACCAACAGAGGTACATTGCGAATACAGACAGGAGGGAGCACACAGCTTGGATTTAAGATACTCTTTCTGCTGACAGGCGCGGGCTCAGCGCCAGAGACCTGGGCTATCTCCTGCTGGCAGTAAAAGTATTGGGCCCTGCCACAGTCACCGCAGAGAACGTCCGTCATCTATAGGGCTAAGCCCTACCGGACACCCTCAAGCCATTGGCTATAGGCATAGAGAGCCACAAGGCAAGAAGCCAACAGCTTGAAAAGCCACCGTTTCAGGAACAGTGCCAGAGCACAAAAGCCAGACTTTTCCAAGGGACACGAAACCTCAGAAAAATCGGGCATATTCAGTACTTGTGTAATGCGCGATACCTGATTTTTGCTTTTTCGGCGGAGTCTCGTCATCATCATCATCCACAACTATGCAAACGCTGAGGAAAGAACACACACAACAGTGTTTTGCAGCCCTAGGGAAGCTCCCAGCAGGCTGACTTCCCTTCACAGGGCCCAAACTTCCCAAGTTACTTTTCCTATCCCAAAGGTCTCCCCCTCCAAGCGCCCCTGGGATCATCTCAGGCACATACACCTAACTGCAGCCCTCCTCAACGCCCCCCAACCTCTCCCAGCCAACGACCGCTCGCAGAGAGCTAATGATCCCGCTGCAGCACATTAGGCCTCTTTGGCTCATTCCGTTAATGCTTCCCAACATTTTACCTTTCTTCCTATCGCCAACAAATTAAGTTCGTTTCGGAAATCCCTACACTGAGTTGCAAAGAAAAGTCTAAGGAGGACAGGACATAAAAGGTGGGAAAGCAACTCGGGCATACACCCACTTCAATCACTTTGTCCTTTGGGAATGGAGCACACAGGTTGGTCCGAGGTGGGTTTTTTCCTCTCTTTGCCCCCCCAAATGTCAGGACAGCCGGATCCTTTGAAGAACTCTTTGGTCTTTCTTACACAAAGGAATTTCTCTTGAACTGTTATGCCCCCGACCCCTGCTGATAGCATTGCTTCTGGCCGGGGAGATGGGGGGGGAGTGGGCGCCGGGGCGATGCCCGGGGGCGGCCCTGAGGCGGCGGGGCGGCTCGCTGCCCTGGGGGGCGGCCTCTTGCGCGGCGGCGGGGCCGGGGGCGGCGAGGAGGGCGCCGAGGGCCCCCCGCAGCCATTAGTGGAGGGGAGGCTGAGGGGGGAGAGAGGGGCGGGGCGGTGGGTGCGCGCGCGCAGGCGCGCCGCCGTCTGTGCTCTGCCTGAGGGAGCCGTTAGCGGCCGCCCGGCCCGCTTCTGCCCCTGCCCTGCGGTGGGGCCGGGCCGGCGTTGTCCCGCCTGGCCCTGCTCTGTCTGGGGGAGGCGCTTGCCCTTCTCCGGAAGCCCCGAGCCGGGCCCCGGCTGGCAGCTGGGCGCCGGGAGGCCGGGGAGTGCCCGGAGGAGGGGAAGAGGCCTTCGGGGAGAGGCCCCCACGGAGGCCGGAGGGGCCCCCCAGAAGCCCTCCAGAGACGGAGGGGCCCCCCAGAAGCCTCCCAGAGAGCGGAGGGGCCCCTCGGAGAGCGGAGAAGCCTTTCGGCGTCCCGCAGGCCTGAGGCGAGCGACAGCGGCCGGCGGCGCGGGCTCTCGCGCGCCCCCTCCTGCCTCCTCTGCCCTCGGTGGGTGAGGGAATGCCAATCCCGGGCTTACCGAGCCCTTTCCTCCGCGCTCGCACGGCGCTTTGCGCCCCTCTGGCGCGGAGCTCCGGTAGCCGCATCCGGCTGCGCCATGGCTGCGGCGCGACTGGAAGGACGCGGACTGCGTTCGGCGTTCCACCATGGTGAGCGGCTGTGACGGAGCGGCGCCCGACCGCCGGCCGCGGGCAGCCCCGCTCGAGCCGCTGCTGCGGGGGCCGGCGAGCGTGTGGTGAGTGCTGAGCTGTGCGCTGGGGGGTTGGGCTGGCTCTTGGGGCGCTGCCTTGCTCCTAAGGGGGCTTTGAAATGCGGTGCTCGCCCCTCGTTAACGAGCTGTTTCCTGTGGGGTGGAAATGTGCGGCTGTTGCTGCAGCCCCGTCCTGGAGAGGCTTTTTTTCCAGGGCTGGGAGCGAGAGCGGCGTCCAGGCTGGGCAGGGGAGCCGGGTCTGCTCGTCCTCCAGCTGAGCAGTGGTGGTTTGCAGGTAGCATCCGGTTGCACTTGCTGGAATGCAGAGCAGGAGAGAGTTGTGTCGTGGTTTTCCCCTGCAGATGCGGGACACGGGCGGCAAGGTGGCAGCGTGGGGGGAGTGGGGGTAACTGGGAGCCCCCGTCTGCCTCCCAGCCCCATGGCGCTGGATGCAGCTCAGATGCACCCACGCTCTGTGAGGGGGGGTTTGAGGGCCTGAAGGGTTGTCCCCGTGTCCCTGCCGGGCTTATGGTGGTATCTTGCTGCTGTGCGTGGGTCTGGGGGTGGCCGGGAAGGGTCTGGCATGCTGGGGCCATCACTGACCCTCATTTTCTCTCCCACCATAGAGCTCCTCGGCGTAGCTCTCAGCCAGCTCTCGGCGGAGCTCCCCCAGCCAGCGCCTTCCCACATCAGCACCCTTTAGGTGCCTGTCCCCCCTCTCCAGGAGATCTTTGCTGGGGCACCTTGGGAGAGTGGGCAACCACTACCATGGGATGGTGGGATGGGGACAGCCACCTCCTTTGTCCCCTGTCCAGCTGGTGCCCTGACCCTCTCACTCTTCCATGCCCCCGCAGCTTCCGGAGCAAGAGGTTGTGAACGTGTTCATCGGGACGCAGGCGGTGGGGGCCATCATCGGGAAGAAGGGGCAGCACATCAAGCAGCTGGTGCGGTTTGCGGGTGCCTCCATCAAGGTGAGGAAGGCGCTGCGGGGCTGGTCCTGCGCTTCGTGCCTCAGTTTCCCCTCTGCACTGCCGAGGTCAGGGAATGGGAGTGTGCGGGGAGCAGTTTTGCTCCCCAACTTATCACAGAACGGTTGAGGTTGGAAGGGACCTTGAAGATCATGGAGTCCCACCCCCCTGCCCTGTTCAGGGACACCTCCCCCCAGCCCAAGTTGCTCCAAGCCCCGTCCAACCTGGCCTTGAACACCTCCAGGGCTAGGGCAGCCACAGCTTCTCTGGGCAAGCTGGGCCAGTGATTCACCACCCTCACAGTGAAAAATTTCTTCCTGTTATCTCCTCTAAATGTCCCCTCTTCCACTTTGAAGGCACTCCGCCTCGTCCTGTCACCCCATGCCCTTGTAAAAAGTCTCTCCCCAGCTCTCCTGTACCCGTTGGCATGGGCCCACCTCTCCCGCCTGTGTTTAGTAGAAGGCCAGGCCTGCAGCACCCTGGTTATGAGCCCGGCTCGGGTGGGAGGGGATGCTCCTGCATGGGGGGATTGCCCTGCGTTGTGGGGGGACATGCCACCGAGGGAAGGTCTTGCTGAAGCGGTGGCTGCACTCACGCTCCTTCTCCCCCATACTTCCCCAGATTGCACCGGCAGAAGGTCCCAAGGGCAGCGAGCGCATGGTCATCATCACAGGGCCGCCCGAGGCTCAGTTCAAGGTGCGCTGGGTGGGGGCTGTGGGTGTGGGGGACAGTAAGGGCCAAGTTGAGAGCGTCCCTGTGGTCAGCACTGTGCTGCCAGCCTGGCTTGGCCTCCCTCAGCGCCAGGGGAGCTCTTTGCTGGGTACCATGATTTTGATGCTGCTGGACGTGAGGACATTGTGAATGGACTCCTCGGTGCGGGCAAAGCCACCCGCATCCCACCTGGGTTCATCTTCCATAACCTTGTCTCCTGTCCACTCGAGCGGGATGGCGGCCCCCCCCAAAAAAATTGAGCCTCTCTCAAGGAGCGATGGAGGAAGCACAAGTTAAAAAAACCCAGAAACCTGAAATTAATTAGGGCTTGTCCGGGGTGAAAAGTTGGGAGTGGCGAGATGCTCGGTGGGGGCTCAGGGGTGGGTGGTGGTGGGAGAAACAGTGCCCTGACCCCCACCTCTTGCTTTTCCCTTCTCCTCCCCAAGACTGCACAGTGCAAGATGAGGGAAATGGTCCAGCAGGTGAAGCAGCAGGAGCAGAAACACGCTCCGGGAGCCCCGGCCTCGCAGCACAGCAAGTGATGCTCCTGTCGTGCCGCCCAGCACCGCCTGATGAATGTAACCCCACTGCCGGACAACCCCCTCCAACCTCCTCCACCACCCCCAGCAGGTCAGGGGAGTAAACCAAAGACCCGCCCAGACACACAGCCCCCCATTCCCGCGGCGCTGCGAGGATGCGCAGCTGAGGGGTACGGGGAGGGCTCTCTCCATCCCACAGCCTCCCCCTTCCTCCTCCGTCGCCTCCCGACGCTGTCCCTTTAGTTGGACTAACAGGGGCAGGTTTTGGTACCTCAGCACCTCACGCTTGTGTTTCCCTTTTAGAGATTTTGTGTGCCTTGTAAAACTGAGAGTTGGAGCATTTTTTTATTAATTTTTTTAATAAAAAAGACTGAGTTGGAAAAAACCATGTCGAGCGAGTGCGAGGCGGGAGAAGGAAAGCAATCCCAGGGGTGCTGACGTGCGGAAAGAAACTCCCCAACTCGGGGCGAGTTACAAAGCAGCATGTTTATTGCAGCGCTGGGTGCAAGGGGGATGGCTCCCAACTCGCCCAGGGGCTGGTAAAGCAAGCGTTCCTTTCTGATGCAAAGGCGTACGTATTCATTAGTGTAGGCTGGGAATAGGCACCACTCTGGTCATGATCTGTGGGTTGTTGTGGAGGAAGGCTCCCAGTCTTCCTGCCGGTGTACTTTTCCCCTTTGGCTCAAGAGTGCTGCTGTGGCTGAGCTCTGAGCCGCCAGACCGGTTCTCAGCAGATGGTTACTTCGCGCAGACAATAAGGCCCTGAATAGCCCTTCCTGTTCTCTGGGTGGCTCTGCTCCTCTGCTGCTTCTAAGGTCGGGCTGCCCCAGTGTCATCATTGAGGAGCCTTTTGTCTATCCAGTTCTCACTTGTGGGTGTTCCTGCCCATGTCAGTGCCAGAGCTCTTCCGTAGGCTCCTTCTGCTAGCGGAGAGCCAGGGGCCGTTCCTTCAGGAGAAAGCTTGAGAAATGTTTAAAAAGAGAAAAGGGGAAAAAAAAAAGGGAAAGGAGGAAAAAAAAAGTGGGAAAAGAAAAAAGAGAAAAAGAAAAAAAGGGGGAAAAAGCAAAAAAGGTCAAAAGAAAAAAGGGGTAAAAGAGAAAAAAGGGGGAAGCGAAAACATGTTAAAAAAGAAAGGTAGAAAGGAAAAAAAACCAACCAAACCAAGCAAGGAAAGTGGGAACAGCTGCGGGGCAAGAGGAGGGACAGGAGCTGGGGGTGGAGGTGGCAGTGCCGGCGCTGACCCCGGGGGCTGCGACACCACATTTTTGTCCTCTACTGCAAAGTGTTGTGTGAAAAACAACCAAGCAAAACCCACCCAACGACAACATCAAAAACCAAAGAGAAATCTCTGCAGCTCACAGGAGCCTGAGCTTGCTCTCGGTTGCTTTCTTTCCAGTGTCTTGGGGGTGTCACGGCCGAGCTGAGATTGGGGTGTGGTGGTGGTGGGAGTTTGTCCCATGGCTGTGATGGGGGGAGAAGGGGTGGGCGGGGAGTGGGGGATGTGGTGTGGGGTTTTCTTTGGGTGATGGTGTTTTTTTGCCAGGCGTCGCTTTACCCAGTGGCTCAGGGAGGTGTTGGCATCACAAAGCCTGCGCTAAAGCGGGGTGGGGGCCTCGCCGCAGTTGGTTAGCAGAGCCAAAGTGGTTATTAATGGTTCTTAAGGGCGCCCTAATTATGCCCGTGTAACTGGGAAGCTCAGATGCCCCCTAAGCACCCCCCTGGTGCTTCTCTAGCCAGGCGAGTGCTGGGCGTCCCCCCCTGCAGGAGAGGAGCGCACCTCCAGGGCGGGTGGAAGGGCATCACCCAAGAGGGAGAGGACCAAGATGGGGCTTGGGTGTCCTTGGGGTGGCCGGGTGGCGGGGTAGGGCTGCTGGGGGCTGCCACGATGAGGGACACCCCCACGCCTTTCTCCATGGCTTCCAGAGCTGTGCTCCCTCCCTCCCTCCCACCCATCCAGTGCCACCGGAGAGGTGGTGTCCCCCCTCCCGGGGCGGGCAGGGGCTGCTGCCACCCCACCTAACACCTCAACGCACCAAACCAGCTTTCAGCAGTCACAGCCACCCGGGCGCTGCCAAGGGGGCAGCAGGGGCTCCCCAAAGGGGGTTTACAGAACACAGAGAGCGTCCGTACACCGCTGACCCCTCTCCAGGGGCGGATTTTCGGGATGCTGCTTGCTCATCTCACCACTGAACGACACCTCGATTGCCCCTGCAGCACTGTGTGACCATCGCTTCGCGGCTTCTGTGCTCCGATGCTCTTCCTGGCTCCAATCCTCTTCCTGGGGGATTGTGAGGGAGCGAAAATCCACATCGCTACATCCAACTTTTTTTCAGTTAAATAAAAAAAAAGAATAAATCACCCTCTCTCATTACCAGGTAGAGGTTCGTTCCCTTAAGGCTCTTTTTATGAAAATAAATATTTAAATTATATAAAAAAATAAATACTTCTCTTTTCACATTAGATAACTCCCTGGAGACAGCAAAAAAAAAAGCACCACCACTGTGCACCAGTGTCCACCAGGGCTTTATACTTTTGTGGCTCTCATGTGCCAGGCCATCGAATCCACACAGTCCAATACAGTCGGTTGTCCCTCTCCTCCTCCTGGCTGGAGGCAGGGCACCTCTACTGTTGACCGTAGTACCTACGATTATCAGATTGGTTCCTACCTGGTCCGTAGGATCGCCTACCGTAGGTTGGAGCAACCTTCTTCCTGTAAGAATCCTTTCTTCTATCGGCTTCATTTTGCAACTCAAGCACCCGTGCCTGTAGGGCTGAGGTAGGTTCTCCATCCCTCTTCTTCATGTCTTCTGCATATTCACAGAGGCAAACCCACAGGATATCTCGCATCAGCTTTGATTTGTCTTGAGTCGGAGGGTGGTTTTTCTCTTGAGTAGGAGGGCGTTTCCTCTTAGCAGCTGCAACATGAGTCTGTACAGGGAAAGCATGGAGTTTTTCCTCCACCTTGGTTAGTTTATCAAACAGTTTATCGGTTTGCTCAACTAATCTCTGGGTCATTTGCTCTATTTTCTCAGTCAGTTTCTCAGTCATTTTCTCGGTGGTCACAGTCAGCTTTTCTATGGCTGCCACAGAGAAGGGACCAGAGAGACTGTCTTCATACTGTCGTACCTTCTTAACCCCTTCATTTACAGTTGGTGTGTCAGTATCGGATCCTCCCCAGACCATTGTTGACAATGTGTGGGGATATGTTGATGGTGCACTTTGTACAAACTTTTTGAGCAGAGATCGTTTGCATGGCATTTCATCAGGGTCTACTGTCGCTTGCCCATCACTATAAATCACCTCTCGCACAGGCAGTTCTTTCAGGTACAATCCCTCCATCCTTGGCCAGGTTTCCCAATCGCCTAGCTTCTCTGCCATCTCAGTCTAGGGTATCTGCCCCGCTATCCCAGCATCGGAGCAACCAGGAGACAAGTGTTTCGCCTTCATGACGACTAAAGTCCTTCCTGATACTTCTCAGATCTTTCACGGAGAAGGATTGAACAACTCCCTCTATATCTGAGTCCTCCTGTGGTGAGGCTGCCCCAGAAGGGGCCTCTCCAGCATCTGCTCTAGAAGGACTCTGGCCTTTGTCTGTTTTCAAAGGTCTCTTTCCCTTCTGTGGTCTTGAAGGACCCTCCCCTGGATCTTGTTCAGAACTCTCCCCCAAGCTATGTGACTTGAGGTGGTCTTTGTGGAAAGGGGCAGGGGAAGGAGTTGACCTCCTCTTCCTGCTCCTGGTTCCCGGGGCGGCTTGTACCGATTTTGATGGAGTTGGAGTAGTTTTGGTACTGGTTGTAGTGGCTGCAGTAGGTTGTGCCGGGAGAGGCGGCGGCGTGGCTTGTGCCGCTGCAGGGGGGGGCGCGGCTTGTGCCGGGACGGGCGGCGGAGGGGCCGGTGTTGTTGCGGTGGGGGGGGCGGCTGCCGGTGGTGCGGGTGCCGGTGCCGGTGCAGGCGGCGGCGGAGGCGCCTGTGCCGTGGCGGTGCGGAAGACGGCTGCCGGTGGCGCCGTTGCTCCGGGGGGGACAGCTGCGGCCGGGCCGGGCGGGGCCGCGGTTCGCGCCGCTGCAGATCGCCGAGCGGCTGCGCGGGTCTGAGTGGCGGCAGCGCACGGTCCCCTCCAGCTCCCCCTGCACAGATGTTTCACAAGAAACCACCCCTGCACCACATTCAGGAGCATCAACAACAAAATCACGATCTTAACAAGGTACCAGTCCTTATCCTCAGAGCCCAGAAGGTTGCCATGCCCCAGCTCTGATGGGGTCACATCAGCATAATTATCAAAGGGCGAAGTAAACATTCCCCAGGTAGAAGAACCCTTTGATTCCTTTGGTCCCCTTTCTACTGAGCATGAGGCAGATGGGATGGAATACCCTGTTGGTCAGTTTTGGGTCACCTGTCCTGTCGCTCCTCCCCGCAGGTGGGACCCCACTATGCTTTTCCGCTTCCGACCCTCCAACGGGGCAAATAACAAAGCTGGTTGGCCGTGGGGGTTATAGCAATAAGTATAAGCAAGAGCCTCTCTGCATCCCATGCCTGGGCATCAGCTGTAAACATTGCTCTTATCGCTCTGAGAGAGTGAACGCTGACGGCACAATAGGCAGTTAATTTCAGTTGGTAGAAGAGGCCCAGCTAAGAAGCCAAGTTACTGAACAAAATTGGTTCTCTTTTACCTCAAACCAGGACACAGGGAGAGTTTCCTTCCATTAAGGCTCTTTTTATTAAAATAAATATTTATATTATATAAAGAAATAAATACTTCTCTTTTCACATTAGATCACTCCCTGGAGGCAGCAAAACAAGCCAACCCCAAACCAGCCCAAAGGACAGGGGCTTTGGTGAGAAATCAAGAGATGGTAAACGCTTTCTTTCCGTGGTCGTGACAAATCCAGTTTTAGGAATCAAGTAGACAGTAGATATTCCAGAAACAGAGGAAAACTCTCTTTGAGGAGACGGTAGTTCAGCACGTTGTCCTTGGGAAGGTAAGTTGGGCAAACATGACTGTAACCACCACCACGGATGTTTCCCATTTGTCTGTAATGTGGTCACGTGCGCTGCGAGGCGCGAGCGTGCGGCTCAGCCATGGAAGTTGACGATGTTCCTTCTTCACTCTGCCCTTAACGAGGTCACACCCACCTTTCTGGCTTTTGCTTAAGGTGCGTTAGCTAATTTCAAAGAGAGTTACTGTCTCCAAAATAAGGGGGGGGTGGGGTGGGGGGTGGTGGTGGGGAAATAAACTGTCTTAACCACTACTTCATAACTTGAAGAGGAAAACTTGTGTACCAAAACCCCAGAGTTACTGTCTCCAAAATAAGGGAGGTGGGGGGAATAAACCATCTTAACTTCTCCTTCATAAGCTAAAGAGGAAAACTTGTGTACCAAAACCCCAGAGTTACTGTCTCCAAAATAAGGGAGGTGGGGGGAACAAACCATCTTAACTTCTACTTCATAAGCTAAAGAGGAAAACTTGTGTACCAAAACCCCAGAGTTACTGTCTCCAAAATAAGGGAGGTGGGGGGAATAAACCATCTTAACTTCTACTTCATAACCTAAAGAGGAAAATTCGTCTAAGAAATGTAACTAAAGGTCTAAGAAAACTAACTAAAGGCCTAAGAAAAGTAACTAAGGTCGAAGAAACGTAATCAAAAGAAGAGCTCTAAGAGTCCACGTGTCACAGCAGCTGTTGGTGGATTATCTCCCACACCATCTTCTTCCGGAAGTATGGCATGTGAGTCTGAAAAGAGAAGAGAAAGAAAAGAGAAATTAAATAATGACGTCACGGTAGAAAGAGGCGGCAAACACGCATAAACGCCCAGCGGAGTCCTTAATAGGAAGTTCCCTTTAGGAACTGTCAACCGTTTGGGTACAACACCCCACGCGGCTCCTAAGAGGGTGACACGACAACCCGACAAAACCAGATTGACTTGACCGCGCGACAGCTTACAAGCACGCTAATAAAAGACCCGTCTAAAACGAAATCAAGAAAAAGAAGCGGTGTCTTGACTGGTCAAAGGGTAGAAGCCATTTCTCCAAAAGATACCGAGCCCAGATATGCCAAACCCGCTGGAGGCAGTATCTTGCCCAAGAGGAATCTCACCGGCAGCAGCTCCCAAAGGCGGGGATGGAGAACCACAGCTCTGCCCTGCCCAGGCCACTTGGAAGTTCTGATCCCAGCAACTACGCACCGAAACGGGGTACGAAACCTCAGCCCCTGCCCCGGACACAATGAAGAGCTGCTGCCTAACCTCCCTGGCTCCTGTCCCTGGGCGAGAGGGGCTTGGAGGGGTTTATGACCTTCACTCACCTGGCTAAAGTTGAACGGTTTCTCTCTGGCGATGTAATCTGCGTATTTACACATAAAGACGCCGCAGTCGCTTCCATTCAGCTGCTGAGGGATCTCCTAAGGAATGCAAAGAAGATGGAGGATTTCCCTCTGTCTCAAAAGAAAAGCAACTTGGAAGCAGCGCACATTACCCACACCGACACTGCGCTCACCGCACACTCCTGACCCTACTTGCCTAATCCCCGATACCCACTCCCACCCACGAGGAACAGACCCAGTTCACTGCTCACCATCCCTCCCCTCTGCCTCCCGGACTCGGACACTACGATCCAAATTTTTGGCAGGCCCAGAAGGCGCAGCAGCCCTCCCCCCTGCGAGGTGTCTCAAGGTTCGCACCGCCTCTTTCTTAAGTGACCTTTCTTAAATCCGGTCTTTAGGGACTGCTTTTTACTATCAACTCCTCGAGGAACATCAGCTCAACCCTTTCTTTGTCACGGGCCAGGATCTGGGCCCCAAAGAAGCACTTACAGTTCCCATTTCAAACCCAAGGGGTGCTCACGTACACGTGGCTCCATGCTGTGAAGAGTCCACTCTGAAACATCCAGCTCCAGCTGTCTTTTTTCCCAGCTTTCTTTTTGCAGGTATTGGCTGGTTAAAACAAAAGGAAAAAAAAAAATCCCTTTTCATCTCTGTAATTTAGGCCAACAACAAAATAAAGCGGCTGAAGGATCACAGGAAGACGGACGGCAGGACGGTAAAATGTCAGAGGATCCTCACTGCAGCTGATTTAAGGCTGATTTTGAGGAAAAATCCCAATCTGAAACTTACAAACACGGGGAGAGGCTGTGAGCTAATGGTCAAGAACTAACAAAGTCGGCACACGTGTGCCACAGGGCTATGGCGTATTTGGCTGTGCCTCTCACAGGAAGGTGGCAGAATCCAGGCACCCCAGACCCTGGGTGCAGGGGACGCTGTGACAGCAGATAAGCAGTCGATGCCAGACAAGTCGCAGCAAGCAACTCCAAGATTCCTGCTTGGTTATCTACAAGCCACGTGAAAACTGGCAGTCGCCTTACAGGGACTAAATCTAAAACCCCTCTCCTCATTCACACCAGAAAAGCAGTGACGGAGCGGTTACTTACAGCAAAGTCTGACAAATCTTGTCCCCTTTCTGCCCAAGCGAGTCCAAGTACGTGATCGTGTTCTTCCTCAGATCTATGACCTGTTATTAAAAGGTGACCGTTAGGCAAAGCACAACCTTGTGCCGCACACCCCCCAACACCTACATGACTTCTCTTGCCAGTTTTTGCTCCCCATCCAATTCTAAAGAAAAAGCCCGTGGGACTCACGGCTAGTGTCCAGTGTGCTCGCGAGTTCACAGGCACGAAGAGGATGTCCTGCTTAAAGACATCGACACTCTTGGTCCACCTTCTGACCGACTCGTAGCCCCCAGATGTTAGTTTTGGATAAAAGAAAGTACTAAACGCGTGGACTGCTGGATAGCCTTCCTTCTTCCCTCTTTCCATCACCAGACTCATGTAGAAATTAACGACCTGCACCATAAAGAGGAAACGTGAGGTGTCAAAATAAGACGCTGCCTTCCCCAACGAAAAATACAGCACCACCTCTGTTCTGGCCACCCTTAAGCACGCAGCGCAGAGAACTCCAGCCTCAGCTGGAGGCTTTTGTTCCCAGGATTTCACACGGGGCTACATCGGCAGTTTGATCAAAACACCTGCCACCCACGCCAATAACCCGGACGAACTCCTGGAAGCTGCGTCATACAAGAAGTAACGGAACTTCCCGAAACGCTCGACCCTTCAACACCTCAAATAAGAAGTGTACAGAGATTTCTAGGCTCTGCAGCGGAGGTCGTCAAAGAACGTTGACGCGACTTCTGTACAGGGCGGAGGGGTATTTTTCAATAAAGGCTGAATTAGACTATCCCTGTGCTGCAGCTGGTTTTACCTCATCGTTTAGCCAGCAAAGGTTCCTGAGCGTGCGGATGTCTTCGCGAGTGACCTTTAGTTTGAAGGCACTGCTCATGATCTCATCTGGCTCACCTTTGCCAAATGCGGCACTGACCTCTCTCTCCATGGCCTGAAAGGAACAATTAAATGGGGAAGGACTTGTGAAACAGAGCATGGAGCACGCTGACCTGGGGGCAGCTTTCCACTGAAACACGGCCTGTAAATTCAGCTCAGGTGACAGAGCAACTGCCTTCGACGGTTTCCTGCCTCAGTGAGCGATAGCGCTTTTGCCTTGCTTGGTTGGCTTCAGCATCCTAACTTTGAACTTCACAGCCCAGGCTTGCTGCCGTTTCTTTTCACCAAGGACGTGGGGATAAAACCCGTCAACTTAGCAAACACGCTAAAGCAGCTGAAAATGGAACACAACTCTGGCAACCCCCTTTCCCAGGTGCTGCTGCGGCCCTCGCAATACCCAGGTTTAAGCCAACCCCAGCGGGCATCCTCCGTACCGAGGCAGCTAAGTCAGGAGCCTGAAAGAACGTGAAGGTGGGGGACTTCAAAGGGAACGGCAAAGGGGGAAACTGAGGCAGCTGTCCCGCTAACAGAAGGCCCACAAACCCTTAGGGCAGCACAACTGAAGGAGCGCAGGGAGCACACAAAATCCTTCAAAGCAGCTTTAGTGCTGACCCTCGCACTGTGAAGCCACAACCACAGCCACTCGCTAACAGGTTCAATGCAAGTTCTTCAGATTTCAAAGCGCCTTAAGAACCACCAAGAAGAAGAGGACTTCCTTGCAGTTCTGCCACAACCTTCTCTTTTGTCTCACAGACTGTCACCTACGGTACCTCTGTGAGCGGAGGAAAGCGTTCCGCTGTTTTTCCCAATCTTGGCACTTTCTTTTCCTCCACATCGAGGCTGGCTGACTTTTTGGACGGAACAGGTGTAGGGTGTCCTCGGAATAAGGCATCTTCTAAGATTTCTGTGCCACGCTGCCTCTGTTAGACAAACAGACGTTAAGCTAGCAATCAAGCACAGATTTGTTGAAGTTTCTGACCACAAAGAGCTCTATTTTCCTTGGGAATAACACAAGCTTACCCCTGCGATGGTTTCTTTCACTGCTCCTTCCTCTTCCGCAGAGTTTTCTTCTGGTGTGCAGTACCTGCCAGGAGAGGGAGAGAGAGAAGCGAGCTCTATATCCGTCCTGTCCCATGGAATTCTCAAGAATTCACCCTCTGGACAAGAAAGGCTTTTGCAAGGCCTATTCTGACTAGCCCCGGTTGCACACATCAACATGTGACAATATCGCCTCAACTTCCAGCACCGGTCTTTCTTAGCAGCAAGACTGGGATAGAATGAAGAGCTGGGAGCTTTGGAAGTTTGGTTTTTTTTTCCCATCTACTTGTACAAGACTCCTTTTCCTTCTCTTTATCAGTTGCATTATTTGGAAAACAGGGAAGCAACCAGCACTTCCTCTGTCGAGTGCTTTGTGATCTGCTGCTGATAAACACTGCATGCTGGGTGTTCTACTGCAAGGTATAACAGGAACATCTGCAACTAGACTTGCACCCAAACAGAGTGAGCTTCGGGAAACCAAGACCTGTTTCCATAAAGACCGCAAAGCCGTCGCAACTCACAGTCCTGCCAGCTCAGACAGCCAATACCAATGAGGCCGCTGGCCTCTCAAACCCAACTGCACGCTGCCTTTTTCCCCCTCCTAGGCAAACCCCAGGCATCCTTTGGGACTTACAAAGTCCCCAAAACTGCCTCAAGTCCCACCAGGCTTTACAAGCTCTCTAATCCTTCTGCTTAGGATGCGGGTTTCCAAGTGAAAGAAGTGAAATGTCAGCTCATTGATGGCTCGGCAGAACGACTCACAAACAAAAACGGATTCTGCACATCCAAGGACAACTTGGGACGGCCACCACTCGCACCCTTACTGGCTTTCTTCCCACAGCAAACACCACACCACCACAACCCTCTTTGTCACGCAGCACGGCTCTCGCTTGTGTTGGAGATGCAACTGGCTTGCAAGCAATTCCGGAGCCGCAAGCTAGCTACTTCTCTTTCACAGCACTGAGACGATCAAAGACCGTTGGTCATCTTTGAGACTCTACCAGCGGCTGAAAGAGATACACGCGCAGAGCCAAAAGGAACAAGAAGCATCATTAGAAGAGACTCTACCTGATCGTATCACCTCTCTGCGACCGCTGCGGGCAGCAAACATCTATACATTCGACACCTGCACAGAAAAGCAGTAGTAAGAAAACAAGAAGTCGACTTTCAATCACCATCAGATGTACACAGCTCTCCATTTCTGAGTGATAAATAAAAAAAAAGGAAAAACTTTGAAGGATGACGGTATGGTCAGGAAGTTCGAATTCTGGCAAGCACTTTGAACTCGGAACGTCATCTGCGAGTGTGTAAGAAATGCCCTATTCGGATTTGACGTCTACCTACAAAGTGGAACGGATTGGAATCATGGGGATACTCACCGGTCCTGAGTGTTGCACGTGGATAGACATCTCCTCCGTATTTTGGTTCTTCCCGGTGACTCACAGTCGCCACTGGTTCCTTGGAGGAGGCTTGAACACTTTGGGGCAGGAAACAAACAACAGAGGAGAATCACAATTTTTATACGGGGGGCATTTGTTATCAGTGCGTACCAATTCACGCTGGCTTTTGGGGTTTTTCTTTAAGAAGAACAAAATATTCTTTGCACATCCGACAAATATCTGCATTAACCTGAGGAGGCCACTTTACTCTGTGGGACAAGACAGCGTTCATTTCAACCAGCCCTGACCAATTCTGCTCAATCTATTTGTTAAAGGTTATGCTGACGCTGAGAATGGCAATGTCCACAGCATCCACACTGCTGGGACATTTTACTTCAGACCTGCCCTGCTCTGACCTCAGGGACTATATGCTCAGTAGCGGTTGGAGTGCATTAGACACCTTCCCCAGGAACTTCTCTGGTTTAGCTTCCTCTGAAAGGAATCTCTTTCTCAGGCTCCAGATCTGCTCCAAAATATGAGCCAAACCACAATAAGCAACGACTGGCAGATGAGACGCCGACAGCAGAGTCTTGACCTGCTCTCAAATGCAGTGCGCTTAAACTCAGCGCACCCAAAATTACATGAGAAACTCTCTTCTGTATCATTTTCATGGTATGGATTTTCATCTGCAGTGGCGGATTCTGGCGCAGCGCGCTCCTTAACTGGTGGCCTCAGTGGTAAGAAGCTGTCTGGAGCAGCTTTGATGCTCTGTTTGCCCTTCCGGCTTGTGCTCAAAACATCAACGGCAAAAGAAACGGTATCAAGAGAACATTCCAATGTGCTCCTCCACCACCACCTGCTTTGTCAAGCACGTACACCGATGACGATGGAGACAGACACGAGATGTTTATGACTTTCAGATGAAGACCCGCTGTCTTCAACTGGCTAATGGGGAAGTAGAGAGAAGTAAAAGTGAAAATCACAACAACTGCCTTGAAGATACGCTGTTGATTGTGTCCTCAGCCTCCTCTCAAGTTCAACGCTTCCTCTTACCGCAGACCTTTAATCTCTAGCTAATCTCCTGTGTCAATTAAGTAGCTGGATTTAAAGAAAAAGTTTAATATTGGTTCTTCGGGGGGGAAGCAGCTGACGACCTCCCTTACCATAGGCAGTAAACCTTTCGGGGAAGAAGTCAAAGAAAACGGAAGGATTTTTACCTCAGACGGGGAATTGTCTTGTCAGGACGAGAGAGTGGTTCCTTAGTCAAGCGAGCATGGGTCCCACACGGCATTTGACCTACGAGAGAAGAGCGTAAGGCATGGGTAAGTATAAAAGGAAACTGAAGAGGTTTATGAGTTTACAGTAACGAGCTTCACCAAAGATAAATTGTCATTTTCTCTCTCACATCATCATATGATTTGTGTTATGTCACTTTAGGACATTTTCAGGTTTTCACACCGGCAACTGCAGCAAGTTGCGCGCACAAGGTATTGCCAGCCGAAACCTGAAATACAAAAGGCTCCTCAGGATCTACTACCTAAAAGGACCATTGAAAACAATTTGCTTCTGGCAAGCTAACAGTGGACCTATCAGAACGGAAGGACTGCATCCAAGGCAGCTCTGGTACCGAGACGACCAGATCGACGCCCGGCTCCACTCCAGAAGCAATGCAAGGATGCGGGTAAGAAACAGAGGTCACGCTCAAGTATTCCCAGATGCTGCCTCGTCCCGTGCCTGCCATAATCCCTACAGAACCCTAGGGGTAGACTTGGACAGTACACAAGGTAGGGTGAAAATGAAACAAGTCGTATAACTTGATGTCAGCCTTACCAATTTGCAGCACGGCTACATCGAGTGACGAAAATCGTGGTCTTTTAGTGGAAGGCTCTAAAGAAGTGGACCCAGGCTTAAAAGAAAACAACAAAAAAGCACCAGCGTGAGTGTAACCTGAATGTGAATCCCAGCAAACACACTTCCTGAGGCTTAGTCAGCTCTACTATGACTTGGGGACCATGACTTGCTGGTTCAGATTGCAGAAGGCGGCAAATCTTGGCAGGACCTTTGACAGGTACGCTTTAAATTTTGAATACAGGCTCTCATGTGTGCAGCAATTAAAAGAATACAGTCTTGTCACTGAGTTATCACTCAGTCGGCTTCTAAACATTCCAAAGGGTGATAGTTCGGCCCTTGAGAAATATATTTTGTACAAATAAGAGTTAACGACTCTCTCAGGAACGAAGAACTAGAGCCCGACAGTCTCTTAGCCCTCTAATCCCATGGGGCAATAAGAAAAACTGCACTACACCTTTGAACCAAACTAGGCAGTCAAGGTGGCTCATTTTTACAGAGCCAAAGTCCTACAGGAACGCTCTCCTGGACTGGTGGATAATGAGCAGAAAGTGGTTTATCCAGAGCAAGTATGCAGTTTTTCTTGTCAGGTAGTGTATATTGATTCCTTAACCACAAGCTTGAGAAAGAGAATAACAGTTTGCAAACACACTAAAACTATAAACTTGAACCATTCTCAAGTATCTGGAAGACAACAAACAGTTTGCTCCTCCCGCAGCTGCCAGTGCCGGAGCAGAGGACGCAGGCTTGAGTAAGGCAAACCCAGCCCACATTAGAGCTGCCTGCTAGAAATGCAAAAGAACCACCTACTGCTGTACAGGCTCAGAGCAGGCTCAACCTCAAGATGCAGTAGGGAGAGCCGCTTGCTCTCGCACCTTGCACAGACCCTAACATTTCAAAGCCCTCGCTAACCTCTTCCGCAGACTCTGTGCCGGCAGCATCTTCGCTGACGGAAGCCGCCGGGCGTTTGGTTGCCTTGGTCGGCAACTGCAGCACTGCAGAAACGTCAACTTTCTCTTTCTGCTCAGAGATGGAATAATCTAAAAAACAAAGACAGGCCGTATAAGAACAGGCTAGAAAACCAACAGAGGTACATTGCGAATACAGACAGGAGGGAGCACACAGCTTGGATTTAAGATACTCTTTCTGCTGACAGGCGCGGGCTCAGCGCCAGAGACCTGGGCTATCTCCTGCTGGCAGTAAAAGTATTGGGCCCTGCCACAGTCACCGCAGAGAACGTCCGTCATCTATAGGGCTAAGCCCTACCGGACACCCTCAAGCCATTGGCTATAGGCATAGAGAGCCACAAGGCAAGAAGCCAACAGCTTGAAAAGCCACCGTTTCAGGAACAATGCCAGAGCACAAAAGCCAGACTTTTCCAAGGGACACGAAACCTCAGAAAAATCGGGCATATTCAGTACTTGTGTAATGCGCGATACCTGATTTTTGCTTTTTCGGCGGAGTCTCGTCATCATCATCATCCACAACTATGCAAACGCTGAGGAAAGAACACACACAACAGTGTTTTGCAGCCCTAGGGAAGCTCCCAGCAGGCTGACTTCCCTTCACAGGGCCCAAACTTCCCAAGTTACTTTTCCTATCCCAAAGGTCTCCCCCTCCAAGCGCCCCTGGGATCATCTCAGGCACATACACCTAACTGCAGCCCTCCTCAACGCCCCCCAACCTCTCCCAGCCAACGACCGCTCGCAGAGAGCTAATGATCCCGCTGCAGCACATTAGGCCTCTTTGGCTCATTCCGTTAATGCTTCCCAACATTTTACCTTTCTTCCTATCGCCAACAAATTAAGTTCGTTTCGGAAATCCCTACACTGAGTTGCAAAGAAAAGTCTAAGGAGGACAGGACATAAAAGGTGGGAAAGCAACTCGGGCATACACCCACTTCAATCACTTTGTCCTTTGGGAATGGAGCACACAGGTTGGTCCGAGGTGGGTTTTTTCCTCTCTTTGCCCCCCCAAATGTCAGGACAGCCGGATCCTTTGAAGAACTCTTTGGTCTTTCTTACACAAAGGAATTTCTCTTGAACTGTTATGCCCCCGACCCCTGCTGATAGCATTGCTTCTGGCCGGGGAGATGGGGGGGGAGTGGGCGGCCTCTTGCGCGGCGGCGGGGCCGGGGGCGGCGAGGAGGGCGCCGAGGGCCCCCCGCAGCCATTAGTGGAGGGGAGGCTGAGGGGGGAGAGAGGGGCGGGGCGGTGGGTGCGCGCGCGCAGGCGCGCCGCCGTCTGTGCTCTGCCTGAGGGGGCCGTTAGCGGCCGCCCGGCCCGCTTCTGCCCCTGCCCTGCGGTGGGGCCGGGCCGGCGCCGTCCCGCCCGGCCCGCCTGGCCCTGCTCTGTCTGGGGGAGGCGCTTGCCCTTCTCCGGAAGCCCCGAGCCGGGCCCCGGCTGGCAGCTGGGCGCCGGGAGGCCGGGGAGTGCCCGGAGGAGGGGAAGAGGCCTTCGGGGAGAGGCCCCCACGGAGGCCGGAGGGGCCCCCCAGAAGCCCTCCAGAGACGGAGGGGCCCCCCAGAAGCCTCCCAGAGAGCGGAGGGGCCCCTCGGAGAGCGGAGAAGCCTTTCGGCGTCCCGCAGGCCTGAGGCGAGCGACAGCGGCCGGCGGCGCGGGCTCTCGCGCGCCCCCTCCTGCCTCCTCTGCCCTCGGTGGGTGAGGGAATGCCAATCCCGGGCTTACCGAGCCCTTTCCTCCGCGCTCGCACGGCGCTTTGCGCCCCTCTGGCGGGGAGCTGCGCTCGCTGCACCCGGCTGCGCCATGGCTGCGGCGCGACTGGAAGGACGCGGACTGCGTTCGGCGTTCCACCATGGTGAGCGGCTGTGACGGAGCGGCGCCCGACCGCCGGCCGCGGGCAGCCCCGCTCGAGCCGCTGCTGCGGGGGCCGGCGAGCGTGTGGTGAGTGCTGAGCTGTGTGCTGGGGGGTTGGGCTGGCTCTTGGGGCGCTGCCTTGCTCCTAAGGGGGCTTTGAAATGCGGTGCTCGCCCCTCGTTAACGAGCTGTTTCCTGTGGGGTGGAAATGTGCGGCTGTTGCTGCAGCCCCGTCCTGGAGAGGCTTTTTTTCCAGGGCTGGGAGCGAGAGCGGCGTCCAGGCTGGGCAGGGGAGCCGGGTCTGCTCGTCCTCCAGCTGAGCAGTGGTGGTTTGCAGGTAGCATCCGGTTGCACTTGCTGGAATGCAGAGCAGGAGAGAGTTGTGTCGTGGTTTTCCCCTGCAGATGCGGGACACGGGCGGCAAGGTGGCAGCGTGGGGGGAGTGGGGGTAACTGGGAGCCCCCGTCTGCCTCCCAGCCCCATGGCGCTGGATGCAGCTCAGATGCACCCACGCTCTGTGAGGGGGGGTTTGAGGGCCTGAAGGGTTGTCCCCGTGTCCCTGCCGGGCTTATGGTGGTATCTTGCTGCTGTGCGTGGGTCTGGGGGTGGCCGGGAAGGGTCTGGCATGCTGGGGCCATCACTGACCCTCATTTTCTCTCCCACCATAGAGCTCCTCGGCATAGCTCTCAGCCAGCTCTCGGCGGAGCTCCCCCAGCCAGCGCCTTCCCACATCAGCACCCTTTAGGTGCCTGTCCCCCCTCTCCAGGAGATCTTTGCTGGGGCACCTTGGTAGGGTGGGCAACCACTACCATGGGATGGTGGGATGGGGACAGCCACCTCCTTTGTCCCCTGTCCAGCTGGTGCCCTGACCCTCTCACTCTTCCATGCCCCCGCAGCTTCCGGAGCAAGAGGTTGTGAACGTGTTCATCGGGACGCAGGCGGTGGGGGCCATCATCGGGAAGAAGGGGCAGCACATCAAGCAGCTGGTGCGGTTTGCGGGTGCCTCCATCAAGGTGAGGAAGGCGCTGCGGGGCTGGTCCTGCGCTTCGTGCCTCAGTTTCCCCTCTGCACTGCCGAGGTCAGGGAATGGGAGTGTGCGGGGAGCAGTTTTGCTCCCCAACTTATCACAGAACGGTTGAGGTTGGAAGGGACCTTGAAGATCATGGAGTCCCACCCCCCTGCCCTGTTCAGGGACACCTCCCCCCAGCCCAGGTTGCTCCAAGCCCCATCCAACCTGGCCTTGAACACCTCCAGGGCTAGGGCAGCCACAGCTTCTCTGGGCAAGCTGGGCCAGTGATTCACCACCCTCACAGTGAAAAATTTCTTCCTGTTATCTCCTCTAAATGTCCCCTCTTCCGCTTTGAAGGCACTCCGCCTCGTCCTGTCACCCCATGCCCTTGTAAAAAGTCTCTCCCCAGCTCTCCTGTACCCGTTGGCATGGGCCCACCTCTCCCGCCTGTGTTTAGTAGAAGGCCAGATGCTCGGTGGGGGCTCAGGGGTGGGTGGTGGTGGGAGAAACAGTGCCCTGACCCCCAACTCTTGCTTTTCCCTTCTCCTCCCCAAGACTGCACAGTGCAAGATGAGGGAAATGGTCCAGCAGGTGAAGCAGCAGGAGCAGAAACACGCTCCGGGAGCCCCGGCCTCGCAGCACAGCAAGTGATGCTTATGTCGTGCCGCCCAGCACTGCCTGATGAATGTAACCCCACTGCCGGACAACCCCCTCCAACCTCCTCCACCACCCCCAGCAGGTCAGGGGAGCAAACCAAAGACCCGCCCAGACACACAGCCCCCCATTCCCGCGGCGCTGCGAGGATGCGCAGCTGAGGGGTACGGGGAGGGCTCTCTCCATCCCACAGCCTCCCCCTTCCTCCTCCGTCGCCTCCCGACGCTGTCCCTTTAGTTGGACTAACAGGGGCAGGTTTTGGTACCTCAGCACCTCACGCTTGTGTTTCCCTTTTAGAGATTTTGTGTGCCTTGTAAAACTGAGAGTTGGAGCATTTTTTTATTAATTTTTTTAATAAAAAAGAATGAGTTGGAAAAAACCATGTCGAGCGAGTGCGAGGCGGGAGAAGGAAAGCAATCCCAGGGGTGCTGACGTGCGGAAAGAAACTCCCCAACTCGGGGCGAGTTACAAAGCAGCATGTTTATTGCAGCGCTGGGTGCAAGGGGGATGGCTCCCAACTCGCCCAGGGGCTGGTAAAGCAAGCGTTCCTTTCTGATGCAAAGGCATACGTATTCATTAGTGTAGGCTGGGAATAGGCACCACTCTGGTCATGATCTGTGGGTTGTTGTGGAGGAAGGCTCCCAGTCTTCCTGCCGGTGTACTTTTCCCCTTTGGCTCAAGAGTGCTGCTGTGGCTGAGCTCTGAGCCGCCAGACCGGTTCTCAGCAGATGGTTACTTCGCGCAGACAATAAGGCCCTGAATAGCCCTTCCTGTTCTCTGGGTGGCTCTGCTCCTCTGCTGCTTCTAAGGTCGGGCTGCCCCAGTGTCATCATTGAGGAGCCTTTTGTCTATCCAGTTCTCACTTGTGGGTGTTCCTGCCCATGTCAGTGCCAGAGCTCTTCCGTAGGCTCCTTCTGCTAGCGGAGAGCCAGGGGCCGTTCCTTCAGGAGAAAGCTTGAGAAATGTTTAAAAAGAGAAAAGGGAAAGGAGGAAAAATAAAGTGGGAAAATGAAAAAGAGAAAAAGAAAAAAAGGGGGGGAAAAAGGGGGAAAAAGCAAAAAAGGTCAAAAGAAAAAAGGGGTAAAAGAGAAAAAAGGGGGAAGCGAAAACATATTAAAAAAGAAAGGTAGAAAGGAAAAAAAACCAACCAAACCAAGCAAGGAAAGTGGGAACAGCTGCGGGGCAAGAGGAGGGACAGGAGCTGGGGGGGGGAGGTGGCAGTGCCGGCGCTGACCCCGGGGGCTGCGACACCACGTTTTTGTCCTCTACTGCAAAGTGTTGTGTGAAAAACAACCAAGCAAAACCCACCCAACGACAACATCAAAAACCAAAGAGAAATCTCTGCAGCTCACAGGAGCCTGAGCTTGCTCTCGGTTGCTTTCTTTCCAGTGTCTTGGGGGTGTCACGGCCGAGCTGAGATTGGGGTGTGGTGGTGGTGGGAGTTTGTCCCATGGCTGTGATGGGGGGAGAAGGGGTGGGCGGGGAGTGGGGGATGTGGTGTGGGGTTTTCTTTGGGTGATGGTGTTTTTTTGCCAGGCGTCGCTTTACCCAGTGGCTCAGGGAGGTGTTGGCATCACAAAGCCTGCGCTAAAGCGGGGTGGGGGCCTCGCCGCAGTTGGTTAGCAGAGCCAAAGTGGTTATTAATGGTTCTTAAGGGCGCCCTAATTATGCCCGTGTAACTGGGAAGCTCAGATGCCCCCTAAGCACCCCCCCGGTGCTTCTCTAGCCAGGCGAGTGCTGGGCGTCCCCCCCTGCAGGAGAGGAGCGCACCTCCAGGGCGGGTAGAAGGGCATCACCCAAGAGGGAGAGGACCAAGATGGGGCTTGGGTGTCCTTGGGGTGGCCGGGTGGCGGGGTAGGGCTGCTGGGGGCTGCCACGATGAGGGACACCCCCATGCCTTTCTCCATGGCTCCCAGAGCTGTGCTTCCTCCCTCCCTCCCACCCATCCAGTGCCACCGGAGAGGTGGTGTCCCCCCTCCCGGGGCGGGCAGGGGCTGCTGCCACCCCACCTAACACCTCAACGCACCAAACCAGCTTTCAGCAGTCACAGCCACCCGGGCGCTGCCAAGGGGGCAGCAGGGGCTCCCCAAAGGGGGTTTACAGAACACAGAGAGCGTCCGTACACCGCTGACCCCTCTCCAGGGGCGGATTTTCGGGATGCTGCTTGCTCATCTCACCACTGAACGACACCTCGATTGCCCCTGCAGCACTGTGTGACCATCGCTTCGCGGCTTCTGTGCTCCGATGCTCCTCCT
This sequence comes from Vanellus vanellus, assembly GCF_965231255.1. NCBI lineage: Eukaryota > Metazoa > Chordata > Aves > Charadriiformes > Charadriidae > Vanellus > Vanellus vanellus. Next base: position 94,052 of record NW_028127117.1, on the reverse strand, counting down.
GGCTCCAATCCTCTTCCTGGGGGATTGTGAGGGAGCGAAAATCCACATCGCTACATCCAACTTTTTTTCAGTTAAATAAAAAAAAAAGAATAAATCACCCTCTCTCATTACCAGGTAGAGGTTCGTTCCCTTAAGGCTCTTTTTATGAAAATAAATATTTAAATTATATAAAGAAATAAATACTTCTCTTTTCACATTAGATAACTCCCTGGAGACAGCAAAAAAAAAAGCACCACCACTGTGCACCAGTGTCCACCAGGGCTTTATACTTTTGTGGCTCTCATGTGCCAGGCCATCGAATCCACACAGTCCAATACAGTCGGTTGTCCCTCTCCTCCTCCTGGCTGGAGGCAGGGCACCTCTACTGTTGACCGTAGTACCTACGATTATCAGATTGGTTCCTACCTGGTCCGTAGGATCGCCTACCGTAGGTTGGAGCAACCTTCTTCCTGTAAGAATCCTTTCTTCTGTCGGCTTCATTTTGCAACTCAAGCACCCGTGCCTGTAGGGCTGAGGTAGGTTCTCCATCCCTCTTCTTCATGTCTTCTGCATATTCACAGAGGCAAACCCACAGGATATCTCGCATCAGCTTTGATTTGTCTTGAGTCGGAGGGTGGTTTTTCTCTTGAGTAGGAGGGCGTTTCCTCTTAGCAGCTGCAACATGAGTCTGTACAGGGAAAGCATGGAGTTTTTCCTCCACCTTGGTTAGTTTATCAAACAGTTTATCGGTTTGCTCAACTAATCTCTGGGTCATTTGCTCTATTTTCTCAGTCAGTTTCTCAGTCATTTTCTCGGTGGTCACAGTCAGCTTTTCTATGGCTGCCACAGAGAAGGGACCAGAGAGACTGTCTTCATACTGTCATACCTTCTTAACCCCTTCATTTACAGTTGGTGTGTCAGTATCGGATCCTCCCCAGACCATTGTTGACAATGTGTGGGAATATGTTGATGGTGCACTTTGTACAAACTTTTTGAGCAGAGATCGTTTGCATGGCATTTCATCAGGGTCTACTATCGCTTGCCCATCACTATAAATCACGTCTCGCACAGGCAGTTCTTTCAGGTACAATCCCTCCATCCTTGGACAGGTTTCCCAATCGCCTAGCTTCTCTGCCATCTCAGTCTAGGGTATCTGCCCCGCTATCCCAGCATCGGAGCAACCAGGAGACAAGTGTTTCGCCTTCATGACGACTAAAGTCCTTCCTGATACTTCTCAGATCTTTCACGGAGAAGGATTGAACAACTCCCTCTACATCTGAGTCCTCCTGTGGTGAGGCTGCCCCAGAAGGGGCCTCTCCAGCATCTGCTCTAGAAGGACTCTGGCCTTTGTCTGTTTTCAAAGGTCTCTTTCCCTTCTGTGGTCTTGAAGGACCCTCCCCTGGATCTTGTTCAGAACTCTCCCCCAAGCTATGTGACTTGAGGTGGTCTTTGTGGTAAGGGGCAGGGGAAGGAGTTGACCTCCTCTTCCTGCTCCTGGTTCCCGGGGCGGCTTGTACCGATTTTGATGGAGTTGGAGTAGTTTTGGTACTGGTTGTAGTGGCTGCAGTAGGTTGTGCCGGGAGAGGCGGCGGCGTGGCTTGTGCCGCTGCAGGGGGGGGCGCGGCTTGTGCCGGGACGGGCGGCGGAGGGGCCGGTGTTGTTGCGGTGGGGGGGGCGGCTGCCGGTGGTGCGGGTGCCGGTGCCGGTGCAGGCGGCGGCGGAGGCGCCTGTGCCGTGGCGGTGGGGGGGGCGGCTGCCGGTGGCGCCGTTTCCGTGGGGGAGGCGGTAAGGATTTTAATTTTTTTTTTTTTTTTTTCAGAGGGGGTGGGGGCGGGAGGAGGATGTTTGGTTTTTAGCCAAAGCCGGCTTTTCTCGAGGTTCAAGGACAGGAACTAGTCCAGTGGTTCTCTAATGCCCGGTAGAGCAGGGATGTAGGATTGCCAGCAGGGGGTGAACCCCCCATAATAATTAAAGGAGCGTTAAAAAGCGATTTCTTAAGGGCTTTGAGAAGAGCAGTGCCTGTATGAGCCAAGAGAAGGGATCCCGTCTCCTCAAAGAGGCATTTCTCTTTCACGCGCCCTTTCCTCTTTGCTTCCCTGAGTCCCAAACTGGGGTTGGCATCTGCTGCGTCCCCCTGTCCCGGCTGTCCCTCTGTCCCTTCGCTCTCCATCACCGCCCCGACGCGGCTGAAAGATGCGGGTTGCAGGAGAGAAGGGGGAAAGAGGGGCGGGGGCTGTCCTGGTTCCGGCAGGGATGGGGTTAATTTCCCCGAGGAGCCGGCAGGGACACAGGTATCCCATCCCCTGTGAGCCATGCCCGGGGCTGGGGGGAGCTCGCCGGGGGAGGGGGCGGGAAGTCGCGGCTGGGAGCGGGCTGCGGCGGTGCGGGGCCGGTCGGTGCGCGGAGGCGCTGTCATCGCGTCCGTCTATTCCTTTACCGCTGTTATTGGGATTGTTTGCCCTTCCCGTTGCTCTTCTCTTAAACTGCCTTTATCTCAACCCGCGAGTTTTTTGCCTTTTTCTTCCGATTTTGCCCCCGGCTGCGGGAGTGGAGCGAGCGGCCGCGTGGTTCTTTGTTGCCGGCTGAGGCCAAACCACGACGGGGGAAACACCGGATTTCCAAGAGGTTGTCAGCCCAGGGCTGGGGAAAAAAAAAAAAAAAAAACAAACAACAAAAAACCTAGCAAAATTATTATTTTTTTAAAATTTCAAAAATAAAGCACACACAACCCCCAACCCCAGATGACACACACACATCCACACAGAAAAAACCACCTCAGGTTTTCATACCTCAGCACCTTGCGTTTGTGTTTCCCTTCTAGAGATTTTGTGTGCCTTGTAAAACTGATACTTGGAGCTTTTTTTGTTGTTTAATTTGTTAAAAAAAAAAAGACGAGTTGGAAAAAACGATCTCGACCGAGTGTGAAGCAGGAGAAGGAAACCACTCCCACGGGTGCCAATGCTCTTCCGTAGTCTCCTTTGGCTAGCTGAGAGCCAGGGGCTGTTCCTTTGGAGAAAGCTTGAGAAATGTTAAAAAGGAGAAAAAAAAAAGGTGAAAAAAAAGTGGTGGAAAGAAAAAGGGGGAAAAGAAAAAAAAGCAAAAGAAAAAAGGGGAAAAGAAAAAAAAAGGAGAAAGATAAAAAAGGGGGGGAAGAAAGGCGGAAAAAAAAGGGAAAAAGAACCCCAACTCAAATATAAAAAAAGGTTGTAAGGAAAAAAAAAAAAAACAAACACAAAACAAAACCAAGCAAGGAAAGTGGTGAAAGCCGCTGGGAAGAGGAGGGACGGAAGCGGGGTGGGGGGTGGGGGGGGGGGCTGTGTGAGGTGGCGGTGCCAGTGTGGCCCCAGGGGCTGTGACACCATATTTTTGTCCTCTACTGCAAAGTGTTCCGTGAAAAAAAAACAACCAAACCCCACCCAACGACAACATCATCACAAGAAAAAGAGAAATCTCTCCAGCTCACACGAGCCTGAGCTCGCTCTCCGTTGCTCTCTTTCCAGTGTCTCGGGGGGGTCATGGCCGAGCTGAGATTGGGGGGTGGTGGTGGTGGGAGTTTGCCCCATGGCTGTGATGGGGGGAGAAGGGGTGGGTGGGGAGTGGGGGCTGTGCTGTGGGGTTTTTTTGGGGTGGTGGTGGTTTTTTGCCAGGCGCAGCTTTACCCAGTGGCTCGGGGAGGTGTTGGCATCAGGAAGCCTGTGCTAAAGCGGGGTGGGGGCCTCGCCGCAGTTGGTTAGCAGAGCCAAAGTGGTTACTAATGGTTATTAATGGTGCACTAATTACGCCCGTGTAACTGGGAAGCTCAGATGCCCCCAGGCACCCACCCCCATCCCCCCCCCCGGGTGCTTCTCTAGCCAGGCGAGCGCTGGGCGTCCCCCCCGCAGGAGAGGAGCGCACCTCCGGGGTGGGTGGAAGGGCGTCACCCAACGGGGAGAAGACCAAGATGGGGCTTGGGTGTCCCTTGGGGTGGCCGGGTGGCGGGGTAGGGCTGCTGGGGGCTGCCACGATGAGGGACACCCCCACGCCTTTCTCCATGGCTCCCAGAGCTCTGCTCCCTCCCTCCCTCCCTCCCACCCATCCAGTGCCACCGGAGAGGTGGTGTCCCCCCTCCCGGGGCGGGCAGGGGCTGCTGCCACCCCACCTAACACCTCAACGCACCAAACCAGCTTTCAGCAGTCACAGCCACCCGGGCGCTGCCAAGGGGGCAGCAGGGGCTCCCCACAGGGGGTTTACAGAACACAGAGAGTGTCCGTACACCACTAACCCCTCTCCAGGGGCGGATTTTCGGGATGCTGCTTGCTCATCTCACCGCTGAACAACTCCCCGATTGCCCCTTCAGCACATTGTGACCATCGCTTCGTGGCTTTTGTGCTCCGATGCTCCTCCTGGCTCCAATCCTCTTCCTGGGGGATTGTGAGGGAGCAAAAAACCACATCGCTACATCCAACTTTTTCTCAGTTAAATAAAAAAAAGAATAAATCACCCTCTCTTATTACCAGGTAGAGTTTTGTTCCCTTAAGGCTCTTTTTATGAAAATAAATATTTAAATTATATAAAGAAATAAATACTTCTCTTTTCACATTAGATAACTCCCTGGAGACAGCAAAAAACAACCCAACACCACTGTGCACCAGTGTCCACCAGGGCTTTATACTTTTGTGGCTCTCATGTGCCAGGCCATCGAATCCACACAGTCCAATAAAGTCGGTTGTCCCTCTCCTCCTCCTGGCTGGAGGCAGGGCACCTCTACTGTTGACCGTAGTACCTACGATTATCAGATTGGTTCCTACCTGGTCCGTAGGATCGCCTACCGTAGGTTGGAGCAGCCTTCCTCCTGTAAGAATCCTTTCTTCTATCGGCTTCATTTTGCAACTCAAGCACCTGTGCCTGTAGGGCTGAGGTAGGTTCTCCATCCCTCTTCTTCATGTCTTCTGCATATTCACAGAGGCAAACCCACAGGATATCTCGCATCAGCTTTGATTTGTCTTGAGTCGGAGGGTGCTTTTTCTCTTGAGTAGGAGGGCGTTTCCTCTTAGCAGCTGCAACGTGAGTCTGTACAGGGAAAGCATGGAGTTTTTCCTCCACCTTGGTTAGTTTATCAAACAGTTTATCGGTTTGCTCAACTAATCTCTGGGTCATTTGCTCTATTTTCTCAGTCAGTTTCTCAGTCATTTTCTCGGTGGTCACAGTCAGCTTTTCTATGGCTGCCACAGAGAAGGGACCAGAGAGACTGTCTTCATACTGTCATACCTTCTTAACCCCTTCATTTACAGTTGGTGTGTCAGTATCGGATCCTCCCCAGACCATTGTTGACAATGTGTGGGAATATGTTGATGGTGCACTTTGTACAAACTTTTTGAGCAGAGATCGTTTGCATGGCATTTCATCAGGGTCTACTATCGCTTGCCCATCACTATAAATCACCTCTCGCACAGGCAGTTCTTTCAGGTACAATCCCTCCATCCTTGGACAGGTTTCCCAATCGCCTAGCTTCTCTGCCATCTCAGTCTAGGGTATCTGCCCCGCTATCCCAGCATCGGAGCAACCAGGAGACAAGTGTTTCGCCTTCATGACGACTAAAGTCCTTCCTGATACTTCTCAGATCTTTCACAGAGAAGGATTGAACAACTCCCTCTACATCTGAGTCCTCCTGTGGTGAGGCTGCCCCAGAAGGGGCCTCTCCAGCATCTGCTCTAGAAGGACTCTGGCCTTTGTCTGTTTTCAAAGGTCTCTTTCCCTTCTGTGGTCTTGAAGGACCCTCCCCTGGATCTTGTTCAGAACTCTCCCCCAAGCTATGTGACTTGAGGTGGTCTTTGTGGTAAGGGGCAGGGGAAGGAGTTGACCTCCTCTTCCTGCTCCTGGTTCCCGGGGCGGCTTGTACCGATTTTGATGGAGTTGGAGTAGTTTTGGTACTGGTTGTAGTGGCTGCAGTAGGTTGTGCCGGGAGAGGCGGCGGCGTGGCTTGTGCCGCTGCAGGGGGGGGCGCGGCTTGTGCCGGGACGGGCGGCGGAGGGGCCGGTGTTGTTGCGGTGGGGGGGGCGGCTGCCGGTGGTGCGGGTGCCGGTGCCGGTGCAGGCGGCGGCGGAGGCGCCTGTGCCGTGGCGGTGGGGGGGGCGGCTGCCGGTGGCGCCGGTGCCGTGGGGGAGACGGCTGCCGGTGGTGCCGTTGCTCCGGGGGGGGGCAGCTGCCGGTGGCCCCGGTGCCGTGTGGGAGGCGGCTGCCGGTGGTGCCGTTGCTCCGGGGGGGGCAGCTGCGGCCGGGCCGGGCGGGGCCGCGGTTCGCGCCGCTGCAGATCGCCGAGCGGCTGCGCGGGTCTGAGTGGCGGCAGCGCACGGTCCCCTCCAGCTCCCCCTGCACAGATGTTTCACAAGAAACCACCCCTGCACCACATTCAGGAGCATCAACAACAAAATCACGATCTTAACAAGGTACCAGTCCTTATCCTCAGAGCCCAGAAGGTTGCCATGCCCCAGCTCTGATGGGGTCACATCAGCATAATTATCAAAGGGCGAAGTAAACATTCCCCAGGTAGAAGAACCCTTTGATCCCTTTGGTCTCTTTTCTACTGAGCATGAGGCAGATGGGATGGAATACCCTGTTGGTCAGTTTTGGGTCACCTGTCCTGTCGCTCCTCCCCGCAGGTGGGACCCCACTATGCTTTTCCGCTTCCGACCCTCCAACGGGGCAAATAACAAAGCTGGTTGGCCGTGGGGGTTATAGCAATGAGTATAAGCAAGAGCCTCTCTGCATCCCATGCCTGGGCATCAGCTGTAAACATTGCTCTTATCGCTCTGAGAGAGTGAACGCTGACGGCACAATAGGCAGTTAATTTCAGTAGTTAGAAGAGGCCCCGCTAAGAAGCGAAGTTACTGAACAAAATTGGTTCTCTTTTACCTCAAACCAGGACACAGGGAGAGTTTCCTTCCATTAAGGCTCTTTTTATTAAAATAAATATTTATATTATATAAAGAAATAAATACTTCTCTTTTCACATTAGATCACTCCCTGGAGGCAGCAAAACAAGCCAACCCCAAACCAGCCCAAAGGACAGGGGCTTTGGTGAGAAATCAAGAGATGGTAAACGCTTTCTTTCTGTGGTCGTGACAAATCCAGTTTTAGGAATCAAGTAGACGGTAGATATTCCAGAAACAGAGGAAAACTCTCTTTGAGGAGACGGTAGTTCAGCACGTTGTCCTTGGGAAGGTAAGTTGGGCAAACACAACTGTAACCACCACCACAGATGTTTCCCATTTGTCTGTAATGTGGTCGCGTGCGCTGCGAGGCGCGAGCGTGCGGCTCAGCCATGGAAGTTGACGATGTTCCTTCTTCACTCTGCCCTTAACGAGGTCACACCCACCTTTCTGGCTCTTGCTTAAGGTGCGTTAGCTAATTTCAAAGAGAGTTACTGTCTCCAAAATAAGGGGGGGGGGGGGGTGGTGGAGGTGGGGAAATAAACTGTCTTAACCACTACTTCATAATTTGAAGAGGAAAACTTGTGTACCAAAACCCCAGAGTTACTGTCTCCAAAATAAGGGAGGTGGGGGGAATAAACCATCTTAACTTCTCCTTCATAACCTAAAGAGGAAAATTCATCTAAGAAATGTAACTAAAGGTCTAAGAAAACTAACTAAAGGTCTAAGAAAAGTAACTAAAGGTCTAAGAAATGTAACTAAGGTCCAAGAAACGTAATTAAAATAAGAACTCTAATAGTCCATGTGCCACAGCAGCTGTTGGTGGATTATCTCCCACACCATCTTCTTGCGGAAGTATGGCATGTGAGTCTGAAAAGAGAAGAGAAATCCATTAAATAATGACATCACGGTAGAAAGAGGCGGCAAACAGGCATAAACGCCCAGCGGAGTCCTTAATATGAAGTTCCCTTTAAGAACTGTCAACCGTTTGGGTACAACACCCCACGCGGCTCCTAAGAGGGTGACACGACAACCCGACAAAACCAGATTGACTTGACTGCGCGACAGCTTACAAGCACGCTAATAAAAGACCGGTGTAAAACGAAATCAAGAAAAAGAAGCGGTGTCTTGACTGGTCAAAGGGTAGAAGCCATTTCTCCAAAAGATATCGAGCCCAGATATGCCAAACCCGCTGGCGGCAGTATCTTGCCCGAGAGGAATCTCACCGGCAGCAGCTCCCAAAGGCGGGGATGGAGAACCACAGCTCTGCCCTGCCCAGGCCACTTGGAAGTTCTGACCCCAGCAACTACGCACCGAAACGGGGCACGAAACCTCAGCCCCTGCCCCGGACACAATTAAGAGCTGCTGCGTAACCTCCCCGGCTCCTGTCCCTGCGCGAAAGGGGCTGGAGGGGTTTATGACCTTCACTCACCTGGGTAAAGTTGAACGGTTTCTCTCTGGCGATGTACTCTGCGTATTTGCACATAAAGACGCCGCAGTCGCTTCCGTTCAGCTGCTGAGGGATCTCCTAAGGAATGCAAAGAAGATGGAGGATTTCCCTCTATCTCAAAAGAAAAGCAACTTGGAAGCAGCGCACATTACCCACACCGACACTGCGCTCACCGCACACTCCTGACCCTACTTGCGTAATCCCGAATACCCACTCCCGCCCATGAGGAACAGACCCAGTTCACTGCACACCATCCCTCCCCTCTGCCTCCCGGACTTGGACACTACAATCCAAATTCTTGGCAGGCCCAGAAGGGGCAGCAGCCCTCCTCCCTGCGAGGCCTCTCGAGGTTCGCACCGCCTTTTTCTTAAGTGACCTTTCTTAAATCCGGTCTTTAGGGACTGCTTTTTACTATCAACTCCTCGAGAAACATCAGCTCAGCCCTTTCTTTGTCACGTGCCAGGATCTGGGCCCCAAAGAAGCACTGACAGTTCCCATTTCAAACCCAAGTGGTGCTCACGTACATGTGGCTCCATGCTGTGAAGAGTCCACTGCAAAACATTCAGCTCCAGGTTTCTTTTTTCCTGGCTTTCTTTTTGCAGGTATTGGCTGGTTAAAACAAAAGGGAAAAAAAAAATCCCTTTTCATCTCTGTAATTTAGGCCAACAACAAAATAAAGTGGCTGAAGGATCACAGGAAGACAAACGGCAGGACAGTAAAATGTCAGAGGATCCTCACAGCAGCTGATTTAAGGCTGATTTTGAGGAAAAATCCCAATCTGAAACTTACAAACACAGGGAGAGGCTGTGAGCTAATGGTCAAGAACAAGGCCAACGATTCCATTGCTTCAGAGAGGTCAAAAAGCCCCAAATCACATGTTATCAGAGGACAAAGAGACAAACCAAGCAAGGAACTGTAATGCCATAATTCCACCGTGTGCCTTCATCCCACATACTGGGATCCAACTAACAAAGCCGGTAGACGTGTGCCATGGGGCTATGGTGGATTTGGCTGTGCCTATCACGGGAAGGTGGCAGAATCCAGGCACCCCAGACCCTGGGTGCAGGGGACGCTGTGACACCAGATAAGCAGTCGATGCCAGACAACTCGCAGCAAGCAACGCCAAGATTCCGGGTTGGTTATCTACAAGCCATGTGAAAACTTGCAGTCGCCTTACGGGGACTCAATCTAAAATCCCTCTCCTCATTCACACCAGAAAAGCAGTGACGGAGAGGTTACTTACAGCAAAGTCTGACAAATCTTGTCCCCTTTCTGGCCCAGAGAGTCCAAGTACATGATGGTCTTCCTCCTGAGATCTATGACCTGTTATTAAAAGGTGACCATTAGACAAAGCACAACCTTCTGCCGCACACCCCCCAACACCTACATGACTTCTCTTGCCAGTTTTTGCTCCCCGTCCAATTCTAAAGAAAAAGCCCGTGGGACTCACGGCTAGTGTCCAGTGCGCTTTCAAGTTTACAGGCACGAAGATGATGTCCTGCTTGAAGACATCCACACTTCTGGTCCATCTTCGTACTGCATCGTAGCCCCCAGATCTTAGTTTGGCATAAAAGAAAGTACTGAAAGCGTGGACCGCTGGATATCCTTCCTTCTTGCCTCTTTCCATCAGCAGACCCATGTAGAAATTAACGACCTGTACCATAAAGAGGAAACGTGAGGTGTGAAAATAAGACGCTGCCTTCCCCAACCAAAAATACAGCACTACCTCTTTTCTGGCCACCCTCAAGCACGCAGCGGAGAGAACTCCAGCCTCAGCTGTCGGCTTTTGTTCCCAGAATTTCACACGGGGCTACATCGTCAGTTTGATCAAAACACCTGCCCCCCACACCAAAAACCCGGACGAACTCCGGGAAGCTGCGTCATACAAGAAGTAACGGAACTTCCAGAAACGCTCGACCCTTCAATACCTCAAATAAGATTTCTACAGAGGTTTTTAGGCTCTGCCACGGAGGTCGTCAAAGAACGTTGACGGGACTTCTGTACACGGCAGAGGGGTATTTTTCAATAAAGGCTGAGTGAGACTAGCCCTGTGCTGCAGCTGGTTTTACCTCATCGTTTAGCCAGCAAAGGTTCCTGAGCGTGCGGATGTCTTCGCGAGTGACCTTTAGTTTGAAGGCACTGCTCATGATCTCATCTGGCTCACCTCTGCCAAATGCGGCACTGACCTCTCTCTCCATGGCCTGAAAGGAACAATTCAATGGGGAAGGACTTGTGAAACAGCGCATGGAGCACGCTGACCTGGGGGCAGCTTTCCACTGAAACACGGCCTGTAAATTCAGCTCAGGTGACAGAGCAACTGCCTTCGACGGTTTCTTGGCTAAGTCAGCGATAGCGCTTTTGCCTTGCTTGGTTGGCTTCAGCATCCCAACTTTGAACTTTAGAGCCCAGGCTTGCTGCCATTTCTTTTCACCAAGGACGTTGGGATAAAACCCGTAAACTCAGCAAACACGCTCAAGCAGCTGAAAATGGAACACAACTCTGGCAAACCCCTTTCCCACGTGCTGCCGCAGCCCTCGCAAAGAAACCACTACGGATGGTGGTATAAAATACTCTGATCTGCAATAGCATCTCCTTCTTGCTTGAATCTGGGTGAGCAAAATAAGAAAACCACCCAGTTTCCCTTGTACCCAGCATCAACGCTGCAGACTTTGTAAACTCTGCATTTGCCCGCCCTTTCCAAGTCCATCCTCAACAGGCAGGAAAAGGTGGGGGGAGCTCAATTAGACTGCAACTCCAAAGAATAAAAGCAGCCAAAATTCATACAAGCAGGGGAAACTGAACTCCCACTCCCTGGGGAACGGCACCACGGACCAGCACAAGCTGATCTTTCAGGTTCTATCACCACAGTAGGACAAGAGGCACATCCAATATAACTGGATGAGTCGGGTTAGCACTGCTCTGGAGACTGGTGTTCAACCTGGACTCATTTTTTGTCCCGCTAACAGAAGGCCCACAAACCCTCAGGGCAGCACAACTGAAGGAGCGCTGGAGCACACGAAATCCTTCAAACCAGCTTTAGTGCTGACCCTCGCACTGCAAAGTCACAGCCACAAACACTCGCTAACAGGTTCAATGCAAGTTCTTCAGATTTCAAAAAGCCTCAAGAACCACCGAGAATAGGAGGAGTTCCCTGCAGCTCTGTCACAACCTTCTCTTTTGTCTAACAGACTGTTGGCTGTGGTACCTCTGTGAGCGGAGGAAAGCGTTCCGCTGTTTTTCCCAGGCTTGGCACTTTCTTTCCTTCCACACTGAGGCTGGCTGACTTTTTGGACCGAACAGGTATAGGATGTCCTTGGAATAACGCATCTTCTGAGATTTCAGTCCCATGCTGCCTCTGTTAGACAAACGGACGTTAAGCTAGCAATCAAGCACAGATTTGTTTGCTCGGGGACAGGACAGAAAACTGGAAGGGTTTTTGTACACACATCCAAACAGCAAACTCCAAAGTGACTTTTTATTGACGACTGCATTCCAACTGTGCACCCATGGAGTGCTGCACTCGGAGGCAAGAGAGGCAGAGAGCTCGTTTGGCTTGGGCTAGCGTTAAGAACCCCAGCAAAGCCACCACGTGTAGGTACCAAGTTGAGAGTGAGATTACGATTTCTGATTTCCATGATTAAAATTGTATTTTTGACCTCAATCCTGACCAGAGGTGAAAGTCAAAGAGATGTACTTCCCATCCCAGCAAACAAGATACGACTAAAGACACCCCAGTCCAGCTTTGCAGGTCAACTAAGGCTGTGCGCTAAAGATTTTGAGGCTATACCCAACACATCAAAGGGGAAGAATCAAAATGCTATAGTGTAGTGTGCTCCTAATAGTCCAGAAACAAAATTAACGGCAGCAGAAAACACTTGGCCATAGCGCTACTCATCAAATAATGCTCCCGCTTTCCTGGGGAAAAAAAACCTGGGCAAATACAGATATTGTTGAGTGAGTCATGTGAAGTGGAGAGTGCGCTGAAGTTTCTGATCACAAATAGCTGTATTTTCCTTGTGAAAAACACAAGCTTACCCCTGCGATGGTTTGTTTCGCTGCTCCTTCCTTTTCCTGAGAGTTTTCTTCTGGTGTGCAGTACCTGCCAGGAGAGGGAGAGAGAGAAGTGAGCTGTGTATCTGTCCTCTCCCACGGAATTCTCAAGAATTCACCCTCTGGACAAGAAAGGCTTTTTCAAGGCTTATTCTGACTACAGCCCCAGTTGCACACATCAACATGTGACAATATTGCCTCAACTTCCAGCACCGTTCTTTCTTAGCAGCAAGACTGGGATAGAATGAAGAGCTGGGAGCTTTGGAATTTTTATTTTTTTTCCATCTACTTGTACAAGACTCCTTTCCCTTCTCTTTATCATTTGCATTATTTGGAAAACAGGGAAGCAACCAGCACTTCCTCTATCGAGGGCTTTGTGATCTACTGCTGATAAACACTGCACGCTGGGTGTTCTACTGCAAGGTGTAACAGGAACATCTGCAACTAGACTTGCATCCAAACAGAGTGAGCTTCGGGAAACTAAGGCCAGCACACTGAATTCCAAATGGGACAGCGACAGGATGTTTACTCTCCTTCTACAGGCCAGTCAAGAGAGTGACTATCCCCATTTGGAGAGGATTGTCATTCAAACCACACAGACTCTGAAGAGCAAACAAATACACAGACATTAAAGTTGTCCAGATATATGTCCCTGCTTCAAAAACAAGAATTCACATTGTCACCAAAAGACCCCTTTTTTTCAGGATGGAGACCTACACCAGACTCTCACGGTATTCTACGCTCATTGTGCTTTAACGGCTTTCAGTCCAGCATGGTAAGAGGAGATATCACAAGCTTTGTCAAATCGTTTCAGTTAGTAACTAAATCCCCCTCAAAAAAGGCAAGAAAATGTTCCTTTTACTTGAAGGCATCATTCTCTATCAGTATTTTCTTTCCTTCTCTCCCCTCCAGCTTAGGGGAACCACTATTTTAATTTAAGCACACAACAGTGCCGCACAGCTAAATATAGCACTAGTTTTTAAAGCGGGGAGAAGAACGGGGACAGAATTAGCTAAAAAACAGGACTGCCGCAACTGAGTCTCTCTGCTCCCATCTACGCTTTCTCCTCTCTCATGTAAGGGCAGGTCACTGCAGAAAGATGCGTGCATCTTACCGCCGTACAAAATCTCTCCCTCTAGCTGCACCTACTGCCCCCAAAACCCGTTTCTCTCAACACCACAAAGCCCTCAGAACTCAGACTCCTGCCAGCTCAGACAGCCCACACCAATGAGGCCGCTGGCCTCTCAAAACCAAACGCACACTGCCTTTTTCCCCCTCCTAGTCAAACCCCACGCATCCTCTAAGTCCCAAAAACTGCCTCAAGTCCCACCAGGCTTTACAAGCTCTCTCATCCTTATGCTCAGGATGCGAGTTTCCAAGTGAAAGAAATGAAACGTCAACTCCTTGATGGCTCGGCAGAACGACTCACAAACAAAAACGGATTCTGCACATCCAAGGACAACTTGGGACGGCCACCACTCGCACCCTTACTGGCTTTCTTCCCACAGCAAATACCACACCAGCACAACCCTCTTTGTCACGCAGCACGGCTCTCGCATGGCAGCTGTGTTGGAGATGCAACTGGCTTGCGAGCAATTCCGGAGCCACAAGCTAGCTACTCCTCTTTCACAGCACTGAGACGATCACATACCATTGGTCATCTCCGAGACTCTACCAGGGGGTGAAAGACATACGCACACAGAGCCAAAAGAAACAAGAACCATCATTAAAAGAGACTTTACCTGATCGTATCACCTCTCTGCGACCACTGTGGGCAGCAAACATCTATACATTCGACACCTGCACAGAAAAGCAGTAGGAAGAAAACAAGAAGTCGACTTTGAATCACCATCAGATTTACATAGCTCTCCATTTCTGAGTGATAAATAAAAAACCCCAAAACTTTGAATGCTGACTGTATGGTCAGGAAGTTCGAATTCTGGCAAGCGCTTTGAACTTGGAACATCATCTGTGAGTGTATAAGAAATGCCCTATTCCCATTTGAAGTCTACCTACAAAGTGGAACAGATTGGAATCACGGGGATACTCACCGGTCCTTAGTGTTGGACGTGGATAGACCTCTCCTCTGTATTTTGGTTCTTCCACACGACTCATAGTCGTCACTGGCTCCTTGGAGGAGGTTTGAACACTTTGGGGCAGTAAACAAACAACAGAGGAGAATCACAATTTTTATATGTGGGGCATTTGTTATCAGTGCATACCAATTCATGGTGGCTTTTGGGGTTTTTCTTTGAAAAGAAAAAAATATTCTTTGCACATCCAACAAATATCTGCATCAACCTGAGGAGGCCACTTTACTCTGTGGGACGAGACAGCGTTCATTTCAACCAGCCTTGACCAATTCTGCTCAATCTATTTGTTAAAGATTATGCTGACAGTGAGAATGGCAATGTCCACAACATCCACACTGCTGGGACATTTTACTTCAGACCTGCCCTGCTCTGACCTCAGGGACTATATGCTCAGTAGCAGTTGGAGTGCATTAGACACATTCCCCAGGAACCTCCTCTGGTTTACCTTCCTCTGAAAGGAATCTCTTTCTCAGGCTCCAGATCTGCTCCAAAATATGAGCCACACCACAATAAGCAACGACTGGGAGATTAGACGCCAAAAGCAGACTCTTGACCCGCTCTCAAATGTTATTGCCATTGCACTTAAAATTACATGAGATACTGTTTTCTGTATCATTTTCATGATATGGATTTTCATCTGAAGTGGCGGATTCTGGTGCAGCGCGCTCCTTAATGGGTGGCCTCAGGGGTAAGAAGCTGTCTGGAGCAGGTTTGATGCTCTGTTTGCCGTTCCGGCTTGTGCTGAAAACATCAACGCAAAAGAAATCGTATCCAGAGAACATTCCAATATGCACCTCCACCACCAACTACTATGTCAAGCACGTACACCGATGACGAATGAGACAGACACGAGATGTTCATGACTTTCAGATGAAGACCTGCTGTCTTCAACTGGCTAATGGGGAAATACAGAGAAGTAAAAGTGAAAATCACAACAACTGCCTTGAAGATACGGTGTCAATTGTGTCCCCAGCCTCCTCTCAAGTTCAACGCTTCCTCTTACCGCAGACCTTTAATCTCTAGCTAATCTCCTGTGTCAATTAAGTAGCTGGGTTTAAAGAAAAAGTTGAAAATTGGTTCTTCGGGGAGGAAGCAGCTGGAGACCTCCCTTACCATAGGCAGTAAACCTTTTGGGGAAGAAGTCAAAGAAAACAGAAGGATTTTTACCTCGGACATGGAATTGTCTTGTGAGGACGGGATAGTGTTTCCTTAGTCAAGTGAGCATGGGTCCCACACGGCATTTGACCTATGAGAGAAGAGCGTAAGGCATCAGAAACTATAAAAGGGAACTGAAGAGTTTTATGGGTTTACAGTAAGGAGCTTCACCAAAGATAAATTGTCATTTTCTCTCTCACATCATCAGGTTTCCACACCGGCAACTACAGCAAGTTGTGCGCACAAGGTATTGCCAGCTGAAACCTGAAATACAAAAGGCTTCTCGGGATCTACGACCTAAAAGGAGCATTGAAAACAATTTGCTTCTGGCAAGCTAACAGTGGACCTATCAGAAGGGAAGGACTGCATCCAAGGCAGCTCTGGTACTGAGATGACAAGATACACGCTCAGCTCCACTCCAGAAGCAATGCAAGGGTGCAGGTAAGAAACAGAGGTCACGCTCAAGTATTCCCAGATGCTGCCTCGTCCCGTGCCTGCCATAATCCCTACAGAACCCTAGGGGTAGACTTGGACAGTACACAAGGTAGGGTGAAAATGAAACAAGTCGTATAACTTGATGTCAGCCTTACCAATTTGCAGCATTGATATATCAAGCGACGAAAATCTTGGTCTTTTAGATGAAGTCTCAAAAGAAGTGGACCGAGGCTTAAAAGAAAACAAAAAAAAGTACCAATGTGAGTATAACCTGAATGTGAATCCAAGCAAACACACTTCCTGAGACTTAGTCAGCTCTACTGTGAATTGGGGACCATGACTTGCTGGGTCAGATTGCAGAAGAATGCCAATCTTTGCAGGATCTCTGACAGGTATGCTTTAATTTTTGAATACAGGCTCTCATACATGCAGCAATTAAAAAAATACAAGCTTGTCACTCAGTAATCACTCAGTCAGCTCCTAAACATTGCAAAGTGTGATAATTCAGCCCTTGAAAAATATATTTGGTACAAATATGAGTTAACAACTCTCTCGGGAATGAAGAATTAGAGCCCGACAGTCTCTTAGCCCTCTTACCCCATGGGGCAATAAGAAAAATAGCACTACACCTTTGAACCAAACTAGGGAGTCAAGCAGTCGGTGGCTCATTTTTACAGAGCCAAAGTCCTACAGGAATCCTCTCATGGACTGGTGGATAATGAGCAGAAAGAGGTCTATCCACAGGAAGTATGCAGTTTTTCTTGTAAGGTAGTGTATTTTGATGCCTTAACCGCAAGCTCGAGAAAGAGAATAACAGTTTACAAACACACTAAAACTATAAACTTGAACAAGTGTCAAGTATCTGGAAGACAACACACATTTTGCTCCTTCCGCAGCTGCCAGTGCCGGAGCAGAGGACGCAGACTTGAGTAAGGCAAACCCAGCCCACATCATAGCTGCCTGCTAGAAATGGAAAAGAACCACCTACAGCTGTACAGGCTCAGAGCAGGCTCAACCTCAAGATGCAGTAGGGAGAGCCGCTTGCTCTTGCACCTTGCACAGATCATAATATATCAAACCCCTCGCTAACCTCTTCCGCAGACTCTGGGAATGGAGCATCTTCGCTGACAGAAGCCGCCGGGCGTTTGGTTGCCTTGGTCGGCAACTGCACCACAGCAGAAACTTCTTCAGCTTTCTCCTTCCGCTCAGAGATGGCATAATCTAAAAAACAAAGACAGGCCGTATAAGAACAGGATAGAAAACCAACAGAGGTACATTGCGAATACAGCCAGGAGGGAGCACACAGCTTTGATTTAAAATACTCTTTCTGCTGACACACGCGGGCTCACCGCCAGAGACCTGGGCTATCTCCTGCTGGCAGTAAAAGTACTGTGCCCTGCCACAGTCACCGCAGATAACGTCATACAGAGGGCTAAGCCCTACCATACACCCTCAAGCCATTGGCTATAGGGATAGATAGCCACAAGGAAAGAACAGCTTGAAAAGCCACAGTTTCAGGAACAATGCCAGAGCACAAAAGCCAGACTTTTCCAAGGGACACGAAACCTCAGGAAAATCAGGCATATTCAATACTTCTGTAATGTGCAATACCTGATGTTTTCTTTTTCGGCGGACTCTCATCACCATCGTCCACAGGTATCCAAACACTGAGGAGAGAACACACACAACAGTGTTTTGCAGCCCTAGGGAAGCTCCCAAGAGGCTGACTTCCCTTCACAGGGCCCAAACTTCCAAAGTTACCTTTCCTATCCCGTAGGTCCCCCCCTCCAAGCGCCCCTGGGATCATCTCAGGCACACACACACCTAACTGCACCCCTCCTCAACACCCCCCAACCTCTCCCAGCCAAGGGCCGCTCTCAGATAGCTAATTATCCCGCTGGAGCACATTAGGCCTCTTTTTCTCATTCGGTTAATGCTTCCTAACTTTTTACATTTGTTCCCATCGCCAAAAACTTAAGTTCATATGTAAAGTTCTCCTCTTTCCTCGGGGAAAGCAGCACACCAGAGATTACTACGCCATCTCATTTCCTAAATCACTACACTGAGTTGCAAAGAAAAGTCTAAGGATGACAGGAAATAAAAGGTGGGAAAGCAACTCATGCATACACCCACTTCAATCACTTTTTCCTTTGGGAATGGAGCACAAAGGTTGGTCCGAGGTGGGTTTTTGCCTCTATTTGCCCTCCCAAATGTCATGACAGACGGCAAGGATTCTTTGAAGAATTCTTTGGTCATTCTTACACAAAGGAATTTCTTTTAAACTGTTACGCCCCCGAACCCTGCTGATATCATTGCTTCTGGACTATCTTCTCTCTGTATCAGGAGCACAAAGAAGTCCCTAACAGCACCTTTCATACAACATCAAGAGTATTGGCTATTACTATGCTATTAAAGTCAGGCAGAAAATATCGGGGGGTAGGCATTAGAGGCAAATACCCTCCCATAAAGATGCATTCTTACTCAGCATATTTCATACTTCAGAAGGCAAAAGTAAAGAAGGCAAAATCTTTGTATCCTCCTGCTCAATTGTTCGCAGGAGCTAACTCCTTCTGAGCTGCTCTCCAGGCTCAAGGCTACGTCCTGAGAGAAGCGCAGTTTCAATACCTGACGGCACTTACGGCAACTGCCTGTGAACAGAAATGCCGCTTTCTCCAGCTTTACCAGAGCACCCGGCACCTGGGAGAGCCTTGTTTTGTCCTTTTTTACTTTACCAGCCACTTGGAGGTTTAGAATCAGTTTGAGGGCGAGAAAAGAGGAATTCTCTCCTGGGAAGTTGTACTAAGCTGCTCCCCGCTCCTTCACCACTCCAAGTCTCCACCCCCTCTTTTTCCCTTTTCAAGCCCCCGCTGTGCAGACGGAAAGCCAACGAGGGGGTGGCTTTGCCCACGGATTCGGGGGGAACATCTGGAAGCCACAGTCATCTCGGCATCACAGGGGAACGACTCTGACTGCGGCCCGGGGCGAGCCCACAGCGGCAGGAGCCACAGCCGCCGCACAGGGCCGGAAGGACGGGGCTGCCGGGCTGGGAGAGGGCGGGGGGGGCACGGGGCTGCCGGGGCCCACCACGAGCCCCACCGCCCCGGAGGGGGGGCTCTGGGCGGGCAGAGGGGCCGAGGCCAGAGCCAGGGGAGCCCCAGAGCAAGACCCCGCCCTGCACCCGAGCCCACAGAGCGACTAACGCCGCTCCCGGCCGAGGCGCCGGGCGGGCTCCCGCAGGCCCCAGGCGGAGGGGGGAGTGGGCGCCGGGGCGATGCCCGGGGGCGGCCCTGAGGCGGCGGGGCGGCTCGCTGCCCTGGGGGGCGGCCTCTTGCGCGGCGGCGGGGCCGGGGGCGGCGAGGAGGGCGCCGAGGGCCCCCCGCAGTCATCGGTACAGGGGCGGCTGAGGGGGGAGAGAGGGGCGGGGCGGTGGGTGCGCGCAGGCGCGCCGCGTCTGTGCTCTGCCTGAGGGAGCCGTTAGCGGCCGCCCGGCCCGCTTCTGCCCTGTCCTGCGGTGGGGCCGGGCCGGCGCCGTCCCGCCTCGCCCTCCTGTGTCTGGGGGAGGCGCTGGCCCTTCTCCGAAAGCCTCGAGCCGGGCCCCGGCTGGCAGCTGGGCGCCGGGAGGCGGGGGGTGCCCGGAGGCGGGGAAGAGGCGTGTCTGCCCTCGGGGAGAGGCCCCCCCAGAGGCCGGAGGGGGCCCCCCAGAAGCCCTCCAGAGACGGAGGGGCCCCCCAGAAGCCTCCCAGAGGCGGAGGGGCCCCTCGGAGAGCGGAGAAGCCTTTCGGCGTCCCGCAGGACTGAGGCGAGCGGCACCGCCCGGCGGCGCGGGCTCTTGCGCGCCCCCTCCTGCCTCCTCTGCTCGCGGTGGGTGAGGGAATGCCAATCCCGGGCTTACCGAGCCCTTTCCTCCGCGCTCGCACGGCGCTTTGCGCCCCTCTGGCGGGGAGCTCCGGTGGCCACATCCGGCTGCGCCATGGCTGCGGCGCGACTGGAAGGACGCGGACTGCGTTCGGCGTTCCACCATGGTGAGCGGCTGTGACGGAGCGGCGCCCGACCGCCGGCCGCGGGCAGCCCCGCTCGAGCCGCTGCTGCGGGGGCCGGCGAGCGTGTGGTGAGTGCTGAGCTGTGTGCTGGGGGGTTGGCTGGCTCTTGGGGCGCTGCCTTGCTCCTAAGGGGGCTTTGAAATGCGGTGCTCGCCCCTCGTTAACGAGCTGTTTCCTGTGGGGTGGAAATGTGCGGCTGTTGCTGCAGCCCCGTCCTGGAGAGGCTTTTTTTCCAGGGCTGGGAGCGAGAGCGGCGTCCAGGCTGGGCAGGGGAGCTGGGTCTGCTCCTCCCCGCCCTGAGAAATGGTGGTTTGCAGGTAGCATCTGGCTGCACTTGCTGGAACGCAGAGCAGGAGAGAGTTGTGTCCTGGTTTTCCCCTACAAATGCAGGACACAGACGAAAACATGGCAGTGGGGAGGGTGTGGGGGTAACTGGGAGCCCCCATGTGCCTCCCAGCCCCATCGCGCTGGGTCGGGGCTGCAGCTCACCCCAATGCACCCTCGAGTGCACCCACGCTCTGTGAGGGGGGGTTTCAGGGCCTGAAGGGTTGTCCCCGTGTCCCTGCCGGGCTCACGGTGGTGGCACGCTGCTGTGCGTGGGGCTGGGAGTGGCCGGGAAGGGTCTGGCACGCTGGGGCTGTCACTGAGCATCGTTTTCTCTGCCACCATAGAGCTCCTCGGTGTACCTCTTGGGTGTGTATGGAGCCCCCCCCCCGGCCGGTGCCTTCCCCAATCAGCACCCAGTAAGTGCCTGGCACCCCTTTCCAGGAGATCTTCGCTTGGGCACCTTGGGAGAGTGGGCAACCACCACCATCATGGGATGGTAGCATGGGGACAGCCACCTCCCTTGTCCCTTGTCTGGCTGGTCCCCTGACCCTCTCGCTCTTCTGTGCCTCTTCAGCTTCCGGAGCAAGAGTTTGTGAACCTATTCATCAGGACGCAGGTGGTGGGGGCCATAATCGGGAAGAAGGGGCAGCACATCAAGCAGCTGGTGCGGTTTGCAGGTGCCTCCATCAAGGTGAGGAATGCGCTGCGGGGCTGGTCCTGTGTTTCGTGCCTCAGTTTCCCCTCCCCACTGCCAATGGCAGGGAATGGGAGTCTGCGGGTTGCAGTGTTGCTCCCCAAATTATCGTAGAATGGTTTCGGTTGACAGAGACCTTGAAGACCATCCAGTCCCACCCCCCTGCCCTGATCAGGGACACCTCCCACCAGCCCAGGTTGCTCCAAACCCTGACCAACCTGGCCTTGAACACCTCCAGGGATGGAGCAGCCACAGCTTCTCTGGGCAACCTGGGCCAGTGATTTACCACCTTCACAGTGGAAAAACTTCCTCCTGATATCTCATCTGTATCTCCCCTCTTCCACTTTGAAGCCATTCCCCCTTGTCTTATCACTCCATGCCCTTGTAAAAAGTCCTTCCCCAGCTCTCCTGTAGCCTTTTAGGGACTGGAAGGGGCTCTAAGGTCTCCCCGGAGCCTTCTCTTCTCTGGGCTGAACCCCCCCCAACTCTCTCAGCCTGTCCTCCCAGCAGAGGGGCTCCAGCCCTTGCAGCATCTCCGCAGCCTCCTCTGGCCCATCTCCATCAAGTCCGTGTCCTTCTGCTGTTGGAACCGCCTGAGCTGGAGGCAGCAGTTGAGGTTCTCATCAATCAGCACTGCCAGGTCCTTCTCCCCAGGGCTGCACTCCATCCATTCTCCACCCAGCCTGGATTTGTGCTGGGGATTGCCCCGACCCATGTGCAGGACCTTGCACTTGGCCTGGTTGAACTTCAAGAGGTTGGCATGTGCCCACCTCTCCAGGCTGTCATTAGTAGAAGGCCAGGTCTGCAGCACCCCAGTTATCAGCCCAGCTCAGGTGGGAGGGGATGCTCCTGCATGGGGGGGTTGCCCTGCGCTGGGGGGGGGACATCCCACTGAGGGAAGGTCTTGCCGAAGCGGGGGCCGTGCTCACGCTCCTCCCCCATCCCTTCCCAGATCACCCCGTCAGAAGGTCCCGAGGCCAGTGAGCGGATGATCATCATCATGGGGCTGCCCGAGGCTCAGTTCAAGGTGCGCTGGGTGGGGGGGACAGTAAGGGACAAGATGAGAGCGTCCCTGTGGTCACCACTGTGCTGCCAGCCTGGCTTGGCCTCCCTCAGTGCCGGGGGAGCTCTTTGCTGGGTACAGTGGTTTTGATGCTGCTGGACATGGGGTCATTGTCAGCTTTGGGGATGGAGAGGCACAGCGGGCGCTGCCTGATGGTTTTCCTTCCTGTCCGTCTCCTCCCCAGGCCCAGGGGTGAATATTTGGGAAGCTGAAAGAGGAAAACTTCTTTAACGCGAAAGAAGAAGTGAAGCTTGAAGCCCACATCAAGGTGCCTTCCTTCGCCTCCAGCTGCGTGGTAGGCAAAGGTGGCAAGACAGTAGGTGTGTGGGGGTGTGTGCATGGGTGTCCCCCCCTCTCTTTGCCCCGGGGACGCAGAGTTGGGTGTCAGCTGTCACCCCTGCCCACCCCAGGGGGACAAATCCCGGGTGCACAGTGGTTTCAGCGATGTCTTGACCCTCAGCCCCCACGTCCTGGTGGTGGTTCTTGTTGGTCCCAAGGAAGGGGGAGACACACAGGGTGCCTGGTGCCGTGGTGACACCGACAGTGGAGGATTTTGGCTCTTCCACAAGAAAAACACTCTTGTGGTTCGCTCCAGGTGAACGAACTGCAAAACAACCAGTGTGGAAGTCCATGTGCCACGAGACCAAACCCCAGACGAGAACGAGGAGGTCATCGTTAAAATCATTGGGCATTTCTTTGCCAGTCAGGTACGGTTTGGCCGTGGCTTCACCTGATATTCCCCGGCCACTTTCATCCACCGAGGAAAGGCGCGGGGTGGCTGAGCCCAGCAGCACCCGAGCGTCCTGCCGCTCTTCTTTCAGGTGGTCCCTGTGCCCCCAAGAGGCACTGAAGGTGTTTCAGTAGCTCCCCCAGGCTGTGGGAGTGCTGAAATTGAAGATTGGCTCGATTGAGCTAAAAATGGGTGTTTTGAATGCTGTGCAGAGCGGCACCCAGGGTGTGAATGGAATCCTCAGTGCGGGCAGAGCCACGCGCATCCCACCTGGGTGCATCTTCCATAACCTTGTCTCCTGTCCACTCGAGAGGGATGGTGGCCCCCCAGAAAAATTCAGGTGGTCTTGAGGAGCGGTGGAGGAAGCACAAGTTTAAAAAAAAACAAACAAACAAAAAACAAAAAACAAACAAACAAAAAACAAACAGACAAAAAAAAAAACCTTGAAATTACTTACAGCTTGTCCAGAGTGACAAGTTGGGAGTGGCGAGATGCTCGGTGGGGGCTTGGGGGTGGGTGGTAGGGGGAGAAACAGTGCCCTGACCCCCACCTCTTGCTTTTCCCCTCTCCTCCCCAGGACTGCACAGCACAAGATGAGGGAAATGCTCCAGCAGGGGAAGCAGCAGGAGCAGAAACACGCTCCGGGAGCCCCGGCCTCGCAGCACAGCAAGGGAGGCTCCCGCAATGATGCCCAGCACTGCCCAATGAATGTAACCCCACTGCCAGACTTTGCCCCCCCTCCCCCACCCCCAGCAGGTCAGGGGAGCAAACCAAAGAGCCCTCCCAAACACACCTCCCCCCCCACCCCCCCATTCCACGTGGCACTGTGAGGATGCGCAACCGAGGGGTGTGGGGAGGGCTCTCTCCATCACCTCCCGACACTATCCCTTTAGTTGGACTAACATAGGCAGAGAGAGAGAGAAAGAGAGGTTTTATTATTCTTTTTTAAAAATTTTTTTATTTCCTAAAAGCCACCCGGTTTTCATCCCAGGCACGGCCAGAGGAGCTCGCCCAGTGTTGAGGGGGGGAGGTTGGGCTGCGTCACGCAGCGCAGCGGCTCATCAGTTTTTAGAATTAATGTAACAATAACGAAACTAACGGCGATTTTTAAGTTTTTTAAGGATTTTAATTCTTTATTTATTTCATTTCAGAGGGGGTGGGGGCAGGAGGAGGATGTTTATTTTTTAGCACAAGCCGGCTTTTCTAGAGGTTAAAGGAAAGGCCGTGCTCGGCCGTAAACACTTTGGGGAATGATCCCGGTTGTAAGGAGAGAAGGGGGAAAGAGGGGCAGGGGTGGAAAGCCAGATTTCCAAGAGGTTGTCAGCCCAGGGCTGGGGGAAAAAAAAAAAAACACACTAGCAAAATAATATTTTTTTTTTTAATTTCAAAAATAAAACGCATACAACCCTCAACCCCAGATGACACACACACAACCACACACAAAAACTACCTCAGGGTTTACCTCAGCACATTGCGCTTCTGTTTCCCTTTTAGAGATTTTGTGTGCCTTACAAAACTGATAGCTGGCACATTATTTTTGTTTCTTTTCTTAATAAAAAAAAAAAAAAGAGTTGGAAAACACACTCTACTGAGTGCGAGGCGGGAGAAGGAAAGCAATCCCACGGGTGCCAGAGCTCTTCCATAGTCTCCTTCTGCTGGCTGAGAGCCAGGGGCTGTTCCTTCGGAGAAAGCTTGAGAGATGTTTAAAAAGAGAAAAAGGAAAAAAAAATAAAAGAAAAAAAGGGGGGGAGGAAAAAAACGAGGGGAAAGAAGAAAAAAGGGAAAAAGATAAAAAGGGGGGAAAAGAAAAAAAAAAAGGGAAAAAAACCAACAACCCCAAATTAAAAAAAAGAAAGGTAGAAAGGAAAAAAACCCCTAAAAAACCCAAGCAAAGTAAGTGGTGAAAGCCGTCGGGCAAGAGGAGGGACGAGAGCCAGCGGTGAGGTGGCGCTGCCAGCGCCGGCCCCGGGGGCTGTGACACCACACTGCAAAGTGTTCTGTGAAAAAAAACCAAACAAATCCCATCCAACGACAACAACATCAAAAAACAAAGAGGAATCTCTCCAGCTCACACGAGCCTGAGCTCGCTCTCCGCTGCTCTCTTTCCAGTGACTCGGGGGGGGGGAGGGGGGTGGGTCATAGCTGAGCTGAGAGTGGGGGGGTGGTGGGAGTTTGCCCCATGGCTGTG
Organism: Vanellus vanellus; assembly: GCF_965231255.1. Classification (NCBI taxonomy): domain Eukaryota; kingdom Metazoa; phylum Chordata; class Aves; order Charadriiformes; family Charadriidae; genus Vanellus; species Vanellus vanellus. The sequence goes on along the minus strand of NW_028127117.1, from coordinate 68,940 downwards.
ATGGGGGGAGAAGGGGTGGGTGGGGAGTGGGGGATGTGGTGTGGGGTTTTTGAGGGTGGTGTGGGTTTTTTTGCCAGGTGTCGCTTTACCCAGTGGCTCGGGGAGCGTGACGAAACGGGAAAAAGGACTTCACTGAGAGGTTCAAATTAACAATTTCTTTGGACTTCACTCACAGGTCCAATACATCACTATTGCAAGTTCTGTGTGTGCGATGGCGATTGCACTATTGCGGTTTAAAAGCAATTAGTGGGATCCACTATTGCGAGCTACAAATGCCCCCGACAAGTAGCAACACAAACCACAAGGGCGTTAGATATTAATACCTTAAAAGAGTGCACCAGTCACAAACTCAATCGCATGCCCTATACCGTACGGATGTTTCTTAGTCACTTACCCTCTCTCTCTCAGGTGAGGTCGCTCCATCCCGGGGAAGTTACCCTGTACAGCGTCCTGGATGGGGGGGACAGATCTCCTAGGGGCCAGCTGTATCCTTGGAGGATTCCCCATTTGTCTCCCCAGACCCTGCGGTTTATATTTCCTGACTCGGTGAGGGTGCAGGATTATGCCCGAGTGGATTACACTGTCTGGGATATTTCCCTCTGGTGGTGCCATAGCGAAGTCTCTGTTGCCAGTTTGTGATGTGCGGCGCTCAACGTCACGGGAAGAGTGGTGGGATGGGACTCGGGGCATTTTGTTTGTTAAGGGCCATTTGGTTTTGGTTGTTCTGTGCCATCTGGAGATAAGCCCGGGCTGAGCTGTTTTGCAGCTCCCCCCAAGTTCTCTCTGCACAGCCAAGGCACGGCGGGGATGGAGCTGAGTGGGATGGCAGCTCCCTGCCTCTCACCTCTGGTGCTCTGAAACCGGCTTGGCTGGCTGCTCCCACACAGGGAGGCGTGTGCATCACGAAGCCTGCGCTAAAGCGGGGTGGGGGCAGTTGGTTAGCAAAGCCAAAGTGGTTATTAATGGTGGTTAATGGCACACTAATTACGCCCGTGTAATGCGGAAGCTCAGATGCCCCCTAACCACCCCACCCCCCCCCCCGGTGCTTCTCTAGCCAGGCGAGCGCTGGGCGTCCCCCCCGCAGGAGAGGAGCGCAGCTCCGGGGTGGGTGGAAGGGCATCACCCTCTTGTGGTTCGCTCCAGGTAAACGAACTGCAAAACTTAACCAGCGCGGCAGTCACTGTGCCACGAGACCAAACCCCAGACGAGAACGAGGAGGTCATCGTTAAAATCATTGGGCATTTCTTTGCCAGTCAGGTACGGTTTGGCCGTGGTGTTACCCGATATTCCCTGGCCGCTTTCATCCACCGAGGAAAGGTGTGGGGCTTGCTGAGCCCAGCAGCACCCGAGCGACCTGCTGCTCTTCTTTTGGGTGGTCCCTGTGCCCCCAAGAGGCACTGAAGGTGTTTCGGTAGCTTCCCCCCGGCTGTGCAAGTGCTGAAGTTGAAGATTGGCTCGATTGAGCTAAAAATGTGTGTTCTGGAGGCCGTGCAGAGCAGCGCCCAGGGTGTGAATGGACTCCTCTGTGCAGGCAAAGCCACCCGCATCCCACCTGGGTGCATCTTCCATAACTGCACAGCGCCAGATGAGGGAAATGCTCCAGCAGGTGAAGCAGCAGGAGCAGAAACACGCTCCGGGAGCCCCGGCCTCGCAGCACAGCAAGGGAGGCTCCCACCGTGCCGCCCAGCACCGCCCGATGACTGTAACCCCGCCGCCAGACATCCCCTCCTCCCCCCCCAGCAGGTCAGGGGAGCAAACCAAAGACCCCCCCAAACACACAGCCCCCCATTCCCCGCGGCGCTGCGAGGATGCACAGCCAAGGGGTACGGGGAGGGCTCTCTCCATCCCACAGCCTCCCCCTTCCTCCTCCCTCGCCTCCCGACGCTATCCCTTTAGTTGGACTAACGTGGGCAGGTTTGGGTACCTCAGCACCTCACGCTTGTGTCTCCCTTTTAGAGATTTTGTATGCCTTGGAAACCTGAGAGTTGGAGGGTTTTTTTATTAATTTTCTAATAAAAAAAGAACCGAGTTGGACAAAACGATGGGAATAGGCAGCACTGTGGTCATTCTCTCCGGGGCGTTGTGGAGGAAGGCTGCCAGTCTTCCTCCCAGTGTTACTTTTCCCCGTTGGCTCCAGACTGCTGCTGGGGCTGAGCTCTGAGCCGCCAGAGCGGTTCTCAGCAGACGGTCACTCGGCGCAGACAATGAGGCCCTGAATAGCCCTTCCTGTGCTCTTGATGGCTCCGGATGGCTCTGCTCCTCTGCTGCTTCTAAGGTGGGGCTGCCCCAGTGCCCTCACTCAGGAGCCTTTTGTCTGTGCAGGTCTTACTTGTGACAGGGGGTGGGGGTGTTGCCAAACTAACTGCTGTGTTGCGATGTGTGAGTGGGTGTTCCTGCCCGTGTCAGTGCCAGAGCTCTTCCGTAGGCTCCTTCTGCCAGCGGAGAGCCAGGGGCCGCCCCTTCAGGAGGGAGCTTGTTTAAAAAGAGGGGAAAAAAAAAAGGGGGGGGGGGGGGGGAAGTGGGAAAAGAAAAAAGGGGAAAAAGAAAAAAAGGGGGAAAAATGAAAAAGAAAAACAGGGGAAAAGGCGGGGGGAGAGAAAAAAAAACGGGGGGGGGGAAGGGGAAACAGAAAAAAGGAGGAAAAAGCAAAAAGGGGAAAAAGAAGAAAAAGGAGGGGGAAGCAAAAAACAAAAGGGAGAAAAAAGAAAAAGGGAAAACGGAAAAAAACCCCACATATTAAAAAACAAAGGTAGAAAAGAAAAAAAAAACAAACAAACCAAGGAAGGAAAGTGGGAACAGCCGCCGGGCAGGAGGAGGGACAGGAGCCGGGGGAGGGGGGAGGGGGGGGGGAGGGGGGGGGAGGTGGCGGTGCCAGCGCCGGCCCCGGGGACTGCGACACCACGTTTTTGTCCTCTGCTGCAAAGTGTTCTGTGAAAAACAAACAACCAAATCCCACCCACCGACAACATCAAAACCCAAAGAGAAATCTCTCCAGCTCACACGAGCCTGAGCTCGCTCTCCGTTGCTCTCTTTCCAGTGTCTCGGGGGGGTCACGGCCGAGCTGAGATTGGGGGGAGTGGTGGTGGGAGTTTGCCCCATGGCTGTGATGGGGGGAGAAGGGCTGGGTGGGGAGTGGGGGATGTGCTGTGGGTTTTTTTGGGGGGTGGTGGTTTTTTGCCAGGCGTCGCTTTACCCAGTGGCTCGGGGAGGTGTTGGCATCAGGAAGCCTGTGCTAAAGCGGGGTGGGGGCCTCGCCGCAGTTGGTTAGCAGAGCCAAAGTGGTTACTAATGGTTATTAATGGTGCACTAATTACGCCCGTGTAACTGGGAAGCTCAGATGCCCCCTAACCACCCCCCCCCCGGTGCTTCTCTAGCCAGGTGAGTGCTGGGCGTCCCCCCCGCAGGAGAGGAGCGCACCTCCGGGGTGGGTGGAAGGGCGTCACCCAACGGGGAGAGGACCAAGATGGGGCTTGGGTGTCCCTTGGGGTGGCCGGGTAGGGCTGCCACGATGAGGGACACCCCCACGCCTTTCTCCATGGCTCCCACAGCTCTGCTCCCTCCCTCCCTCCCTCCCACCCATCCAGTGCCACCGGAGAGGTGGTGTCCCCCCTCCCGGGGCGGGCAGGGGCTGGTGCCACCCCATCTAACACCTCAACGCACCAAAGCACCTCACTGGGGGAGGGACCCTGTGCCTGGTAGCCCCGTGCTCCCCAGCACTGTAAGGATGGGGCTGAGCCCCCACCACGGCCACCCTGTGCAAACCAAAGACCCCCACACAGACCCCCCCACCCCCATTCCCCGTGGCACTGCGAGGATGCACAGCCGAGGGGTACGGGGAGGGCTCTCTCCATCCCACAGCCTCCCCCTTCCTCCTCCCTCGCCTCCCGACGCTATCCCTTTCGTTGGACTAACACAGGCAGAGAGAGAGAGAAAGAGAGGTTTTATTATTCTTCTTTTTTTTTTTAATTTTTTATTTCCTAAAAGCCACCCGTTTTTCATCCCAGGCATGGCCAGAGGAGCTCGCCCAGCATTGAGGGGGGGAGGTTGGGCTGCGGCACACAGCGCAGCGGCTCGTCAGTTTTTAGAATTAATGTAACGCTAACGAAACTAACGGCGATTTTTAAGTTTTGCAAGGATTTTAATTCTTTATTTATTTATTTATTTTCAGAGGGGGCCGGGGCGGGAGGGGAACATTTGTTTTTTAGCAAATGCCGGCTTTTCTAGAGGTTAAAGGAAACGCCGTGCTCGGCTGTAAATGCTCCCCTCCAGCGTCCTGGATGGGGGGGACAGATCTCCGAGGGGCCAGCTGTATCCTTGGAGGATTCCCCATTTGTCTCCCCAGACCCTGCGGTTTATATTTCCTGACTCGGTGAGGGTGCAGGATTATGCCCGAGTGGATTACACTATCTGGGATATTTCCCTCTGGTGGTGCCATAGCAAAGTCTCTGTTGCCAATTTGTGATGTCCGGCACTCACTGTCATGGGAAGAGTGGTGGGATGGGACTCGGGCATTTTGTTTGTTAAGGGCCATTTGGTTTTGGTTGTTCTGTGCCATCTGGAGATAAGCCCGGGCTGAGCTGTTTTGCAGCTCCCCCCAAGTTCTCTCTGCACAGCCAAGGCACGGCGGAGATGGAGCTGAGTGGGATGGCAGCTCCCTGCCTCTCACCTCTGGTGCTCTGAAACCGGCTTGGCTGGCTGCTCCCACACAGTGTGTTACTGGCTTGCCCAGCAGGTAAAGAACCCAGATTTGGGACACCACTGGGGTGTCCGTAAGGGGTCCTGGGCGGCACTTATGGGGTCCTGGGGGGGACTCTTGCAGGCCAGAGGGAGTCTGGGGCAGCCCTTCAAGGATCTGGGGGTCCCCTCTGGTGCCTCTGGGGAGGGTTTTGTGGCTGGAGAGGGCTGAGCTGGTTTCAAGAGGTGCTTCCTCCCTTTCTCCAGCCCACCCAGCTCCCCCGACACCACCACCCCCCCAGGTTGGTGGGTGCCAGCAGTGCCAGCCTGTCCCACTGGGTCGGGCACTGAGGGGGGCACAGCCCCAGCCGCGGGATGGGAGGATGAACCACAGCACCAGGGATAGAGACCAACATTTTATTTCTTTAACATTTCCCACGGCAGACACCCCAGGGTTGCGCGGCTGCACCCTGCAGCCTGTGCTCGCTGGCCAACTCGGAGGACTGCAGCAGCCTGTTGAGGAGCAGCTTCTCTTCTCAGAGCTCCCTCTACCACTTCCTGGAGGCCTGGCCCAGTGCAGCAACAGAGCTAGTGGTGCTCACACACTCAGGACAACCCCGCTCTCCCATGGCTGCTAGTGGCGCAGTGGGGAAACCGGGGCCGGTCCTGGGCCAGGAGCCTCCACAGGAGCTGCCAGCAGGGACGGAGAAAGAGTGGGTTTCCAGGCAGGGGACGGGACTGAGTGTGGAAGCATACGCTGTGGAGCTCTGAGCTGCTGCGTGGTGCCAGGTCTATCCAACGTCAGGCAGTACGTTCACAGGAGACGTCACCGCTGACAACTCTTCCGAGGAAGTGGGGCCATTTCTGTAGTCGTAGCCTGCCTGGAGAAACAGCCCCACGAAGCCAATAGTCTGCTGAGCAGCAAGGGAGCAGAGTCGCTGACTCTCAACCAAGGACTGAAATACAGCAACCCACTCTATTGCCTTCCCCCTTCGCCCGCTGCCTCCCACAGTCTAGAAGAAAAGAACCAGGGAGCTCCAAAGGAGGGGACCCCTCCCCCACTCCCCCAAATCTGCCCAACATCCCCAAAGCTCCCCAAAGATACGGGACTCCTCCCACACACCTCCACTCCCCACACCGCCAACCCTCCCCCTCCCCCAACGCTCCAAAAAGCAGCAGTCCTTAGGGCAGACTCCTTAAGCTGACTCCACAGCTACGGCTCCCCGTCGGCTCTGGGGGAGACAAGGGGGCCCCGGGGGTCTCCGTGGGCTTTAAGGGGGTCCCAGGGCTGCCCACGGGCTCCCAGCAGTGCCCGTGCCCACCACCCACCCCCGCTTCAGGGGGCCCAGCGCTGACACCCCCCGACCCATCTCGGGGGTACCTGGGGGGACTCGGCCGTGGGCTGGAGGCGGGCGAAGGGGGCACGGCCGGGCTGACCTGCCGGGGGGGGCTGAGAGCGGAGCCCAGAGCGGAGCCAAGCGCCCGCCCAGGCCGGCCCCGGGCACCCTGCGCTGCGGCCGGGGCTGCCGCCACCTGCGGGGAGCGAGCGGGGGGTGAGGGGGCGGCAGCGGGGGACGGGGGTCTGAATCGGCCCTGTCCTCCCCGGGGACCCCCCACTCGGCTCTGTCCCTCCCAAAAAGGCCCAGGCCGCCCCCCGAGCCCCCCAGCCCGGTCCCGCCACCTCACAAACCCCCCGAACTGGCCCCGGAGACCTCCGTACCACTCCTGCCGCTGCCGCCGCCGCCGCCCCGTCCCACCCCGCTCCCGCTCCCGCTCCCGCCCCCCTCGGCCCCGGTCCCCCCATCTCTCCCGGTACCAAACGCCGCAGCTCCCGACCACCGCCGCACAACGGAAACGTTCTCCTTCGCGTCCGCCCAACCGCGCATGCGCCGAGGGGCAGATCCGGGCCACGCCCCCCAGCGTCGCCGCGGCAACGGCGGACGAGAGGGGCGGGGCCGCGCCGAGGACGACGAGGCCCCCTCAGCCCCGCACCACCGCTTCTTTCCGCCCCGGGCACTGCGAGGCCGAAACCAGCGCAGCCCTCCCCCAAAATGCGCCGGGACCCCCCTAAACCAGCCCAATCCTCCGCAAAATGAGCCGGGACTCCCTGAAATCAGCTCAGCCCTCCCCAAAATGAGCCACACATCCGCCTGCAGAGCTCCGCCAGCCCCCCCGACGGACATCACAGGGGTGGGGGGAAAGAAAACAACCAGAAAGGTACTGAAAATAACGTGCAGACGGTGCTTAGAGATCCTTCCGAGAGGCAAAACACGGCCTTTGTTCTCATTTTTGAACACGGGGTTTCGCAGTGCTTCGCGGGCAGTGGTTATCCAGAGGCATCAGCTATCCCGGGAAGCGAAAGTTCCCATCCCGTGTGGCAAAAATCCACTCGCATGAATAACAGACAAAACCAGCCCACAAAAGGACAAGAGGCACCTTTGGTCACCCTTTGCTTGAAGCTTCGCTAAAACTGTATACTCAGATTAGCCCTGTCCTGCAGTTTCTTTCCCAGAGTTTTGCCCCAAACCCACGCTTCTAGCCCCGCTCCCCAAGCCCTCCCTCGGGGCCCACCGCCTTTCCCCAGCCCAGCCTGTCCTTAAGGCTTTTCTTTCCACACACAGCCCTTTCCACTCACCTCCCTCCGGGGCCTCCTCTCTCACAGGCACCTCACAGCCCTGCAAACCTCCTCTCCTTCTCCTCTCCCACTCACGAAAACCCATTCCCCCCTCACAAACACCCATTCCCCTCACTCCCCCCTCACACGCTCACTCCCACACCCCCAACCATTCCCCCCACCATTCTCCCCTCCCCCCTCGACTCTTCTCTCCTCTCTTCTCTCTCCTCTCTTCTCTTCTCTTCTCTTCTCTTCTCTTCTCTTCTCTTCTCTTCTCTTCTCTTCTCTTCTCTTCTCTTCTCTCCTCTCCTCTCCTCTCTTCTCCTCTCCTCTCCTCTCCTCCTTTTTTCTTCTCCTACCCCTCTCTCTGCCCATGGGCAGCCCTGGGACCCCTTTAAAGCCCACGGAGAGCCCCGGGGCCCCCTTGTCTCCCCCAGAGCCCACCGGGAGCCGTAGCTGTGGAGTCAGCTTAAGGAGTCTGCCCTAAGGACTGCTGCTTTTTGGAGCGTTGGGGGAGGGGGAGGGTTGTCGGTGTGGGGAGTGGAGGTGTGTGGGTCCCTTCTGCCAAAGTGCAGTGAGAACCACGTTCACTGAACCCCCATTCTACATGGACAGGGTCAGTTGGATGTATAGGACCAAGTTGTTGGAATAACCTCAGCTCTTTTATTAGCAATTCCAAGGCATTGGTATGTTGGTCAGTCCATTCCCAGGATTTTCCCTTCCTGAGCAAATCATCAAGGGGCGAGCAATGATGGAAAAGCCAGGGGTGTGTTTATGCCAACAGCTTAAAGTTCCTAGAACTTGCTGTAACTCCTTCACACTGGGTGGATTCTGCCCCTGTTCTGTTTTTTTTTAGGGTATCTTGAGGGACTGAAGCAGCTCCTTTAATCCACCAGAGCCCCAGGAATTGCACTTCCTGCACCGGTCCTTGACACTTGGTGGGGAACGGCCCCAGTTTCAGATCTGACCTTGGGGGATGAAACCAGGCTTGGGTCCAGTGGGATTTGATTCCTAAAGCAACTACAGCAGCAGCTTTGAGAGGGATTTTTCCTCCCGACTCCTCCCCATAAAATTCCCCTCTGCACAGGGAAATATTAAATCCTCCCAAAATACGGAGCCGGCCGTGGGATCACGGGGCCCGAAGGGGGGGACAGGCGCAGCACTGTGTCCCACAGTCAGCCCGGGGGGTCACAGCCACCTTTTAGGTGGCTCAGAGTCACGTTGTTAACCAAGACCTCAGCTTTCATTTAATTAAAAATAAATACATAAATATATAAATAAATAAAAAATCTCACCCTGTAAGCAGCAAAAACCCCCGAGCTTCAAATGCAGGAGAGGGCCGCGCCGGGGAAATCTGCTTTGATTTTAAGTAAGGACTTTTGGAGGCAGCTGCCAAGGTTTTGTGGCCCCCGGGGAAGGGGGAGATGCAGAGCCGGACTCAGCCCGCTCTGCCCCAAAACCGGCCGCGTTTTCCCTCCAGGGTGACTTTCTTCTTTTCCGTCTCCGCTGGAGTGATGCCTGGCACATGCTGAAAACCATCCCAGGCTCTGGCCCCGGTCCCGGCCAGGAGGAAGTGAAGCTCAGCCCCACTCCCTCCTTTTACAGGGAGGAAAACAAAATGGAAAAAAAAACCCAAATTGCCCTATATTAGAAGTGTATAATTCCATTTTAAGGGCAGGGCAGCAACAGGGCTGGTACCACAGCCCCCCAGCCCCACAGCCACTGTGGGTCACCAGTGCAACGATTAAATTAAAGTTTCTTTTGGGAAGGGGGGAGAGACGGGGACTCTCCTGCACCGGGACCTTTCCCCTCCGGGGAGGCAGAGCCGGAGCAGCGAGCACGGTCCTGCCCGGCGGGCAGCGTGGAGGGGACACGCACGGGCATCCTGGAGGAACAGCAGCAAGGAAACCCCGGTGCTGCACCTTTCCCTTCCTCCGAGCCTTTTTCTTTTCCTCTTTTTAAGGGCTCAACCAGCTTCTTCCCCCTCCGACCGTCACCGTGGGGCACTGGCACCAGCCGCTTTGCAAAACCCCATCCCGTAAAAGCCGCCTGATTTTGGCCCTGTTTGGGGATGCGCCGCTTCCATCCTTACAGAGCAAACTGATAGATGATTTGTTTTTCTCCCCCCTCCCCATTTAGCAAGAAGCACCAACGTGCCGTTGTCGTTTTGGGTCGGTTTGCTGCAGAAAAAGGCTCCCGCAGGGGACGGGATAAGCCGATGGCAGGAGGGTCCCTGCACCCATCCCACCGCTGCTGGTGGAGGGCGGCAAGGGGACCTTTTCTTCGGGGTTGTCCTCTCCTCCCGGGCTCCGCAGCCCCACGCCGCAGCCCAACGACCCCCCCGAGATGGGAAGAGAGCACGAGAACCATCTCTGCTCAACAGCTTCTTCCTGCAAAGGGGCAGGAAAAAGGAGGAGGAAAAGGCACCTTCCCACTTGCCTCCGGGCTCATCCCACCCTGCGAGAGAGACGCGGTTTTGCGAGGAGAGGGGAGGAGGAAAAAACACCACAGAGAGAGAGCCAGGGAGGGAAAAGGAAGGAAAGCGGAGGGACAGCGGAGGGGCAGCCCGGGGACACAGAGCCCCAGGTCTCGCCTGGCCGCTCCCGCCACCACCCGGCGGATTGGAGGGGTTTGATCTGAAGCGCTGCCTTATATTAATTTAACAGCCGGGGGAGGAGAAGGCGCCGTTTCTGCCTTTTGCAGCTTCCAGGCTGACGGCAGAGCCGAAGGAAGAAAAATAATTATAATAAAAACAAACAAACAAACAAACAAAAATTCCAAAAAAAACTCCAATGTAAAACTGGAGCGCAGGGAGCAAATGCTTTTCCTTCCCCTTGGCCCAACCGCTCGGGCGCTCCGCGCTGCCCCGCCACGGAGGGCATCCCTCTCCTGCCAGGGAGAGACAGAAGGGCGAACTGAAGGCAGGACCCCAAACCAGATCCGAGAACCTGGTCGCGATGAAGAAGAAAGTGGAGAATGCGTCACATACAACAGAAACATTCAGAGTTTATTTTGGGGGAACAAAAAGAGAAACAGAAGAGGAGGAGTGAGATATTAAAAAAATAGCACTGAACGATGAAGCGGTAGCTGTCCCTCTACCGCTACAAAGCGGCAACAACCCACACACGAACACACGGAGGCGGAACACCACCGAACTCCCACTGACTGTCATGTGCGCCTCAGTTTGCTGCTCTGGAGAGAGGGAATGCCTGAAGCACACCAAGGACAGCTGAAACCATCGCCGTGGCTTAAAGGGGAATCCGCCAACTGGAAAACAAAATAAAAGCGGTTTCTGCCCATGTCTGCGTGGGCACATCCCCGAGTCACGTTCTCACGCCTCTCCTTCAAAGTCAAGATTCCTACACATGAAAACTGGAGTTGGGGGGAGGAAGGAGAGAGAAAAGGAGGGAGAGCGTCATCAGTGGGGCTGCTGCCCCGCTCGTGGGACCGCGCCGGCAGAGAGGAGCTGGTTCGTGTGCCGCAGCCCTCGCCGCTTGCTCGGCATTGCCGGCAAAAAAAAAAAGCCGTAGGCACGTGCCACCGCTCGCAAAGGAGCACGGCCACGTTCCCACGCGATCATTTACCTCTTTCCTCCCCAGATTCAGACTGTTTCCGTGCTCATAGTGAGAGCCTTCCACACGGTTGTTTTTGATATCTCATCCGAGACATTAATCTCCAAAGGATCAGTCCTGCAATAAATATTTGAGACAGCAATCTGTGACTGTGGGAACTGACACCACCCAGCGCATCAGCACCAGCAAGAGGAACGGGGGGGAGGAGAACCAAAGCTGCGCATAAGCACAGCGGGTTGGGTGGTAGGAGGAGGTTTGGAAGGCGAGCCGGAGAGCCGCAGAGCTACAGCTCTGTGCAAAGGCTCTGCACAGAATCCCAGACTGGTCAGGGCTGGAAGGGCCCTCTGGAGCTCCCCCAGTCCCACCCCCGCCAGAGCAGGGGCACCTACAGCAGTGGCACAGGACACCTCCAGGCGGGTTTGGAATGGCTCCCGAGTGGGAGACTCCCCCACCTCTCTGGGCAGCCTGTGCCAGCGCTCTGCCGCCCGCCCTGCCCATAAATTTGCTCTTCCCACCAAGCTGAGTGCATGGCGCTGGGATGCTCAGCAAAGATAAACGTGGAGAAAATTCTGCCAACCCCCTTCAGGCTGATCTTGCCGGGGGTCCTGCTGCTTGGTGGGGCTTTACCTGTCGCTGCTTGGCTTTGGGATATCCGCGCTGCTGGTCTTGCCCAGCTGCAGCCGAACGGAGTTTGCAGCAGCAGCTTCCATCATCTCCTGGGACTCCTGACATAAAAAGGGACAAATCAAAGTTCTCTGTCTATGATCGAAGTGGAGATAAACTAAACACCCAGCAAAGCCCACGTGCTGCCCTCTCCTTCTGACCTTCTGTTAGCGCAGCCGGGGAAAGACCTTTCACTCCAAACACTTGGGGGGGGGGTTAAAACCACCCTTACGAGCAAATCTTTCCATCATAATTATAATGTTGATTATAAATGGCACCTTTAAAAATTATACCGCTATTCAAGTGTTAAGCTCACTGCTAATTTAAAAACAAGGTTATGATGCGGGATCCAGGCTGTCAGGATCTATTTCTATTGAGTTTGGATCTTCCCCCAACATTTCAAGAGAAGCTGTGACAGAAAGAGGCAATCTCAGAGCCTGAGGGAGACACCCACCCCCGAGCACCCAGCAAGCATCACCTCTTCTTCTTTGGCTTCATTTTTGGCATCGGCCAACTTCTTCCTGCTTTCTGGCATAAGGTCATCCAAAAAGCTGAGCTCCCGCTTTGAGAAGCAGAAGTCCATCACTTTCCGGACAAACACGAGAGCCAAAACCTTCACAAAATAAGAAGGAAGAGGGGGTGAGGTCTGAGATGATGTTACATCTCCGACGCTGCAAACGTCCCGCTGCTGAGCGGCACCGGCTCTTACCATCATGGGAAAGATGATGGCAGCACGGGACACCTTGATGGCCCAGAGCAGGACGAGGCAGATGAGCTGGATCAAGGTGAAGAAATGCACCTTCCGCAAGGGAACGTGCCGCAGGTAGATGAAATCCGGCTGGTGTTTTGCCGGCATCCAAAAGAGCTTCAAGCGGTCGAAGAACTGCAAAATAAAAGCAGAAAAGTTACCCCTTGGGGCTGTGGAAAGTTTCTGGCCCTGTTGGGACGTGGAAGGAGTTTTCAGGATCTCACGTGCAGTGAGAAATCCTGGATCCCACTTTGTTCCTCCCAGGAGCAGCACCCGTTTTCCCTTTGCTCCATCTATAAACCAGTGTGTCCATGAGAGCTGCCCACCAAATTGCAATTATTCCACATCCTTCTATTATAGAATCACAGAAGGGTTTAGGTTGGAAGGGACCTCGAACACCAGCCAGTCCCACCCCCTGCCCTGGGCAGGGACACCTCCCACCAGCCCAGGTTGCTCCAAGCCCCGACCAACCTGGCCTTGAACACCTCCAGGGATGGGGCAGCCACAGATTCTCAGGGCAACCTGCGCTGGTGCCTCGCCACCCTCACAGGAAAAATTTCTCCCTGATATCTCAATCTGCCCTCTGTCAGTGTCAAACCATCCCCCCTCGTCCCATCGCTCCCCTCCCTCATCCAGAGTCCCTCCCCAGCTCTCCTGGAGCCCCTTTAGGCACTGGAAGGGGCTCTGAGGGCTCCCCGGAGCCTTCTCTTCTCTGGGCTGAACACCCCCAACTCTCCCAGCCTGTCCTCCCAGCAGAGGGGCTCCAGCCCACCCAGCAGCTCCGGGGCCTCCTCTGGCCCCACTCCACCAGGTCCATGGCTCTCCTGTGCTGTGGTCCCCGAGCTGGAGGCAGCACTGCAGGGGGTCTCCCCAGAGCAGAGCACAGCAGAGGGCACAATCCCCCCTCGCCCTGCCGGCCACACTGCTGATGCAGCCCAGGATGCAGTCGGCCTTCTGGGCTGCGATCGCGCATTGCCGGCTCACGGTGAGCTTCTCATCAGTCCGCACCCCCAGGTCCTCCTCAGACCATCTCACCCCCCCTCCCTGTTCTTCTATAAAAATATATGTTTAATATATTCTATTCTTCTGTTTGTTATTTGGCATTTCTCAGCCCACTGAATCCCCCAGTGAGGATTCCCACCGGCAGTAGAAATCGCCTTCGCTTTGCACTGAATTCCCCCATTTTCACCACACCAAACACTGCCCTGTCCCAAACTGTGACGCAGAGCGCGCTGAACTTGCCTGGTCCTCCCGCCCTACGTACCTCCTGTGCCCCCACCAATCTTCTCCTTATACAAAATACTTTCACTGCCTGCTTTTGGGGAGGTTTTCTCCCACACCACTGCTTTTTTCCTGCTTCTCTGGAGATGACACAGCAGGGAGCCGCACGCTGTAAGAGTCCATACCTGAATCCCTCTGAGCGACGACACACCCATGTAGAGAAAGACACCGTAAAGCACAGGCATGGGTATAAACTGGGAAATTAAAAAAAAAGAATGAAATAATTTATTTTTTTAATTGCTTTTTCAGTATTACTGCTCTCTTCTAGAGGCACTGCCTAAAATTGCCTAAAGCTTTCCAGTTTCCACAGGGTTAGAGATGTGTCACCTCTTAACCCGTAGAGGTTTTGTGCGTGAGAGTGAGTGAGTGAATGCTCTGCTTTAGGCTGAGCTTCTGAGTTACGTTTCATTAGAATAATCCTATTTTCCTGAAAGGTTGGAGGAAAATAGGTCATTTCACCAATGAAACTGTACACCACGTTCTGTGATGGGAGAAGAACATTTCTACACATTTTTGTGGCAACACGCAAAAGCGAAGTGCCTCCTTTTAGCCTTGAGCTGTGGTGACTTTGTGGGAGGAACACACAAGGAAGCCCACGGGGATGATTTTGGTGTGTTTAGCTACTGGGAACGGCTGTTGGGAGGCATTTGGGGGAGCCAATTGCATCCCATAAGGTGCTGCCTGCTTGAAAGAGAGCAGTGTACTGGTCTGAATCCGCTTCATCGTAACCCATAAACACAGGTGGGCCTGAGAGACACCTGGGAATTAAAGCAGTTGTCCTGCTCGCTTGCCTCGAGGACACCAAACTGGGGTGTGAAGGGCTGGAAAGGGTAACTGAGGCTGGTTCCCACCGTGGGCCAAGCCTCAAGGTTTGGGATCGCCTCCTCCTCTGCTCCACACCTACTCAGGCCTGGAGGGAGGGGATGGTTTTTGTCAAACCTCCAAAAAGCTCACGCTTGTTGGGCGTTTTGCATTTTCCTCTTACCTTTAACACCGAAGTGAAGAAGACAGAGCAGCCCATGAGCACAAAGATCATCAAGCCGGTGACTCTCTGCTCTCGTATCCCCAGAAACTTGGGTTGTTCTCCTGGAGCTGAGCAGCCAGACTCCACTTTGAGGCTATTGACGTGGGTGATGGACAGGACAGTCGCAGCCACAAACCAGGGCAGCCCCATCACGGAGCACACCCCGAGCATCACGGCCACCATGAAAAGGTCCAGGTGGTACCCGCATCCTTTCTGTGGGCAGCAAAACAAGGAACAGAGCATCCCACAGCACAAGAGCGAGGACAACGTCGCGACTCAGACTCAAACCCTACTTGGGCACAAGTCACCCTCTTGAAACTTTAAGAGAAGAATTGGCAAAAATAAGGATGGATCCGGTCTTTGCGCAAGCACCTTGCATGAAAATCTGGCAGGGGTTCAGACCAAGTGGATTTGGGAGGTTTGTGCAATAGCTACTTCTCAAAAAAAACCAAACAAAAAAGACTATTTTCATTCATAAAGAAAGTTCTACCACTGGCAAGCAAGGCGTGACCCCGAGTTATCCCTGGCAGCGCGTCAAAACAGTTCGTTCCCCCAGCTCCTGCTGGCGTTTTGAAACAAAAACACGCTTCTATAGTGCTGGAAAATTAATTTGTTCCTCCAAAAGATTGCTCATCTGAACTCCCCTCGTTTGCTCCCTGTGACATCACTAATCCAGCAGAGCATCCTGCCACACAGCCTGACGTTGTCCCAAACCAACGCCTTCACAAAGCACTTGGCATAGGAGCTTCTCCCCACACCTGCAGCCCAGAGTGGGGTGGGGATGGGGTCAGCTCTTGCAGCCCCTTACCTTCAGCTTGTGCTCCTTCCTGTTGACAATGACAGCCGTGATCTGCTGGTCCATGAATATCAAGATGGTGCAGAGCAGAGCTGGGATGGGCGCGGCCAACACCGTCCACCAAGGGTTGGGCCCTATGGGGTTGACCAACCACCCGCGGTCGTCTCTGGTAGGCTGCAACAAAGCCAAAACACACATCAGGATCAACTCCCAGCCCAGCCACTTCACTGGCTTTGATTTTCCTCTCCATCGCTGTGCCGCCTCATCTCCTGGCCCTGCCTTCGTGTCACCCTCTCCTACCGGGTTCAGCAGTGCCAGCGTCCTCGTCGCAAGCACCTATAGATACTTCTGTAGGTATCAAGTTTTGGGGCTGGCTTCCTCTTTCCAGAAGGAAACAATGCACTCGGAGGTGGAAGAGGAGATGGTAACACCACCAGCATCTCCAGACTCAGCCCTGTCCTGTCCCAGCATCACCTTGTGGCATCCCCAAGGGCTGAAAGCGGCTCCACACCAAAACACCCCATTACCTTGAACATGTGGGGGACGTGGAGCTTCGGCGACGGGATCCCAACCAGGAAGTCAATGAGGACCATGACGACGATGGTGAGGAAGACACCAAAGTCACTTACTGCGGACCGTACCTGGGGCAAGAAAGCAGAGCTGAAAGGGACAGCACAAACGGGGCCATACCGTGAGATGGAAAAGTTAAAGACATCAACAGCATTAAGGCTGGTTAACAAATTCCCACCACTCTGAGAAGATGCAGCCAAATCCCTCGTTTGGATAGTGTTGCTGTGTTTGTACCTGCGAGATCTGGTGTCAGGCAATAAAAAAAGTTTAATTAGGTGGAAAAGGGTGGTTTAAATTCAAACTTAAAAAAAAAGCCAATAAATATTAAAAAATAACGGAACAGACGTCTGCCACTACAGCTGCACTCACAGCTACAATGGGAATAAGGCACTGAGGCATCATTTGCTCCTCAAAAGGAAGAAACGGTGTCTTTTGTGTCTTTTTCTATGGCAGTTCCTCATTTGAATCAACTTTCCCCTTGGGCACACCAGGTGAAAAAAACCACAAATGAAAATACAACAAACAACCAACTTTGGAAGACCGATTTCCCACTGCCTGGGGAAAATACCACTCTGGGGCAGGTCACGAGGCAGGTGGGAAACGCTACGATTGTTTTGCACTCCTGGAAATGAGTGAGAGACATCCAAGTTTGGCCTTCAAGGTCCAATATTTCCCAGTTTGACCAAGCGGTGGCAAACACTGCTTAGTGCTCCGGGAAAGCCATTTTGGGAAATGAGTGTGGAGACTGCTGCTGACCGCCGTCTTCTACCTACTCTGGTCGGGAAGTAGCGGCTGGTTTTAAACTTCTTCAATAAGCCCGACAGGACAAAGGTGGAGAAGAAGAGGATGCAGCACCAGAAGAGGACATCGGGCGTGTAGGGGCCATCGTGTCCACAGGCAGGTCCACGAAACTCTCCATGCAAATACCGACATTCCTGGGGAAACAGAGCATCAGGACACAAAGGTAGTGCACATGCGGCAAGGAAACCTCGGATAACTTGGGGGTTTGGAGGATCTTGCTCCAAGATCTGTGACCTCGGGACTGCTGCAGCTAGCGGAGATTTATATTTAACGATCAACAGCAGCTGAATAAGTGACACATGGAACTACACAGACAGCAGAGAGAGGAGATGTGATGGGACACTGTACCACAGACCTATGGCACATCCTCCGCTTGAACGGCAGGTAACCGTGGCTGAAGACACCAGAGGGGAAGGAAACACTGGGAACTCTTGGGGAGAGCGAAAGAGGGAACGGGGAAGGAGGGCTAAGACAACAGCGACAGGAAAGGAGAAGAGACAAATTGTCCCTTCCCAGGGGCGGGTTCACAGGACACGGCCAAGGGGGGTGAAGATGTCCATAAGAGCGTCCCACCCTGTGCCTGAGCTCTGCTTCCAGCAACAACGGCCCAAGGGGCTGCTCAGACATGCAAGTTTATGCACGTACCTTCAGACAGCGCTGAGTAAGAAAGCAAGGCCTGGAGTTACTAGGAGCCAATTAAGGAAGCTAATTACAGCCTTCAAGCATGAACTTAAGTCCTCCAACTTCTCCAATAACCAAAGCACCCACTGAACCTTGCTCCCAGACAGAACCGCTGTCCTGAGGATAACAGTTATTGCCCACCATGTCGGGGATGAGGTGGAGAGGTGGACTCTCCTTCCCAGGCCCAAGGAGGTTAAACACACTGAAGTAATGACTTTTCAGAGCAGCACTGGCACAAGTTGAAGCCCACCATCACCTGAAGGGCTCTGAGCTTTGCACCAGGCCAGTGCCCCTGGACCCCGCGGCCGCAGCACGAGGAAGCAGTGACTCGGGGCACTTACAGTCACCGTGAGGTTCTCCCAGGTGATGCCAGACACATTGATCTTGTTGCTCTCCCAGAACTGCAGGGTTCCGTTGCTGGGATGGGTCGGTGCCTCACACTTACAGCTGGGAGGAGAGAAGCCAAGACAGGGGTGAGGGGAAGGCGATGGAGGTGCAGCCCTGAGCTCCTGCCAAGGGGCAGCGGTGTTTTAGGAGGAAGAAACCCACTAGGAGACGGTGAGGAAGTCCAGCTTGCTGTGCGTGTGCACAGGGTAGGTCACTCGCAGGTGACTCAGCTTCTCCAGAGCCTCATAGATGAAGATGATGCAGATGAGGGAGGCGAAGGCTTCTTCGGTGAAGCGGGTGATGTAGCACACCAAAGAGCTAGCATCAGTGGCCACCAGCACTATGCAGAAGAAGGCGGTCCACAGACCAATGCATGCCCGGAGAGAGAGATAGGAGAGCGCGTAGTCCCTGGGAAAGCAAAAGAAAACGCAGGGTGGAGAGGGCAGCAAGAGGCTCCGAGCCGTGCCTTCCTTCGGGGAAAGTCGGCAGCAATTCAGGAGCGTGTCAAGGCTGCGGATGGTAAATGCAGTTTCCACGTCCTACAACAGACAGCCTCAGGGCTGCGGCACAGGGTGTGGGCCAGCAGGAGGAGAGGCTAATTATTTAATTATCCTTATTTAACAATGACCTTGTGTTAACGCCTCGGAGCCTAACTGAGGTCAGGTCCCTGTTGTGGAAGGTGGTGTTCTCCCACATCACCCCGATGCCCTAACAGCAAAACCGGCTGGGTTTGCACCCAGTTACCTGCTGCCAGCAAGTTGGGGCTTCATAATAAATTTAATTGCAATAAGGGGGTTAATCTCCCATCACAGTTGCCACAACAAAAAGACTGTCATGGAAAATATCCATTTTGCCTGAAAAGCTCCTGCTTTCTCAAAAATCATCAAAACATTGGACCAGAAAACTCTTTGGATATGTGGGTAAAATATATTTCCACTTCCAGCAAAAATCATGCAAAAAAGTGCCCGAGTTTGTACTGAGAGGAAAGCAAATCTTCCCTCATTCCCAAACCAGAGTCATTTGTCTCATCTTCCCTGTGCAGCCCATCTCGGGCATCCACATCCTTGTGGTTTCTCCTCCTCCTGCTCTTTCACTTTAACCCTAAAAAACCCGAACCACCCATCCATCCTTCAGAGACCGAGGGCTCCTGCACCGTCACATACTAAAGCAGCAGCGCGTGATGTCTGTGACACAGAAGACAACTTCAATCTACCAACTACCACTAAGAAAAACATCTTTTCTCCATCCCTGCCTTCCAAAGGCGCTCACAGCACCTGGCCGCAGCAGCCAGCCTTACTTGCAGAATTTGTAGAGGATCTTCTCGAACACGAGGACGGGGCCGGTGCTGCCGAGGATGGTGAGAGGTTGGCCAGCAAAGAGGGAATACACCACACCGGTCATGGATGCGCCCAGCAGCGACTCCATGGCACTCTGTCCGGGGAAGAGAGGCAGCAGTGAGTAATTAAGTCATTAGAGGGAAAAACACAAGTGCAAATTCACTGCAGCAAGGACTTTTGCATGAGTTTTGTCCTCCCCCATGCCACCCAACAGAGAGAGGTGCTCACTATGTGGCCGTTGGTCGCCTCCCCCAGCAGTCCCCCGAAGGTGATGATGGGGGACATGCAGGCACAGTAGAGAAAGAGAAAGGACGCCAGACACTGCAGGCTCAGACCATCCCGAAAGTCACTCCAGAACCAGGGGGCTTTTCGCTTCACATCCCGGATCAAACCTCCAAAGAGCCTGGAGGAAGGAAAAAAAAAAAACCACAACATTTTCGTGGAAGACCGCGTTAAGTTTTCTTGGCTGAGGAAGGACAATCATAAGCACAGAGTAACTTCCGTTGCTAAAAAGAAGTCTCCTTCTCCCATTTTAGCCCCAGTAGAAACTGAGGCATACAAAAAACCCCTCCAACAAAAAGAGACCAAACCTGAGAGCCCGTCCCCTCTTATTGCAACAGTCCCTCACTTTGAGAAGCAGCAGAGCTCTACCTGGAGGTACTTACACATCTGCTTCCACCCCAAAGCAAGAAAACCTGTGTGCAACCATGCTGCGGCTGAGCCCAGCTGCCCAAATGTCCCACCCACCCAGCCCAGGGGACCAAGCTGGGAACCTGGAGCCCCTTCACTGACCCAGTTCACCCCAAAACTCTGCTAGAAGGGAGGTGCACACTCAGATTTTAGGGGCAAACAGAAAAACACCCCACCAAACTATTTCAGTTCACACCTTCCTGTCCGCTCCAGTTCAGGACCGCTGTGCTTCTCCGGCTTGCTGTGAGAAGCGCTGTCATCGAGAGCTTCTGGCACCTTCCTTTTTTCCTGTTAAAATGGAAATAAGATAAAGATATGTCTTTGCAGCCACTGGCTTGTTTTGCTTTTTGGGCTGGGTACGTGACCTGTGAATTTGGGCCCCTGAGCAGCACCCCCAGCCGTGCTGCCCTCCTGCCCGTCCCCCTCGTGCCTCCTTCTGCTGCAGCACCCACCTGCGAAGGGACGTTTTTCGGGGGCTCAATTCGGATGGAGGGATCCCACTCTCCTGGCGGCAAAACCATGACCTGATCCAGAAACTCATCGATGCCAGCCACCAGGTCAGCCTGGTTCTTGGCTTTATAGGCAACATCGTGGAAAACCTGCCGTAGGAGACAACCTGGTGAGAGCATGACCCATCTCGGATGTCCTAACCAGTGCAATAAGCTCTTGGCTAAATGCAAGGTCATTTCCCCCAAATCGCCTGTTGGAAGTGGCAGGAAATATTCCCCCCAAAGCAAAAATCTGTGCATCACAGTATTTGTAACCATCTCCACCAGGCTCCCGTCCCCCATGGCACACCACAGCCTTCTGCTTCAAGCAGAGAAGTTTCACTGGCCCTGGCAATGCCACCACTGGGGACAGCGTGCTGGGGACCCTGGGGAGAAGGATGAGGCATGGGCTGCAGCCCAGGTGGGATTTTAGCCTCCTGCAGGCAGCTAACAGGGACAGCAAACCCTCTTCCTCACTACTACAGAGACAGGGAGAGGTGAAGAAAGCCCCAAAAAATGACCCGGAGATATCTCTTATCTCGTCACACCTCATCCGTCATGATAGTAGCCATGGACCTGCCGATCTCATGGTACTGATGGGCTTTTCCTCCTGGTCCAAGCAAAACAAACAGGAACCTAGGCAAGAAAACCAAAATGAGAGAGAAGAACATGGCCTCACTCAAAGGGCGCCCAAGGAAATCCCTGGGAGCTCCCAGCCCAGAGCGTGGCTCCAGGGGGGACGTGTAGGCTCACCGACTCCGGTGATGAATTTGAAACGCATCAAAACCAAACACAAATTTGAGGTTTGGGCCAACTTTCATTAAAATTGGCCAATGGGTTTAAAAGCTCCAGCAGGGAAGGGAGGAATGAAAGCACGGAGATGTGGGTGGGAGAAACGTGCTTGCTCCCACTGGCTGTGTTCCCCTGGGACGCCCAACTGATGCATGAATTTGGTGTTTTGTTGTGGTGTTTTTTTTTTTAAATAAAAACTTTGCGCTTCTCATTCAGACCTCATTGGGATGGGAACTTCCATCATGCCCGAGAGGAGGACAGCTGGGGTCAGGCGGACAAATGCCACGATGGGCTGGCGAAGGAAATCCAGCTCTCCTACGAGCACGTTGCACGCTTCAGCCCCGGTGGGAATTTTCTTCATGAAGCGCAGCTCCGCCTGGGCATGACAAAGGATTTTCAGGTCATTACCCCAAAAGTAAAGCCCACCGCACTCTGCAGAACACTCTGCAGCCAAGTTTGCAAGAGCAAATCTGGCCTAAAAGCGTAAGAAAGCTACGAGTGTCTCACCTTGCTTAGATCCATCGCATGGCTGTCATGGTTCACCCCATTTTTAGCTTCTGCAGTGGTGGGAGATGGATGAGGAGTGAGTGTTTGGGTTGGGAGGAGAAAGAAAGACACTGAGAAAGACAGGCAAGGAGCAATCGGGACACTTCTCCTTTGCCAGGAGAAGTCTAATGGGGCCAAAGCCCTGCAGAAACCTTCACCTGGTGCCAAAGCCTGGCAGAAACCCTCACCGGGTACCAAACCCTGCAGGAACCCTCACCTGGCTTGCCGAGGGGATGCACGTCTAACTGCTTCTTGCTCATGTCAGCAAACGAGCAGACGATGGGGAGAAGGTTGTTTCTTTTCTTCTCATTCTGATGGTGATGCTTCTTCAAAAGCACTTCTCGAACTTTTGCCTGCGTGCGCTCATCAAACTCCGTGGACTGCTCTTGCTGGCCCAGGATCATATCTGGAGATGGCAACGGGAAACGAAGCCATCAGAGCAGAAAGTCCCCAAGCCCCGACCCCTCAAGCCCCCGGCGAAGGCTGCGACATGCAGGATACCCTAACGCGGGCTCAGCCTTGCTTAGCAAGACGTTTTAATGCAGTTCAGCCTTTGCAGCCAAAGGAAGAATTCTCTTTTGCTAAAAGCCATCATCAAAGTGCTTATTCATCACTCCGCTCAGATAATTATTCCCCATCCTAGATAATGTGATTTTTTTGCCCGATCTGGCGTTTCTAGACAGACTTTCTAGACTCGACACATGTCAACAAATTATAAGCAATCTCTAGCACAGACTTTCCCAGAGTTTCCTTTGCCCATCGACTGCAATTTGCCAAGCCCAGGGAGAAACGTGCTAAGAACGGCTCCGACTTCTCCAGCTCTTGCAAGGGCTGAATGGAGACCTGCCAGTCAAAGATAATTTCTCCAAAGCCGCTTTTTCAATTAACTTCAATTATCTTCCCCACAGAAATATGCTGCTTGGTCACCTGCCAGATAAACTCTGCCTTTAAAGCTCTTAAATCCTGGATGTTAAGGCAATAGGAAAAAAAAAACCAAGAACGGGAAGAAACAGCTTGTAGTAAGTAGCTTATTTAAGGAGGTTCAGCTCTTACACAGACTCCATGTTCCTGAGAGCAGCCTGCCAAGCCCTGACACTCCTTTCTGGCCGGAGAATATTCTCTAATCGCCTCTCTGACCCCACAAATTGCTTTCAAAAGGCTCCCATACTGGGAGAAAAAGCTGATGTGACTGTTGTACACCCAGTCTACATCCAAAAAGCAACCCACGATTTAAAAACACAGTGGAGGTTCTGGAAAAGGACGTGCCATTGGGGCAGGGTTTGATACGGGAGTGAAGGGCACCACGGCAAACTGAGCTCGGCCGTTCCCAGCGGGTCGCAGTGCGCTCAGTACCTGCGATCTCTTCGATGCTGTTGGCACAAACATCCAGCAGCACCATCCCGTTGCTGATGCAGCTCCGCAGCTCGAAGAGGCTGTGCAAGGACAGCGTGGCCACGTAGGGCTTGCTCCAGCGCTCGCCACCATCTTCCACGTCCTCCTCAAACTTCAGCCACCTGCGGACATTGGGCACGATCAGCCCCGTTGCAAGAAAACAGCCTCAGCTCTGCAACCCCTTTGGTGCAGCTACGGGGCGGCAAGAGGAGAAGGCTCCGCGCATCGGCACCTGCAGCTGCAAAGCTTCACGTCCCAGAGAGCGGAAGGCAGAGCCCACGGCCGCCACCGCAGCCGGCGGCAGGGATTTACCTTGCCGTTTCCTTCCACTCGGCATCTTCACCCGCCTTCAGGAAGATCTCATCCAGCTCAGTGAACAAGTGGTGGGGAACATGCTGCTCGTCCTCCTCGGTGCTGAGGATGAACTGCACCCGCTGGGATGGGGTGTCTGGGGGCAGAAGATAAATCCCGTTACCACACCTGCATTCGACCCGTCACGCTCACACGCAAAGTGGCCATTGATCGGCACCAGTTCAGCCCTAAATATTGGGCTGGCCCCTCTCCCCCGGGTCTGGCCGGGCTTGCACAGAGCCACGGAGAAGGAGAAGCATCTATTGCACCTCTGCATAAGGACGGGCCACTTTCCTTCCCCACGTTTCCATTTTTAATGGCAGGATCCCTCTAAGGAAGACCAGCCTCAATCCATTATGCCTTCAACTGCCTCCCAAATAATGCCACTTTCCCTCAGAAGAACAGCAAACCACACAAATCAGCCACACAGACCTGCTTGCAGAGGATCCCGGCACCCACACAGCCCCGAGAAGGCTCGTGAACGCTGCGGCGGGACTTACAGTGGTAGCCCTGCTCCATTGGGGCACAGTCCTTCTCCCGTTCCTTCTTCCGATGCTTCTGGCGGTGGGGTCGGTGGTGCCGGTGGCACCGGTGGCTTTGCCTCACCAGCGGCATCCGCACGCCCACGGACAGGGTGCGGTGGCCTGCGAAAAAAGCAGTGTTCGCATCACTCTCGATATTGTGGAGACGGTTGACACCGCTGCCACGATTAAACCAGCGCATCCATCCCAGGAGGAAACACCAACTTCTCTTCATTTTAGTTTCACTGCATCCCTGAATGTCAGAGACATCCTTTTTTCCAAGCCTGTTTAACTTTGCAACAATAGAGCAACAACAAGCGATGGCTCTGGGTCACCTAAAAGTGCCCTGAAAATATCAACCCTTGTCTAAAATTCCAGCTTTGGCTGGACAACACTCAGACCTGCTCATTAAGCAGCCACAGAAGGTAATTATTTTTAAAATCTTTGTATGGCACAAGGCAACAAGAGGAGATCCAATCAGTCCTGTGATAATGAAGTCTGGAACAAAAAAAAAAGAAAATCACAGCCCTGTGTCTGCAGCCATCAACTTATTCTCCTGACCTCTCCAAGCCAAGAGCAGCCTCTGAGAAAACAAGCTGGGAACTACCCAGCTCTGTGGCCAACGCTCACACCGCAGATGCCATGGGGGCTTTTTCCCCTCTGTCTAAAAGCCATAATATTAAAACAATGTGAAAATAACTGTGCTTGTTTATTTGCAGGTGATGCATACGCTGAGCACAGGACGCGGCAGGGACTTTGCGCGACGGGAAAACGCGTGGGGCTGGTGGCACCTCTCCCGACTCACCTTCCAGCTCCTCCTTCTCATAGTGAATAGTGACAGCAGTGCTTGTTCTTCCCTGGTCAATCACCGCCTCCTCGTCGTGTCTCTGTTTAGTGAGGAGAAGAAGATACAAGTTGGGGCCGGGTGAGGAGAGCTCCCTTACGTCCTCCCAGTCATCACCCATCCCTGCGGCCACGCGAGCCCAAGAGCATCACACCTCTGTGTGTCTCCTCCTCCAGGCACAGCCCTAAAAACACGGACTTGGAGGTTTTTATTCCCATACCCAAATAAAACCACCTGTAATGTCACCTGTATTGTATATACCATGAGTCTGGAAGGATTTACTAAAAGGGGAGACAGTTGAGTGTTTCAAACCAAAACCAAACCTCCTGCTTCGTTCTTGTGGTTCCTTTCGAAAAATTAAAATTAAAAAAGGGATTTCCAAACTGGGGTGGAGTGGGGTGGGGGAACCCAACTCCACACTTTTGAGCACAGCCAGTTTCATTCTCCAAAAGTGATACCTGCAGGACTCACTAGATGGCACTTGGCCACAGGACATGGCCACCATCAACCTCCAAAGGCCCTCAAGAACCTGCAAGGGTGAAGCTTCGACTTCAGCCCAACCAGGCTCGGGCTTCTCTTGCTGCAAGCCCGCTTTCCACACAAAACTGCGTTTTTCTCCTCAAAAGAAAAGCCAAAGGCTAACAGCTAATGCCCTCCTTGGCTGAAATACCACTGCCAGTGCTGCACGAAGAGCATCTGTGCCTTAAAAGCCAAAGGAGAACTACAGGCGTTCTCTTCTCCCCTTGCCCCTGGGCTGGGGAAGGGCATCACCGGGATCACCACGCTCAAAGAAATAAAAACCCAACCACGTCTCACACTCAAGTCGCAACTGCAACTTTGAAAGGGCCTCCAGGAAACCCTTCTCTTTAGAGAAGAGCAAAACACCAGAAATCTGCTTTTTATCCCCCAAATCCCTGCTTCGACTGAATGGCATCACCTGCCGCCGCGCAGCAGCGACACTCGGGAAGCTCACACCTCCCGCTCACCAGTTAATTTAATGAGCAAAAGGAACAAACGTTCCCATCTGGGAATGAGTTTTTTCTGGCCCCCGAGTACTAATTTCAAAGCCGACTTGCTGCGACCTCCCCGCCACCTCCCGGCACTCGCCCGCGTCACCCGGCAGCCGGATTATGACGCGCCTGTGGCTTTCCCGTCCTCTCTCCCACGCTGATCTCCACCACCCTCCGTCCCTTCTTAGCAATGCGTCTACTCCCCTCCAGATTTACCGGAAAAAAAACTCAAAAACCCAAACCCCATCCTCAGAAAAGGCACGGGACAAAAGGGGCTTAATCAAATCGCTTTAAATGGCAATTTTAGTAAAATCATTACTTAAGTAAAACACCAATTTGAATTAAATCACAATTTAAGTAAAATCGCCACCGAAATAAAACCCCAATTTGAATTAAATCACTGTTTAAATTAAATCGCAACTTAGATACAATCACAATTGAAATAAAATCGCAATTTAAATACAATAGCGAGCTTGAGTGTGTTACAGGGGTGTCAGAGTGGGAATAAAGGGAGCGATTTGGGCATCACAGCTCCCCAAATCCCCCCCGAGCAACATGGGGAAAGTCTGCTTCTCTCTCAGAAACCATTTTGGCTCCGTGCTCCCACCCACGATGCTAAACCTGCCCCCGGCAGGGCACAAAGCATCGTCCCCCCGCATCCTTCCCTGCTCTGGCAACATGCCAGTGGGATTTTGGGAAGTCTCCCCCCCTTTTGGGGGGATGCGCAGCCCCTTGGCACAGCCCTCCCACCTGTAACTCTTCCAGAAGTGTCATTTTGGGACCCTCCTCCTGCTTCATCCTCAAGTCGGTCACCGGTTTTGGGGGATAACTGAGCCTCCAGATCAATCAGAGGACCAAACCCTCCGACTGCAGCCCAGTGACTCCCAGTCTGAACCATCTCCAGCACATAAACAGCGACTGTTGCTGGGATCGGAATGTTCAGGGTGACCCCGGCAGTTATTTAAAGCCATACACCCCAATACTGATCCCGCTTGGAAAACTTAGCGGATGGGGAGAAACCTGCTCTGTTTTGAGGAAAAACTATCCAGAATAGAGAAAAGGGGTGGAAACGCTGCATCTCGGCAGGGCAAAAGGTGTTACACAGTGTTTGGGTGTATTTGAAAGCCCAAACTGCCAAAAGACCACGTGAGGCACAAACCATTGGGGAAATGCCCGTTATGGGGCAGCCCTGATTTTCATCAACATTTCCTGCATCAAATCAGGGTGTTTCAGAGAGGTCTCCCTTCGGCACAGCCTCTGTCCCTTCGCGGCTTCCATAAACCCTCGTTAGCCAGACCAAGTCCTACGCCGTACGGAAATGTCCAGAGAAGCCCCATGTTTTACTCTCCTCGCTTCCGCCAGCTATCTCCAGCCCTACTTTATGTTCCGAGCGGAGCTAATCCCTCATTTCCAGCCTACAGATTCATTTGCTGTCATGAACTTCCTCCCCGGCGCTGCTCAGCACAAAGGTTAACGGCCCCGGCTCGCCCTGAAAGGTGACATGGGATGTAAAAGAACACAGCGAAGGAGGGTGACAACGAGGGCTAATCCGTTAAAATCCCATCGGGATCCAAGCTCAGATCTCTGCTGCTTTTTTATTATTTAGTATTAAAGCTTCAGACGCAAAGACAGGAGGAAAGAAACCAAGTGGGTCCGTGGCAAGATGCTCCGAGCATCCCATCGCCCTTCCCCAGTTGTTGCAGCATCCCCGAAATCGTGGCAAACCTCGCACAGAGATGCCACCGAAGGAACCGGTGCCACTCAAAACCCTCTTTTTCCTGATTAAGCCACTCAAATGGACTCAGAAAGGTTATTTCATTGAGGAAATTGCTGGAGGATTTAAGAATTTAATAAGTCTATGGGATCTGTGGATGCGTGGGCTTGGGATGGGACGGAGCAGGACGGAGAGATGCCTCCAGAAAGCGAATTATCCCATCCCAGGATGGGTACCAGCACTCACAGACGCTTCACCTTCCCCCTTTGTCCTTCGCCGCCGCTGCCAGGCGCTTGGAAAACATCAAATCATCGAAACTGGGCTGGGAAAGGGGATGGCGAGCTCACTTTTGAGTTTCGGAGCAGAGGGTGTTGTTCCATCTCAAGAAAACTTCTCCAAATTATTATTTTGCTGCAGGGTTTTTTTTGTCCCAGCAGGAGGGAGAGGGACTTTTGACTGTCCTGCCTCAGTTTACCTGTCTCAGTGCAACTCTTCCGGTTAGAAAGAAAAATCTTTCCCTGGGGAAGCTTCGGTGTAATTGAGGATGAGGAAAAGTACAAAGCAGAGGTTCAGGTCTGGCTTTGAGTCCTCCCAGTGCCAGGGGAGGCCAAAAGCATCGCACGAGCAGGCAAACTTCCCACCTCGGCCCCCTCGTCCCGTCACACGCAAGCTGGACTGGCCACCAGCAGCAGGAGGGAGGACTAATGTAATTAATCTCACGCAAAGTGTAATTAATAACACTGATCCCAGTGTTATAAGGGGATGAGGGGCCAAACTGGGGGAGCTGCTCTGGTGGCGGAGCAGGAGACCCCCCTCCTCACCCCTCTCCATCTCCATCCTACCCAGACGAAGCCACCGGCCCTGTGGCTCCCTCCTTTGCTATCGTGGGGGTCAGCACCATCCCCTGCAGGGACCCCTCCAGCTCCTGAGCCAGGATTTGGGCTGTGACGGGGACTGGACCCGGGAGAGGACACATCTCCAGAGCCCCAAAGTGGGGCTGTGAGGGGGGGACACACGCAGGTCACAGCTGAGCATCACCAGGACGTGACCATCATCCCTTGCTGGCGGAGACGCAAATTCCTCTCAGTCTTTCACCCGAAAGACTACACGTCACTAAAGAAAGACCGAAAATCTACATGTCACTATCACCTAAGGGGGAAACACTATTAAATACAATACCTTATTCTCTGCTGTTCTTATCTTCTGGGTCTTTCTGGAGCGGGGGCGACCTCGTGGTGGTGGACCCTCCGCAGAGCTCAGGTGCTGCCGGAGGCGAGAGATGGTGGGTGGGTTTTCCCAGTGGAGGAAAGGGACCTGATTGCCGGGCTGAACCGGCAGTTGCCCAGTTGCCAACTAGAGGCGGTCACCCTCTGGGCTTCTGCCGGCTTCATCACCCTTTAAAAACGCCTCCGGGGCCTTCTGAACCTCCCGCGGGTGATGGTATTTCACGTGCACTTTCCTTCCATTGACCGTCCCAAACACCCTGGAAGGGAGAAAACAAACGGGGATTTTTAACTCCTTTTTTTAAAAAAAAATAAATCCTTAGATGACACTTCATTATTTCTACTTTTGTGAGTTTCTTGTGTGTTTTGCTGCGTGGTGCCACAGAGTCTCTGCCAGTACCCCCGGCTTGGTGGGACCTTGGTGGTTAAACACAGCAGATTGTTGGGGATTAAAATAAGAGAAATAACAGCGAGACGGCTTAAAATCAGGTTGCACTGAAACTCGAGTGGCTCTGCGTGGCACAAGTGATGTCGCTTGGCACGAGCAACTGCAGCGCAGGAGCCCTCGGGCCGCAAATTGCAAAAAGGAACTTCAGTGGAACCTTTTTCTCAGACAGAAAAAGGAGACACGCTGAGATTCTTGCCCGAGGAGATGAACCGCCCCAGGCCTGTAATGGGAGGAAAGGGCCTTCAAAGGGAGAGAGAGACCCTTGTGGCTGCAGTCTCGGAGGAGCCCCGAGTGCGGAGGAGATGGGAGGAGGATGGAAATGCCGAGTCTCCATCGGTTTGAGCCCAAAGCAGCGGGTTTCGAGAAGAAAAAACGAGCGGCTCACCTTCCACACTGCCCGCAGGGAAACCCAGCCACATCGCCTGCGCCCCCAGCCCCGCATGGAGCGTCCCCGGAATGGCGGGAGGGACTGCCTGTGCCACGGGGCGTCTTTTCGCTGCTCTTCTGCTTCTTGGTGAGCTTTTCATTGGGCCCGAGCCAGCGCCTCTTCTTCGGGCTGCAACCAGCCTGCAAAGCAGACAGCCTGTGCTCATTTCTCCTGCTCCTCAGCAAGGGGGACAGCTAAAGCGAAAAACTGGCTGGAAACATCCCCAAATGGCCCAGGCAGTGAGGGGTCTATTTGTGTGCCGGGTGGAACGTGTTCTGTCAGCCCCAGCCTGCCCCGCTGAGCTCCTCCGAACACTAAAACAGCCCAAACAATGCTGAAACTCGGCGGGGAGGATGGGGTGCAAAGACAGATGGTGAAAGAAAAACCGTATTATTTCTACCGTCCTCAGCGGAACAGCACTTTCCTCCACAAAAGTCTGTAAAATGGGTTTAAAATGTAGAATTACTGAGCACTGAAGGGACATGGTTACCCGGTGTCTACCACCAAAAAAAACCCTAAATAATATGTGTTTCTGTGAGCCAAAGTCCCATTTCCTGGCAAGGAAGGTTTTGGCAACACCCGCGCAGAGGTGGGTCACCAACAGTTCCTTTGACGGAGCACTGGGACGTTACGAAACATCCCCAAAAATCATCAGCAGCAGGTTTAACACGAAGTGGATCGTTTCCCAGAGCCTGGGACAAAGGGTTCATGGAGGAGCGGCATCTCGCACCCACCCCCGGCAGTTTTCCTACCTTCTCTTTGGCCTCCTCCACCTCATCCGTGCCTCGCTGGAGCCTTTTGGCTGTCCATCCTGGTCGGGTGGCACCAAACCTGATGTGTTTTTTCCAGGTGTAGTAATATTCCACACACTGGGCCACGGTCTTCGTCTGAATCTGTCGGGAGAAAACCAGAAGCGATCGATGAGGGAAATACCACAGGAAAACAATGAAGGCACAGACCCAGGACGGATCTATCCAGCACTGTTTGTCCTCCCCTGTGTCTGCGGTTCCCACAGCGCAACGCACGGGTGAGATCAGGCCGAAAACGAGCCCCCTTCTTCTGAAAGGGCCGTAAAGAAGCCTTGGGAGGGCAGAACTGTACGTTTCGTGCCGATGGTCAGCAGAACGTGTCAGTATTCTTCTAGTATTTCCTGTATTTTGTACTGGAGAGATTAAATATTCGCTTGATATTCGGGCAAATTCGGTAGACATTAGAGCCAATTATGTCTTGTACCGGTATCTTTTTGGAATGAAGCGGCATCCCAAGGACAGGATTACAATGCACCATTCAAAAGACGACTTTTCTGGGTTAAAACTCCCCTCCACGCTACCAACCCGTGACCCGCCTCGGTCTAACGGCTTTACCTTCTTCTGGATCAGGTGGAAATTCTTCTTATGCACATAAAAAGCCTCTTTAAACAACTGCTCCTCCAGGGGCGTCCAAGTGTCTGAGCCTGGGAAGAAACAGCCACGTGCAAACGATTAGACCCCTTGCAACCTCACGGAAACGCGCACGATGTATTTGTCACGCGTCCACATGTCTCCTCCTTCGCAAAGCAATTAGCCAACACCGCAGGCAGTTTGTTAGCACGAGCAGTTATGGCTGCCAGCAGAGCAAGCCCTGCACGCAGTAAAGCCGGGGCGCGAGGGAAAGGAGGAGCGTTGGGCGGCGTGGGGTGTCACCGCAAGGGACAGCAGCAGGCTAGAACACAGGGACGAGGCATTCCCCGTGCCAAAAGGCCCCCAGAACAGATTAAAAAGACTACTTCCCTGCCCCAAAGAACACGAGCCACTGCTCGCACGTTTCTAAAAATCACTTCTTTCAATCAGAACAAAGGGAACGGCAGTACCCGCTCGCATTCCCGGAGAAGCAACAAGCTCTGCTTCCACTTTACCTGCGTAATGATAATCAGCCAGGGGATGGGATTCAGGTCGCTGGGGTGCCCCAGACTGCAACATCTCCAGACCCTCCTGCGGGAGTTCAGAGAACAAGACTTAGATTCCCCCTCAGCAGGGGCCAAAAGATCAACTCTTCAGCCCACTGTGGGAAGATGGTACTCAGTCGACGCTCAGCAACAGCGTGTCGGGGTCACCTCCGCCCACGGCAGTTGATGAGAATATTTCCTAGTCCAGTAGGAATTCGAAAAGAGCTGCTTCTTACCAGAGCTTCATGCAGGCGGTGCAAGGCGTGCTCCAGGTTGGCTCTTCCCCCCGGCATGACATTGGAGCAGGCGAAGTTGAGCAGATTTGTCACTAGAAATGCAACAAAAACCAACAGAAAGTCAGTTTTCGTCAAGAAAGGAGAAAAAGTGCGATACAAGGCAGAGGGCAAACAGAGCAGACAGACTGGAGACCCAGAAAAGGCACCGAAAAAAAGGCAGGTTATCCGGTATCGCTCTCTCTCCCTTCAGAGCAGCTTTGGGACCGGTAGCTCCAGAGACAGATCTCCCCTCTCCCGAGGTCGCTGCAGCTGACGTGGGACAGCTACAAACGCCCCTGACCGTCTCTCCCAGAGGACGCGACTCAGAGCACCACCGGTTGTTATCTGTTCACTGTCCCACCAGATCTGAGCCACCCTCGGGTGCTACCAGCCACGAATGCTGTCAAGGAAAAGAGGGAGAGGGTCCCAACGGACAAACAGCTGCTGTGAAAACGTGCAGTTTTCGACCCTTAGTATCTCGGGGGGGACCTGGGAAGAAAAGCGTTAAGAGAAACCTCTGTCCTGTGTTTCCGGGTTCGTTGCGATGTCTCCCCAGGGCTTCCACACTAGCGATGCTCCCTCCTCCTCCTCCTCCAACCGGGATCTGTCCTGGAGGTCTGGGATCTCGGCCTGAAATTCACTGCCGACGTTGACGTGTCTGAAATTGTTAAGGCAGAGGAGGTGAGGAAGGAGAGCTGGGAACAGCACGCTAGCACGCACCCGCTTCGAAGGAGGGGACGTGTCAGGTACGGCAGTTATTTCCCAGCACAGCGTCACCAACTGCCCTCTAACAACTCCCACAGCCCCTTCTCGCCACCAACAGCATTACCGTTCCACCACGTGAGCCCTTTTGCGCCCCATCGGGCAAGAAAATTGCCGCTTCCTTCCTCAAACGCTGAGCAAACTGGCGAGGTTCACTCTGAGACCGACAGCCAGCAGCAGAAGAGCTGCGACGGTGGGCCAAGACCACCGTTGGAATGTTGTGTAGAAGGCGGGAGGCCGGCAACCGGCATCATGAGGTCAGCCTGAGTGGCAAGCCCAGCCTGGGCTAGCACTGGCCATTTCTGGCAAGCACAGGGGTATACTCCAGCCAAAATAACCCCTCTGTTACCCTCTGCAGCGCTGCGGGGCAGTGGGAGAACTGGCCAAGCCATGGGGAGCAACAGCAAGGACTGGCAGAGCCCCGGTGCCGAACCAACCGTGCACCCGCTCCTCAGCCCCCTTTCCCCAGGGTTTGCGGTTATTCTGACCGCTGGGCCGGAGCTCACGGCCCAACGCTGATTTTAGGGTTATCCTTCTTCGGCTAAACCCAAAGTCCCCATCCATTCTGCCCAAAAGATGTATAGAAAAAACAGCACAAGTTAAAATCATCGAGATCATCCTTTAGCCTTCCTCGCGGCCCTCATCATCACACACCGCTCCCCATTCTCCCAGAATTTCCCTCCTTTCGGGGAAACTGCTCACTGGACACGGAAGCTGTGGAGATGGACCCTCTGGATCTCCTGGCACAGCTGCCCCTCACCCTGCTCAGAGTTGGCCCCACAGGGATCAAACCGTTCAGGGCTTTTTCCAAGCCAAAGCCAGGAGCGGAGCAAAACCCCCGTGGGTTGTTTCCATCCCCTCTGCCACAACAGCAATCCCAAAGGAGAAAGGCACCTCCTTTTTCACTTTTCCAGACTTTCATTAAAAGGAGGAACCTCTGAACAACGTAATTTAATTACCGTCAACGTTGGATCCGCGCTCACATTCCTGCGTAGAGCTCACTGCCTGTCTAGCTGGGAAATCTCTGCCGCTCATTTAGTGGCAAAAGGTGGAAACTGGAGAAAAATCTCCAGCGCGACATCAATCCCCGGCATTATCACGATACAGCCTAAAATCAGAAATGCGGTTAAGATCCCTTCTCCTGTGAGCGGCTATGTGAATTGTACCCGTTGACAGATGCATACAAATATTCGTTTCAAAGTTACAGACGTCACGTTTTAACAGCGACACCAAAAAAGAATGACCTGCATTAAAAACTCCAGGAGCGTTTTCTTTCCATAACACGCTGGAATTTCTGAAAAATCCATTTCCTGCACGGAAAAACATGTTGTTTGTGGATAACAAATGGCAAACTCAGCGTTTGGGGAAGGTGAGCTCCCAAGTGCTGCGGATCCATCTCTCCATCTGGAAGACAGCAAAGGCAGTCAAAGCTCCCCAGCACAGCATCCTTACTGCCTCCCCTTTCCTACAGCCCAGGAGATCCTCGGAGCCTTCCCACAGGGAAAGGGAGGAGCGGACTGATCACCAAGGCTGGCTGGACCAGGTCACCATTGTCACCACATTCGTTTGTTGCCAAAGAACGATGAAATTCGTCCACCTAACGATATAGCAGGTCCCTTCCCTGCCATGGTTCCAGCGCTGGAGGAAAGGTGCCTCTCCCGAGGCCGCATTGGGACGGCACTGCTGCACAGAAGGATAGAGATTTTTAAATCTCTTTATTTCTTCCAGGGAAAAACTTGCTTTCTCACTCAGTAAAGGACAAGCTCCCCAGGCCGGGCAGGAAGGCGGCACAGCCACAATTTACTTACCGAGAAACGTGCAGAGGGCTGTGTGGTCCCTGTGCCCAAGGAAAGCGGCCATTGCCAAAGCAGAGGGAAGGACGTGTCTCACCTTCAGCACAGAGAACCGATTCACAGACTCACTCTGAAAAAAAAAAAAAGCATTAACCACAAAATTAGCTAATGGCTTCCCAAACCTGAATTCAGGGCCTCCCTCCGTGATTATAAAGTAATAATGGTCTTAACAGGCAGGCAGCTCACCAGGAATGAGATGGAGAGTGACCCCCATATTCCCCTGGAAACCCTTCGATGAGGCAAATCCCTGAACGCCCTCCCAGATTGTCGGTTCTTTACCTCCACGAGGAACTCGTGGCCTTTTATTGTCATAGTGTGTGACCAGAACAAGCCCCGCCATTCCTTATTCCAGCCTTAACAGCCTTCAGCGTTTCACTCCGGTCACCTCCCTGTCCCACTTCCGCCCCTGCACAATTTTTAAGATGGCGACTGAGAAATTAGGTCTTGTGGTTCCCATTGAAACACCCATTAATTCATACAACCAAAAGCTAGGCAAATGAAAAGGCCGTGTTAAACCTCAGCCCCCAGGGAAAAGAAATGTGCCCGACGAGGTGCTAAAAGGCGCTCTGGCAAACCACCCCCCTCTCCAAACTGCAGTTTGCTCCAGGAAACTGACAAGTTTTCTTCCTCTGCGGCCTTAGCGAGGCTGTAGATTTTCCCACCCTGCAGGGAAAGAAACAATCCTCAAAAGCAGATGTCATTCTGCCTGCAAGGAAAGCTTTAAAATATTTTTCTTTTTTTAAAGGCAGAATGCCTAAACGGAACATCCGAGCTGGTTTCTCCATGAAAATAACACTTTGCACTTGCACAGCAAAGCAACGCTCATTAACCAATCTCGTAAATCTTCGCAGGCATTAAGAAACACTCCACGTAACACACATGCGTGCACCGTGTAAGCACATGTGCAAAGAGGAATCCCCGTTTACGCACCCCGGCTATATCAAACCGCACTATTTCCCTCACAAGCTGTGATGGAAATGGGCCACGCTCCCATTCCTTGGCTCCAGAGCTCCGGCGATGCCGGGATCATGCCGACCCTCAGCCGCTGCGGGCATCAGCTCTGCTAACACCCCGCTGACGGGTCAGCGACAGGAATCTGGGAGCAGGAAGGGGATTGTACCACCCAGGCTCCCCAAAATCCCCCGCAGTTAAGAGGAATGCAAATCTCAGGCTCCCCTAAGCCAACACATTTCTCACCGTGACCGCCGCACTAACACCCAGAGCAGTTTTTAAGCAGCACGCACCAGGTTTAACCTCCGCGCCTGAGAAAGTCCCTGTCCTGAGGGCTGCCGGTCCCCTCGGCCCAATGCAGGAGGCAGCAGCAAACCCCTCCAGACAGGGCAAGAGGTGCTTCTAAGAGTGACATCCAGCTAATAACCAAAAAGCACTTAAACCAATCCCAAACTTTGGAGACATTTAGTCTCGGGCCAGCAGCAGCATGTTGCTCAGTAAGGCACACTTCCACGACTCCCCTCAATTAACCATCACCTCCAGAGCGCGACCTCTGAAGGTGAGAAGTTCCTTTAGGTTGACTCTTGACGTCCCTTTCCCTCCCACAGGCAACGAGACCCCAAGTATTTCCACTTGAGAGTGCGGTTCCCCTTCCACGGGCACCCAGCTCGCTCTGCAGTTTTGGATTATCACCGACCTCTGTGCCAGCTCCACCAAGAAGCCAGGTGAGAGGCTCCGAATCACGTTACTAAAGATCCCAAGGCTTGACCTTGTTCCATTTATTTCTAAACCTTTGGCCCTGGATCAATGAGTTCATTGTTTTCAGGGAGTTCCAGATGTAAGCGCTGAGTACTGTTATTGGTGAATCCAGAACTGTCAACAGTGATAAAAAACAGAGCGCAGGAAGACAGTAAGGCCTCCGAGTCCCAAACTCAAATAACAGATGGCTAAAAAGGAAGGAGGAGCACACAGACATATTCGAATCCTGCTGAAAATAGTCAGCCATGGCCAACAGGAGCCGAGGAGGCAGTGGCCGTGGACACCTGGCTCGGGGGAGCCGCGCAGCTCTGCACGTATTTCGAGAGCTTTTCAGAACAAGTAATAAAAGCTTGACAGCAGCAGGGAGTGCGGGAGTCGCGGCAGCAGTTGCATCGATAGGCAATCTGCGCAACAGTTCCTAAAACAGGGGCTGCCCACAATCAGAAGTTGACTCTTTGGTACAAACTCCCTCC
Organism: Vanellus vanellus; assembly: GCF_965231255.1. NCBI lineage: Eukaryota > Metazoa > Chordata > Aves > Charadriiformes > Charadriidae > Vanellus > Vanellus vanellus. The sequence continues at coordinate 32,349 of NW_028127117.1, read as the reverse complement.
ACACCAGTCATCACACAGGGGAAAAAAAACAACCAAGCTATTGTAGGGCTCAGTATTACCCATTTCTCTGCAGCTGGACAGAAATACACACTTCTGCGGCTTTTCCCACACTGGAAAATTCAAAGCACCCAAACAGGGCGCGCTTTTAGAGACATCAGCAATTAAGTTCTCCATCCCCTCCAGAAAAGCCTTTTCCTAAAGGCGTTCTCCTCCCAAGGGCAGACCCACAAAAAGAAGCCCTCTCTGCTTAATCCATTTCACAGAGAATTTCAAATGCAAACAAGAATTAAACAGGACGTCTTTTCCCCGCTTCAGGGAAAGCCACTAATATAGACCTTGGCAACAGATTTAGCAAATCTATCATTGTAATGCCTTTGCATTGCCCATTTCCACCTGGAGAGCAGGCTGAAAGGACTCATAAAAAAACCTCAAACCAACCACAAAACATATTCCTGTCTAGGGGGTAATTTTATGAAACGATTTGAACACCTTAACGATTTGAACATCTTTTTACAGGTACAAGGCAACAAGAAACATTCTCGAGGTGAAAAAAAAACAAACCACCTATTCACCTCTTTACCCCAAAGATCTTTTCACCACACGGATTCCACCACCAATACACAGCTGCTAAATATCCCCGGCTGCTGCCGATCCGTAAGAAACCCTTCAAAATACAAGAGAACGCTGAGCCCAGCGCGCTGACGGTGCTGCCAGGGCTGTGAGTCGGAGCCCCTGAGGACGGAGTCGCAGCCCCTGAGGTTGAAATCAGCCCCACACTTAGGCACAACCCGGGGTTTTAAGCCTCACTACAAACCAGCCCCCCGCTTTTCAAGAAAAACAGGGAGATTCACCTCAAAATAAACCACGTTCTCGACGCCAAAGGGGCGCTGGTCCATGGCCGCCGCCACCCTTAGGGCCAGTTCCATGGGGCTTCGCTTCACCTGGAGCAGAACTCGCGGGCGTGAGGACAACGAGCCCCCTACACAAAATCTGAAAAAAAGGAAAAGTTCAATAAGATTTGCTGTTACTCACCCACCAAAGCCTAACCACTACAACTGGCCCTTTCACAACCATTCCTGATCGCAGAAGAAAACTGAAATATCCCAATTCCCGCTTCAAACACAAGGCGTGGAGCTGCCCACACCCCACGTGTGGGCTGGGAAGACGGGGGGCTCTTCTCAACACCCGCAGGAAGAGAAAGGGCAGGAGTGTTTTCCCAGCCCTGGAAGAGCTGTGGGGAGAAGGTGGGAGGGAGGAAAAGGCTGCCCAGGAGTGGGGTAGGGGGAAGGAGAGGGCTCCATCCACGGGGGAAACGCCGTTCCTGGCCACACAGGCGGCTGTGGGACCACCCTGGGGATGGATTTGGGGGCTCTCCCTGAGGGAAACACTGCTCCCAGCCATGCAGGAGGCTGTGGGACCACCCTGGGGATAGGTTTGGGGATGAGGGGGGATCTATCCCTGAGGGAATCACTGCTCCCAGCCATGCAGGAGGCTGTAGGGCAATGACAGAGATGGATTTGGGGGCTCTCCCTGAGGGAAACACCATTCCCGGACACACAGGAGGCTGTGGAGCCGCCCGGGGGACAGATTTGGGGGCTCTCCCTGAGGAGAGCCTGTGGGGAGGAGGGAGGCGGGGGCCGCCCCAGGGCCGGGGCCACTCCTGGAAGGGGAGGGGGGGATCTCCAGCCGCCCACGCGGGGCTGCCCGAAGCCTGAGGAGATGAAAAGAAGAGGAAAAAAGAGGAAAATTCCCTCACCGCCATCGCCTCTCACAGCCCCGGCCCTCCCCGCCGCGCCTCATGGCGGCTGTGTGCGGTGTCACCTGAGCGGGGGGCGGGGGCTGAGGCAGGAAAAGGCGAGAGGGGAAGGGAAGGGCCATTTTGAATGGGAGGAGAGGGGAAGGGGGGGCGAAAGATGGGGGGAGGGGGAGGAGAGAGGAAGAGAGGATGGTGGGGGGGGTGGGAGCGAGTGTGTGAGGGGAAGAGGTGTTGCGTGAGGGGGGAGTGAGGGGGGAATGGGTTTTCGGGAGAGGGAGGTTTGCAGGGCTGTGAGGTGCCTGTGAGAGAGGAGGCCCCGGAGGGAGGTGAGTGGAAAGGGCTGTGTGTGGAAAGAAAAGCCTTAAGGACAGGCTGGGCTGGGGAAAGGTGGTGGGCCCCGAGGGAGGGCTTGGGGAGCGGGGCTAGAAGCGTGGGTTTGGGGCAAAACTCTGGGAAAGAAACTGCAGGACAGGGCCAATCTGAGTATACAGTTTTAGCGAAGCTTCAAGCAAAAGGTGACCAAAGGTGCCTCTTGTCCTTTTGTGGGCGGGTTTTGTCTAAGTTATTCATGCGAGTGGACTTTTGCCACACGGGATGGGAACGTTCGCTTCCCGGGATAGCTGATGCCCCTGGATAACCACTGCCCGCGAAGCACTGCGAAACCCCGTGTTCAAAAATGAGAACAAAGGCCGGGTTTTGCCTCTCGGAAGGATCTCTAAGCACCGTCTCCACGTTATTTTCAGTACCTTTCTGGTTGTTTTCTTTGCCCCCATCCCCGTGATGTCCGTCGGGGGGGCTGGCGGAGCTCTGCAGGCGGACGTCCGTCTCCTTTTGGGCTGGTTTCGGGCGGTCCCGGCTGATTTTGGGGAGGGCAGGGATGGTTTCGAACTCGCAGTGCCCGGTGCGGGGCTGCGGTGGGGCCCGGCCCCCTCGTTCTCCTCGGCGCGGCCCCGCCCCTCTCGCCCGCTTTCGCCGCGGCGACGCTGGGGGGCGTGGCCCGGGTTTGCCCTTCGGCGCGTGCGCGGTTGGGCGGACGCGAAGGAGAACGTTTCCGGTGTGCGTCGGCGGTCGGTACCGGGAGAGACGGGGGGGACCGGGACCGGGGCCGAGGAGAGCAGGAGCGGGAGAAGGAGAGTGGGCGGGCGGGGCGGCGGCGGCGGCAGGAGCGGTGGTGCGGAGGTGTCCAGGGCCAGTTCGGGGGATTGTGGGGTGTCGGGACCGGGCTGGGGGACTCGGGGGGCGGCCTGGGCCTTTTTGGGGGGGAGCAGAGCCGAGTGGGGGGTCCCCGGGGGGAACAGGGCCGATTTAGCTCCCCCCCCCCGTCCTCCGCTGCCGCCCCCTCACCCCCCGCTCGCTCCCCGCAGGTGGCGGCAGCCCCGGCCGCAGCGCAGGGTGCCCGGGGCCGGCCTGGGCGGGCGCTTGGCTCCGCTCTCAGCCCCCCCCGGCAGGTCAGCCCGGCCGTGCCCCCTTCGCCCGCCTCCAGCCCACGGCCGAGTCCCTCCAGGTACCCCCGAGATGGGTCGGGGGGTGTCAAGCGCTGGGCCCCCTGAAGCGGGGGTGGGTGGTGGGCACGGGCATTGCTGGGAGCCCGTGGGCAGCCCTGGGACCCCCTTAAAGCCCACGGAGAGCCCCGGGGCCCCCTTGTCTCCCCCGGAGCCGACGGGGAGCCGTAGCTGTGGAGTCAGCTTAAGGAGTCTGCCCTAAGGACTGCTGCTTTTTGGAGCGTTGGGGGAGGGGGAGGGTTGTCGGTGTGGGGAGTGGAGGTGTGTGGGAGGAGTCCCGTGTCTTGAGGGAGCTTTGGAGGTGTTGGGCAGATTTGGGGGAGTGGGGGAGGGGTCCCCTCCTTTGGAGCTCCCTGGTTCTTTTCTTCTAGACTGTGGGAGGCAGCGGGCGAAGGGGGAAGGCAATAGAGTGAGTTGCTGTATTTCAGTCCTTGGTTGAGAGTCAGCGACTCTGCTCCCTTGCTGCTCAGCAGACTCTTAGCTCCGTGGGGCTGTTTCTCCAGGCAGGCTACGACAACGGAAACGGCCCCACTTCCTCGGAAGAGTTGTTAGCAGTGAAGTCTCCTGGGAACGTACTGCCTGACGTTGGATAGACCTGGCACCACGCAGCAGCTCAGAGCCCCGCAGCGTATGCTGCCGCTCTCAGTTGGCTCCATCAAATCCTCCGACCTGAGAATGCCAGAGGTACAGAGTTGAAACGGGCCCTTCCTCACCCACTGAGTCAGATGAACCTTTTTGCGCCCAAGTTGGCTGGAGACTGCTTCTGCCTCGCCGCCTTCAGGCGAAGCATGGCTGTGAGCAGGGGAGCTCAACACAGAGTGCTTGCTGATTGCAGCCTGCTCCCTCGGGGGAGCACCCGCAGCCGTGGGACGGGAGGAGGAAGGACAGCACGAGGGCTAGAGACAAACATTTTATTTCTTTAACGTTTCACATAGGGGGTACCCCAGAGGGGTTCCTGGCCCCACACCCCACAGCCGCTCAGTATTCGGGGCACTGTTGGTCTTCTGGGCCTGGTGCTGTCACCGCTTGCAGGGCTGGCAGAAGCAGACACGGCTAGTGGCATCTCCACCAGCCCTTCAAGTAGCCCCACAGCCAGGCGCAGCCCTGCCGCGGGCACCTTCCTGTCCTGCACAGCCCTGGGTCTGCCTGGCCACACTCCCTGCCCATGGTCTTGCAGGACTCCTCCGTCTTTGCCTTCAAGGCCTGGAAAGTGCGGGTGATCTCCAGCACCCGCTCCACCTGGTCCATGTCCATGGCTGGGGGCCTTCCGGGGGACAGGTGCTTGTCCGTGGGCCTCTGTGTCCTGTCCATCCCCTACCTGGGAACCCACTCTTTCTCGGTCCCTGCTGGCAGCTCCTGGCTGAGGACCAGCCCGTTTCCCCACTGCCCCACCAGCAGCCATGGGAGAGCGGGGTTGTCCTGAGTGTGTGAGCACCACTGGCTCTGTTGCTGCACTGGGCCAGGGCTCCAGGAAGTGGTAGAGGGAGCTGTGGGAAGAGGAGCTGCTCCTCAACAGGCTGCTGCAGTCCTCCGAGTTGGCCAGCGAGCACAGGCTGCAGGGGCTCTTGCGGTGGCCCTCGGGGGGCCCAGGAGCCCGGGGGGTGCCTGGACCAGAAGGAGCTGTCCCCACTGATAGGACCTATAGGCGGCAGAGGAGGGCAGGGGGACCTGGGGGCTTGGGGGGGGGGGGCAGGGGGTAGAGAGAAGCATCACTGCTCAGATGGTATATGGTTGGCAGGGAGCCCAGTGGGTCCTGTGGGGCCTGGTGCTCCCTCCTCGCTGCCTCCTTGGTTGCCCTGCAGAGGAGGAAAGAGAAGAGACCCGCTGCACACCGTCTCCTCCGCTGGAGCCCACGGGCAGCACCCCCTCCTCAGCAGGCGGGCAGGGCTGCCCAGCGCAGGCAGGGCAGGGCACGGGCTGAGGGTCTGGGGCAGGATCTGGGGGTCTCCCCCACACTCCCTGCTTCTCCTGTGTCGACTTGAGCTCCCATCCTTCATCCGCTAGCCGAGAAGCTGCTGAGGGAGGGGACGGAGTGAGCGGCCGGCAGCCCCTGGCACAGCCCCGGCTCAGGGCTGCCGTGGGGTGTGGGCTGTTTGCACGGTGCTCGGTGCCAGGGCCACTCACCTCTCTGCTCCTGCGCGTGGGCTCTTGCATCCGTTATCCCTTGATTCGGCTTCTTCCAGTCCCTCTGCAGGACCCCGGGAGCTGGGTGAGACAGGAGCAGCTCCCAGCCCCGTGCCGCAGCCCCCCACCCCACCCCACGCTGCGGCACAGTGCGGTGCAGCAGTCGCCTACCTGGAGCCGCTTGGTCCGTAGCACAGAAGAGACCGCGCTGAGCCCCATCAAAAGCATCACGAGCGGAGCCAGGTGAGCTGCGGGGGGGACGTTGGAGTCCCTCCTGGCACCAGCTGCGGTGCAGCCACGCAACCCTTTGGTGACCCCATGGGAAACGTTAAAGAAATAAAATGTTGGTCTCTATCCCTGGTGCTGTGGTTCCTCCTGCCATCCCGTGGCTGGGGCTGTGCCCCCCTCAGTGCCCGACCCAGTGGGACAGGCTGGCACTGCTGGCACCCGCCAACCTGGGGGGTGGTGGTGTCGGGGGAGCTGGGTGGGCTGGAGAAAGGGAGGAAGCACCTCTTGAAACCAGCTGGGCCCTCCCCAGCCACAAAAGCCTCCCCAGAGGCACCAGAGGGGACCCCCAGATCCTTGAAGGGCTGCCCCAGACTCCCTCTGGCCTGCAAGAGTCCCCCCCAGGACCCCTTACAGACACCCCAGTGGCATCCCAAATCTGGGTTCTTTACCTGCTGGGCAAGCCAGTAACACACTGTGTGGGAGCAGCCAGCCAAGCCGGTTTCAGAGCACCAGAGGTGAGAGGCAGGGAGCTGCCATCCCACTCACCTCCATCCCCGCCGTGCCGTGGCTGTGCAGAGAGAACTTGGGGGAGCTGCAAAACAGCTCAGCCCGGGCTTATCTCAAGATGGCACAGAACAACCAAAACCAAATGGCCCTTAACAATCAAAATGCCCCGAGTCCCATCCCACCACTCTTCCCGTGACGTTGAGCACCGGACGTCACAAATTGGCAACAGAGACTTCGCTATGGCACCACCAGAGGGAAATATCCCAGACAGTGTAATCCACTCGGGCATAATCCTGCACCCTCACCGAGTCAGGAAATATAAACCGCAGGGTCTGGGGAGACAAATGGGGAATCCTCCAAGGATACAGCTGGCCCCTCGGAGATCTGTCCCCCCCATCCAGGACGCTGGAGGGGAGCATTTACATCTGAGCACGGCCTTTCCTTTAACCTCTAGAAAAGCCGGCTTTTGCTGAAAACCAAATGTTCCCCTCCCGCCCCGGCCCCCTCTGAAATGAAATAAATAAATAAAGAATTAAAATCCTTACAAAACTTAAAAATCACCCTTAGTTTCGTTAGTGTTATATTAATTCTAAAAACTGATGAGCCGCGGCGCTGTGCGCCGCAGCCCAACCTCCCCCCCTCAACGCTGGGCGAGCTCCTCTGGCCATGCCTGGGATGAAAACCCGGTGGCTTTTTGGAAATAAAAAATAAAAAATTAAAAAAAAAAAGAATAATAAAACCTCTCTTTCTCTCTCTCTCTGCCTGTGTTAGTCCAACGAAAGGGATAGCGTTGGGAGGCGAGGGAGGAGGAAGGGGGAGGCTGTGGGATGGAGAGAGCCCTCCCCGTACCCCTCGGCTGTGCATCCTCGCAGCGCCGCGGGGAATGGGGGGAGTGGGGTGTGTTTGGGGGGGTCTTTGGTTTGCACAGGGTGGCCGTGGTGGGGGCTCAGCCCCATCCTTACAGTGCTGGGGCGCACGGGGCTACCAGGCACAGGGTCCCTCCCCCAGTGAGGTGCTTTGGTGCATTGAGGTGTTAGATGGGGTGGCACAGCCCCTGCCCGCCCCGGGAGGGGGGACACCGCCTCTCTGGTGGCACTGGATGGGTGGGAGGGATCAGAGCTGTGGGAGCCATGGAGAAAGGCGTGGGGGTGTCCCTCGTCATGGCAGCCCCCAACAGCCCTAACCCGCCACCCCAAGGGACACCCAAGCCCCATCTTGGTCCTCTCCCCGTTGGGTGACGCCCTTCCACCCACCCCGGAGGTGCACTCCTCTCCTGCGGGGGGGACGCCCAGCGCTCGCCTGGCTAGAGAAGCACCGGGGGGGGGTTGGTTAGGGGGCATCTGAGCTTCCCCATTACACGGGCCTAATTACTGTGCTGTTAATAACCATTAATAACCACTTTGGCTCTGCTAACCAACTGCGGCGAGGCCCCCACCCCGCTTTAGCGCAGGCTTCCTGATGCCAACACCTCCCACAGCCACTGGGTAAAGCGACGCCTGGCAAAAAACCACCACCCCTCAAAAAAACCCCCACACCACATCCCCCACTCCCCACCCACCCCTTCTCCCCCCATCACAGCCATGGGGCAAACTCCCACCATCACCACCCCCCAATCTCAGCTCGGCCGTGACCCCCCCCGAGACACTGGAAAGAGAGCAACGGAGAGCGAGCTCAGGCTCGTGTGAGCTGGAGAGATTTCTCTTTGGGTTTTGATGTTGTCGGTGGGTGGGATTTGGTTGTTTTTTTCACAGAACACTTTGCAGTAGAGGACAAAAACGTGGTGTCGCAGCCCCCGGGGCCGGCGCTGGCACCGCCACCTCCCCCCACGCCCCGACCCCCCGGGTCCTGTCCCTCCTCCTGCCCGGCGGCTGTTCCCACTTTCCTTCCTTGGTTTGTTTGGTTTTTCCTTTCTACCATTCTTTTTTAATATGTGGGGGTTTTCTTCTTTCTCCCTTTTGTTTTTTGCTTCCCCCTCCTTTATTCTCTTTTTCCCCTTTTTTTCTTTTTCCCTTTTTTTTTGCTTTTTCCCCCTTTTTTCTGTTTCCCCTTTTCCCCATATTTTTTTTCTCCTTTTTTTCACTTCTTTTCCCCCTTTTCTCTTTTCCCCTTTTTCCTTTTTCCCTTTTTTTTTCTTTTCCCCCCTTTTTCTGTTTCCCGTTCCCCCCGTTTTACTTTTTCTCTTTTTTTACTTTTTTCCTCTTTTTCCCCTTTGTTTTTTCCCTTTTTTTTTGCCTTTTCCCCCTTTTTTCTCTGTTTCCCCCTTTTCCCCCGTTTTCACTTTTCTCTTTTTTTACTTTTCTCCCCTTTTTTCTTTTCCCCCCCTTTTTTTTTCCACCCTGTCACAAGTGAGACCTGCACAGACAAAAGGCTCCTGAGTGAGGGCACTGGGGCAGCCCCACCTTAGAAGCAGCAGAGGAGCAGAGCCGTCCGGAGCCATCAAGAGCACAGGAAGGGCTATTCAGGGCCTCATTGTCTGCGCCGAGTGACCGTCTGCTGAGAACCGCTCTGGCGGCTCAGAGCTCAGCCCCAGCAGCAGTCTGGAGCCAACGGGGAAAAGTACACTGGGAGGAAGACTGGCAGCCTTCCTCCACAACGCCCCGGAGAGAATGACCACAGTGCTGCCTATCCCCATCGTTTTGTCCAACTCGTTTCTTTTTTTATTAGAAAATTAATAAAAAAACCCTCCAACTCTCAGGTTTCCAAGGCACACAAAATCTCTAAAAGGGAGACACAAGCGTGAGGTGCTGAGGTACCCAAACCTGCCCACGTTAGTCCAACTAAAGGGAGAGCGTCGGGAGGCGAGGGAGGAGGAAGGGGGAGGCTGTGGGATGGAGAGAGCCCTCCCCGTACCCCTCGGCTGTGCATCCTCGCAGCGCCGCGGGGAATGGGGGGGGTGTGTTTGGGGGGTCTTTGGTTTGCTCCCCTGACCTGCTGGGGGTGGGGGAGGAGGATTTGGGAGGGGGGGATGTCCGGCGGCGGGGTTACATTCATCGGGCGGTGCTGGGCGGCACGGCGGGAGCCTCCCTTGCTGTGCTGCGAGGCCGGGGCTCCCGGAGCGTGTTTCTGCTCCTGCTGCTTCACCTGCTGGAGCATTTCCCTCATCTTGCGCTGTGCAGTTATGGAAGATGCACCCAGGTGGGATGCGGGTGGCTTTGCCTGCACAGAGGAGTCCATTCACACCCTGGGCGCTGCTCTGCACGGCCTCCAGAACACACATTTTTAGCTCAATCGAGCCAATCTTCAATTTCAGCACTTGCACAGCTGGGGGGAAGCTACCGAAACACCTTCAGTGCCTCTTGGGGGCACAGAGACCACCCAAAAGAAGAGCAGCAGGTCGCTCGGGTGCTGCTGGGCTCAGCAAGCCCCACACCTTTCCTCGGTGGATGAAAGCGGCCAGGGAATATCGGGTAACACCACGGCCAAACCGTACCTGACTGGCAAAGAAATGCCCAATGATTTTAACGATGACCTCCTCGTTCTCGTCTGGGGTTTGGTCTCGTGGCACAATGACTGCCGCGCTGGTTAAGTTTTGCAGTTCGTTTACCTGGAGCGAACCACAAGAGGGTGATGCCTTTCCACCCACCCCGGAGCTGCGCTCCTCTCCTGCGGGGGGGACGCCCAGCGCTCGCCTGGCTAGAGAAGCACCAGGGGGGTGGGGTGGTTAGGGGGCATCTGAGCTTCCGCGTTACACGGGCCTAATTAGTGTGCCATTAACCACCATTAATAACCACTTTGGCTTTGCTAACCAACTGCCCCCACCCCGCTTTAGCGCAGGCTTCCTGATGCACACGCCTCCCTGTGTGGGAGCAGCCAGCCAAGCCGGTTTCAGAGCACCAGAGGTGAGAGGCAGGGAGCTGCCATCCCACTCAGCTCCATCCCCGCCGTGCCGTGGCTGTGCAGAGAGAACTTGGGGGGAGCTGCAAAACAGCTCAGCCCAGGCTTATCTCAAGATGGCGCAGAACAACCAAAACCAAATGGCCCTTAACAATCAAAATGCCCCGAGTCCCATCCCACCACTCTTCCCGTGACGTTGAGCACCGGACATCACAAATTGGCAACAGAGACTTCGCTATGGCACCACCAGAGGGAAATATCCCAGACAGTGTAATCCACTCGGGCATAATCCTGCACCCTCACCGAGTCAGGAAATATAAACCGCAGGGTCTGGGGAGACAAATGGGGAATCCTCCAAGGATACAGCTGGCCCCTCGGAGATCCGCCCTCCCCCCATCCAGGACGCTGTACAGGGTAACTTCCCCGGGATGGAGCGACCTCACCTGAGAGAGAGAGGGTAAGTGACTAAGAAACATCCGTACGGTATAGGGCATGCGATTGAGTTTGTGACTGGTGCACTCTTCTAAGGCATTAATATCTAGCGCCCTCGTGGTTTGCGTTGCTACTTGTCGGGGGCATTTGTAGCTCGCAATAGTGGATCCCGCTAATTGCTTTTAAACTGCAATAGCGTAATCGCCATCGCACACACAGAACTTGCAATAGTGACGTATTGGACCTGTGAGAGAAGTCCAAAGAAATTGTTAATTTGAACCTCTCAGTGAAGCCCCTTTTCCCGTTTTGTCACACACACAGAGCAGAGGTATTTCTAAGTTTATGCCATTAATGCGCAGAAATGGGCTGCTTGTCCCAAAACAGGAGCGCTCACACCTTAGTTCCAAAAATCTCCACTTTCATTCATTGATTATTACATATTCGAACAATTAATACATATTCCCTGTCATTCCCTCTAATGACTGGTCGAGATTTCTTTGCTTCCCACGTAAAGGAGTGCGCAGACTCTGTCTTTTTTTTCCTTCTTTTGAGTAGGTGGTACCGTTTGGGGAGGTGGTCAATGAGTGGGTGGTCACCATCTCCCCCTGCCGGAACTCCCTTTTACCTGCTTTTCCTCTCATCTTGGCACTTCCGAGTGGTTTTCGGGGTTTGCTGACCAGGCCTACAGTTCATGGCTCTCTCGACAGGAACCCCCTGCTTCTCAACAGTGCTCCATCGCCTGCTGGGTAGTTCCTTAACTGAACCATAGATAAATCGTGTCCAGTAACTATTTCTCTATGTGAAGATGAGGTCAAGAAATAGCGTTGGGGCAGTAGAGAGGACTTGAGCAGCAGCAGGTTTCCTTTGTTGCTTCAATGACATTTAATTTTCCTAGTTGATGTCCGTTTTACTACAACAATTCCCCCCTTTGAGACTTATCCAAGTCTTTCTGTACTTGGATGAGCCTCATTTTCTATCCCGTATCACTAATACATAAGATTGAGATAATTGCTTGATAGCGAGACTCTTAAGACATTCGAACAAAACTCACTATGATGACAAAAACCTTTGCAGCCATCCGGTCAGGGCAAACTCCAATGTCATTCCCTGGACTAATCCAACTGCCATTTTCACTGCCGAAAGCCGCGTTATTTGTGCAATCAAACACCGATGGGCGCTACAGTGCAGCACGAAAGGCCAAAGCCGACTCTGACGGATAACCGAGAGGCTTCGCGGCCATCCAACGCCTTCACCCACCCCAATCCTGCTGCCGGCTCTGCCACGGTGGTGCCACAGTGCTTTCCAGTGGGAAAACCAACCAGGGAACAGCACCACACGGCGCGGACCCAGGTTCTCCTTCACTTTGCACCACCAACCGTGTGGAACGGGTTTTGACGGCTTCAGTTATTTACAGCACAAACCCAGCAAGAGCAGCCCCAGGACTGGAACGTTCAACAACCCAATGTAATAAATTAAGGACAACAACACATAACCCCCCCCACTTACTCCTATAACAAGATAAACATCCTGACTCGTACCAGAACAACAAACCTCACTCCTATCAGAAGAACACTAAAGCCTAAAACTAAGACCTAAAGGATGGCTAGCTAAGACCTAAAACCTACACGGGACTATTACCTAAGGGGGAAACACTATTAAATATGATAACTCTTTCTCTGCCGTTCTCATCTTGTGGGTCTTTCGTGAGTGGGGGCGACCTCGTGGTGGTGGACCCTCCGCAGAGCTCAGGTGCTGCCGGAGGCGAGAGATGGTGGGTGGGTTTTCCCAGAGCATGAAAGGGACCTGGTTGCCGGGCTGAACCGGCAGTTGCCCAGTTGCCAACTAGAGGCGGTCACCCTCTGGGCTTCTGCCGGCTTCGCCGCCCTTTAAAGACTCCTCTGGGGCCTTCCGATCCTCCTGCAGGCGATGGTATTTCACGTGCGCATTCCTCCCGTTGACTGTCCCAAACACCCTGGAAGGGAGAAAACAAACAGGGATTTTGAATTCCTTTTTTTTTTTTTTTTAAAAAAAAATAATCATTAGATGACATTTCATTATTTCTACTTTTGTGAGCTTCTGGTCTGTTTTGCTGCGTGGTGCCATACCGCTTGTGCCAGTACCCCCGGGTGGGTGGGACCTCGGTGGTTAAACACGGCAGATCATTAGGGATTAAAATAAGAGAAGTAACGGCGAGACGGCTTAAAATCGGGTCAGACTGAAACTCAAGTGGCTCTGCGTGGCACAAGCGACTGTAGCGCGGGAGCCCTCGGGCCGCAAACCGCAAGAAGGAACTTCAGTGGAACCTTTTTCTCAGCCAAAAAAAACGAGAAACGCTGGGATTCTCGCCCGAGGAGATGAACCGCCCCAGGCCTGTAATGGGAGGAAAGGGCCTTCAAAGGGAGAGAGAGAGAGAGAGAGACCCTTGTGGCTGCAGTCAGCGGGAGACAGAGGAGCCCCGAGTGCGGAGGAGATGGGAAAAGGATGGAAATGCCGAGTCTCCATCGGTTTGAGCCCAAAGCAGCGGGTTTTAAGAAGAAAAAACGAGCGGCTCACCTTCCACACTGCCCGCAGGGAAACCCAGCCACATCGCCTGCGCCTCCAGCCCCGCACGGAGCGTCCCCGGGATGGTGGGAGGGACTGCCTGTGCCACGGGGCGTCTTTTCGCTGCTCTTCTGCTTCTTGGTGAGCTTTTCATTGGGCCCGAGCCGGCGCCTCTTCTTCGGGCTGCAACCAGCCTGTAAAGCAGACAGCCTGTGCTCATTTCTCCTTCTCCTCAGCAAGGGGGACAGCTAAAGCGAAAAACTGGCTGGAAACATCCCCAAACGGCCCAGGCAGTGAGGGGTCTATTTGTGTGCCGGGTGGAACGTGTTCTATCAGCCCCAGCCTGCCCCGGTGAGCTCCTCCGAACACTAAAACAGCCCAAACAATGCTGAAACTCGGCGGGGAGGATGGGGTGCAAAGACAGATGGTGAAAGAAAAACCGTATTATTTCTACCGTCCTCAGCGGAACAGCACTTTCCTCCACAAAAGTCTGTAAAATGGGTTTAAAACGTAGAATTACTGAGCACTGAAGGGACATGGTTACCCGGTGTCTACCACCAAAAAAAACCCTAAATAATATGTGTTTCTGTGAGCCAAAGTCCCATTTCCTGGCAAGGAAGGTTTTGGCAACACCCGCGCAGAGGTGGGTCACCAACAGTTCCTTTGACGGAGCACTGGGACGTTACGAAACATCCCCAAAAATCATCAGCAGCAAGTTTAACACGAAGTGGATCGTTTCCCAGAGCCTGGGACAAAGGGTTCATGGAGGAGCGGCATCTCGCACCCACCCCCGGCAGTTTTCCTACCTTCTCTTCGGCCTCCTCCACCTCATCCGTGCCTCGCTGCAGCCTTTTGGCTGTCCACCCTGGTCGGGTGGCGCCAAACCTGACGTGTTTTTTCCAGGTGTAGTAATATTCCACACACTGGGCCACGGTCTTCGTCTGAATCTGTCGGGAGAAAACCAGAAGCGATCGATGAGGGAAATACCACAGGAAAACAATGAAGGCACAGACCCAGGATGGATCTATCCAGCGCTGTTTGTCCTCCCCTGTGTCTGCAGTTCCCACAGCGCAACGCACAGGTGAGATCAGGCCGAAAACGAGCCCCCTTCTTCTGAAAGGGCCGTAAAGAAGCCTTGGGAGGGCAGAACTGTACGTTTCGTGCCCATGGTCAGCGGAACGTGTCAGTATTCTTCTAGTATTTCCTGTATTTTGTACTGGAGAGATTAAATATTCGGTTGATATTCGGGCAAATTCGGTAGACATTAGAGCCAATTATGTCTTGTACCGGTATCTTTTTGGAATGAAACGGCATCCCAAGGACAGGATTACAATGCACCATTCAAAAGACGACTTTTCTGGGTTAAAACTCCCCTCCACGCTACCAACCCGTGACCCGCCTCGGTCTAACGGCTTTACCTTCTTCTGGATCAGGTGGAAATTCTTCTTATGCACATAAAAAGCCTCTTTAAACAACTGCTCCTCCAGGGGCGTCCAAGTGTCTGAGCCTGGGAAGAAACAGCCACGTGCAAACGATTAGACCCCTTGCAACCTCACGGAAACGCGCACGATGTATTCGTCACGCGTCCACATGTCTCCTCCTTCGCAAAGCAATTAGCCAACACCGCAGGCAGTTTGTTAGCACGAGCAGTTATGGCTGCCAGCAGAGCAAGCCCTGCACGCAGTAAAGCCGGGGCGCGAGGGAAAGGAGGAGCGTTGGGCGGCGTGGGGTGTCACCGCAAGGGACAGCAGCAGGCTAGAACACAGGGACGAGGCATTCCCTGTGCCAAAAGGCCCCCAGAACAGATTAAAAAGACTATTTCCCTGCCCCAAAGAACACAAACCGCTGCTCGCATGTTTCTAAAAATCACTTCTTTCAATCAGAACAAAGGGAACGGCAGTACCCGCTCGCATTCCCGGAGAAGCAACAAGCTCTGCTTCCACTTTACCTGCGTAATGATAATCAGCCAGGGGATGGGATTCAGGTCGCTGGGGTGCCCCAGACTGCAACATCTCCAGACCCTCCTGCAGGAGTTCAGATAACAAGACTTAGATTCCCCCTCAACAGGGGCCAAAAGATCAACTCTTCAGCCCACTGTGGGAAGACGGTGCTCAGTCGATGCTCAGCAACAGCGTGTCGGGGTCACCTCCGCCCACGGCAGTTGATGAGAATATTTCCTAGTCCAGTAGGAATTCGAAAAGAGCTGCTTCTTACCAGAGCTTCATGCAGGCTGTGCAAGGCATGCTCCAGGTTGGCTCTTCCCCCCGGCATGACATTGGAGCAGGCGAAGTTGAGCAGATTTGTCACTAGAAATGCAACAAAAACCAACAGAAAGTCAGTTTTCGTCAAGAAAGGAGAAAAAGTGCGATACAAGGCAGAGGGCAAACAGAGGAGACAGACTGGAGACCCAGAAAAGGCACCGAAAAAAAGGCAGGTTATCCGGTATCGCGCTCTCTCCCTTCAGAGCAGCTTTGGGACCGGTAGCTCCAGAGACAGATCTCCCCTCTCCCGAGGTCGCTGCAGCTGACGTGGGACAGCTACAAACGCCCCTGACCGTCTCTCCCAGAGGACGCGACTCAGAGCACCACCGGTTGTTAATCTGTTCACTGTCCCACCAGATCTGAGCCACCCTCGGGTGCTACCAGCCATGAAGGCGGTCAAGCAAAAGAGGGAGAGGGTCCCAATGGACAAACAGCTGCTGTGAAAACGTGCAGTTTTCGACCCTTAGTATCTCGGGGGGGGAACTGACAAGAAAAGCGTTAAGAGAAACCTCTGTCCTGTGTTTCTGGGTTCGTTGCGATGTCTCCCCAGGGCTTCCACACTAGCGACGCTCCCTCCTCCTCCTCTTCCAAACGGGATCTCTCCTGCAGGTCTGGGATCTCTGCCTGAAAGTCGCTGCCAATGTTGACGTGTCTGAAATTGTTAAGGCAGAGGAGGTGAGGAAGGAGAGCTGGGAACAGCACGCTAGCACGCACCCGCTTCGAAGGAGGGGACGTGTCAGGTACGGCAGTTATTTCCCAGCACAGCGTCACCAACTGCCCTCTAACAACTCCCACAGCCCCTTCTCGCCACCAACAGCATTACCGTTCCACCACGTGAGCCCTTTTGCGCCCCATCGGGCAAGAAAATTGCCGCTTCCTTCCTCAAACCCTGAGCAAACTGGCGAGGTTCACTCTGAGACCGACAGCCAGCAGCAGAAGAGCTGCGACGGTGGGCCAAGACCACCGTTGGAATGTTGTGTAGAAGGCGGGAGGCCGGCAACCGGCATCATGAGGTCAGCCTGAGTGGCAAGCCCAGCCTGGGCTAGCACTGGCCATTTCTGGCAAGCACGGGGGTATACTCCAGCCAAAATAACCCCTCTGTTACCCTCTGCAGCGCTGCGGGGCAGTGGGAGAACTGGCCAAGCCACGGGGAGCAGGTCAACAGCAACAGCAAGGACTGGCAGAGCCCCGGTGCCGAACCAACCGTGCACCCGCTCCTCAGCCCCCTTTCCCCAGGGTTTGCGGTTATTCTGACCGCTGGGCCGGAACTCACGGCCCAACGCTGATTTTAGGGTTATCCTTCTTCGGCTAAACCCAAAGTCCCCATCCATTCTGCCCAAAAGATGTATAGAAAAAACAGCACAAGTTAAAATCATCGAGATCATCCTTTAGCCTTCCTCGCGGCCCTCATCATCACACACCGCTCCCCATTCTCCCAGAATTTCCCTCCTTTCGGGGAAACTGCTCACTGGACACGGAAGCTGTGGAGATGGACCCTCTGGATCTCCTGGCACAGCTGCCCCTCACCCTGCTCAGAGTTGGCCCCACAGGGATCAAACCGTTCAGGGCTTTTTCCAAGCCAAAGCCAGGAGCGGAGCAAAACCCCGGTGGGCTGTTTCCATCCCCTCTGCCACAACAGCAATCCCAAAGGAGAAAGGCACCTCCTTTTTCACTTTTCCAGACTTTCATTAAAAGGAGGAACCTCTGAACAACGTAATTTAATTACCGTCAACGTTGGATCCGCGCTCACATTCCTGCGTAGAGCTCACTGCCTGTCTAGCTGGGAAATCTCTGCCGCTCATTTAGTGGCAAAAGGTGGGAACTGGAGAAAAATCTCCAGCGCGACATCAATCCCCGGCATTATCACGATACAGCCTAAAATCAGAAATGCGGTTAAGATCCCTTCTCCTTTGAGCGGCTACGTGAATTGTACCCATTGACAGATGCATACAAATATTCGTTTCAAAGTTACAGACGTCACATTTTAACCGCGACACCAAAAAAGAATGACCTGCATTAAAAACTCCAGGAGCGTTTTCTTTCCATAACGCACTGGAATTTCTGAAAAGTCCATTTCCTGCACGGAAAAACACGTCGTTTGTGGATAACAAATGGCAAACTCAGCGTTTGGGGAAGGTGAGCTCCCAAGTGCTGCGGATCCATCTCTCCATCTGGAAGACAGCAAAGGCAGTCAAAGCTCCCCAGCACAGCATCCTTACTGCCTCCCCTTTCCTACAGCCCAGGAGATCCTCGGAGCCTTCCCACAGGGAAAGGGAGGAGCGGACTGATCACCAAGGCTGGCTGGACCAGGTCACCATTGTCACCACATTCGTTTCTTGCCAAAGAACGATGAAATTCGTCCACCTAACGATATAGCAGGTCCCTTCCCTGCCATGGTTCCAGCGCTGGAGGAAAGGTGCCTCTCCCGAGGCCGCATTGGGACGGCACTGCTGCACAGAAGGATAGAGATTTTTAAATCTCTTTATTTCTTCCAGGGAAAAACTTGCTTTCTCACTCAGTAAAGGACGAGCTCCCCAGGCCGGGCAGGAAGGCGGCACAGCCACAATTTACTTACCGAGAAACGTGCAGAGGGCTGTGTGGTCCCTGTGCCCAAGGAAAGCGGCCATTGCCAAAGCAGAGGGAAGGACGTGTCTCACCTTCAGCACAGAGAACCGATTCACAGACTCACTCTGAAAAAAAAAAAAGCATTAACCACAAAATTAGCTAACGGCTTCCCAAACCTGAATTCAGGGCCTCCCTCCGTGATTATAAAGTAATAATGGTCTTAACAGGCAGGCAGCTCACCAGGAATGAGATGGAGAGTGACCCCCATATTCCCCTGGAAACCCTTCGATGAGGCAAATCCCTGAACGCCCTCCCAGATTGTCGGTTCTTTACCTCCACGAGGAACTCGTGGCCTTTTATTGTCATAGTGTGTGACCAGAACAAGCCCCGCCATTCCTTATTCCAGCCTTAACAGCCTTCAGCGTTTCACTCCGGTCACCTCCCTGTCCCACTTCCGTCCCTGCACAATTTTTAAGATGGCGACTGAGAAATTAGGTCTTGTGGTTCCCATTGAAACACCCATTAATTCATACAACCAAAAGCTAGGCAAATGAAAAGGCCGTGTTAAACCTCAGCCCCCAGGGAAAAGAAATGTGCCCGACGAGGTGCTAAAAGGCGCTCTGGCAAAACACCCCCCTCTCCAAACTGCAGTTTGCTCCAGGAAACTGACAAGTTTTCTTCCTCTGCAGCCTTAGCGAGGCTGTAGATTTTTCCACCCTGCAGGGAAAGAAACAATCCTCAAAAGCAGATGTCATTCTGCCTGCAAGGAAAGCTTTAAAATATTTTTCTTTTTTTAAAGGCAGAATGCCTAAACAGAACATCCGAGCTGGTTTCTCCATGAAAATAACACTTTGCACTTGCACAGCAAAGCAACGCTCATTAACCAATCTCGTAAATCTTCGCAGGCATTAAGAAACACTCCACGTAACACACATGCGTGCACCCTGTAAGCACATGTGCAAAGAGGAATCCCCGTTTACGCACCCCGGCTATATCAAACCGCACTATTTCCCTCACAAGCTGTGATGGAAATGGGTCACGCTCCCATTCCTTGGCTCCAGAGCTCCGGCGATGCCGGGATCATGCCGACCCTCAGCCGCTGCGGGCATCAGCTCTGCTAACACCCCGCTGACGGGTCAGTGACAGGAATCTGGGAGCAGGAAGGGGATTGTACCACACAGGCTCCCCAAAATCCCCCGCAGTTAAGAGGAATGCAAATCTCAGGCTCCCCTAAGCCAACACATTTCTCACCGTGACCGCCGCACTAACACCCAGAGCAGTTTTTAAGCAGCACGCACCAGGTTTAACCTCCGCGCCTGAGAAAGTCCCTGTCCTGAGGGCTGCCGGTCCCCTTGGCCCAATGCAGGAGGCAGCAGCAAACCCCTCCAGACAGGGCAAGAGGTGCTTCTAAGAGTGACATCCAGCTAATAACCAAAAAGCACTTAAACCAACCCCAAACTTTGGAGACATTTAGTCTCGGGCCAGCAGCAGCATGTTGCTCAGTAAGGCACGCTTCCACAACTCCCCTCAATTAACCGTCACCTCCAGAGCCCGATCTCTGAAGGTGAGAAGTTCCTTTAGGTTGACTCTTGACGTCCCTTTCCCTCCCACAGGCAACGAGACCCCAAGTATTGCCACTTGAGAGTGCGGTTCCCCTTCCACGGGCACCCAGCTCGCTCTGCAGTTTTGGATTATCACCGACCTCTGCGCCAGCTCCACCAAGAAGCCAGGTGAGAGGCTCCGAATCACGTTACTAAAGATCCCAAGGCTTGACCTTGTTCCATTTATTTCTAAACCTTTGGCCCTGGATCAATGAGTTCATTGTTTTCAGGGAGTTCCAGATGTAAGCGCTGAGTACTGTTATTGGTGAATCCAGAACTGTCAACAGTGATAAAAAACAGAGCGCAGGAAGACAGTAAGGCCTCCGAGTCCCAAACTCAAATAACAGATGGCTAAAAAGGAAGGAGGAGCACACAGACATACTCAAATCCTGCTGAAAATAGTCAGCCATGGCCAACAGGAGCCGAGGAGGCAGTGGCCGTGGACACCTGGCTCGGGGGAGCCGCGCAGCTCAGCACGTATTTCGAGAGCTTTTCAGAACAAGTAATAAAAGCTTGACAGCAGCAGGGAGTGCGGGAGTCGCGGCAGCAGTTGCATCGATAAGCAATCTGCGCAACAGTTCCTAAAACAGGGGCTGCCCACAATCAGAAGTTGACTCTTTGGTACAAACTCCCTCCACACCAGTCATCACACAGGGGAAAAAAAACAACCAAGCTATTGTAGGGCTCAGTATTACCCATTTCTCTGCAGCTGGACAGAAATACACACTTCTGCGGCTTTTCCCACACTGGAAAATTCAAAGCACCCAAACAGGGCGCGCTTTTAGAGACATCAGCAATTAAGTTCTCCGTCCCCTCCAGAAAAGCCTTTTCCTAAAGGCGTTCTCCTCCCAAGGGCAGAC
Organism: Vanellus vanellus; assembly: GCF_965231255.1. Classification (NCBI taxonomy): domain Eukaryota; kingdom Metazoa; phylum Chordata; class Aves; order Charadriiformes; family Charadriidae; genus Vanellus; species Vanellus vanellus. The sequence continues at coordinate 12,138 of NW_028127117.1, read as the reverse complement.
CCACAAAAAGAAGCCCTCTCTGCTTAATCCATTTCACAGAGAATTTGAAATGCAAACAAGAATTAAACAGGACGTCTTTTCCCCGCTTCAGGGAAAGCCACTAATATAGACCTTGGCAACATATTTAGCAAATCTATCATTGTAATGCCTTTGCATTGCCCATTTCCACCTGGAGAGCAGGCTGAAAGGACTCATAAAAAAACCTCAAACCAACCACAAAACATATTCCTGTCTAGGGGGTAATTTTATGAAACGATTTGAACACCTTAACGATTTGAACATCTTTTTACAGGTACAAGGCAACAAGAAACATTCTCGAGGTGAAAAAAAAACAAACCACCTATTCACCTCTTTACCCCAAAGATCTTTTCACCACACGGATTCCACCACCAATACACAGCTGCTAAATATCCCCGGCTGCTGCCGATCCGTAAGAAACCCTTCAAAATACAAGAGAACGCTGAGCCCAGCGCGCTGACGGTGCTGCCAGGGCTGTGAGTCGGAGCCCCTGAGGACGGAGTCGCAGCCCCTGAGGTTGAAATCAGCCCCACACTTAGGCACAACCCGGGGTTTTAAGCCTCACTACAAACCAGCCCCCCGCTTTTCAAGAAAAACAGGGAGATTCACCTCAAAATAAACCACGTTCTCGACGCCAAAGGGGCGCTGGTCCATGGCCGCCGCCGCCCTTAGGGCCAGTTCCATGGGGCTTCGCTTCACCTGGAGCAGAACTCGCGGGCATGAGGACAACGAGCCCCCTACACAAAATCTGAAAAAAAGGAAAAGTTCAATAAGATTTGCTGTTACTCACCCACCAAAGCCTAACCACTACAACTGGCCCTTTCACAACCATGCCTGATCGCAGAAGAAAACTGAAATATCCCAATTCCCGCTTCAAACACAAGGCGTGGAGCTGCCCACACCCCACGTGTGGGCTGGGAAGACAGGGGGCTCTTCTCAAAACCCGCAGGAAGAGAAAGGGCAGGAGTGTTTTCCCAGCCCTGGAAGAGCTGTGGGGAGAAGGTGGGAGGGAGGAAAAGGCTGCCCAGGAGTGGGGTAGGGGGAAGGAGAGGGCTCCATCCATGGGGGAAACGCCGTTCCTGGCCACACAGGCGGCTGTGGGACCACCCTGGGGATGGATTTGGGGGCTCTCCCTGAGGGAAACACTGCTCCCAGCCATGCAGGAGGCTGTGGGACCACCCTGGGGATAGGTTTGGGGATGAGGGGGGATCTATCCCTGAGGGAATCACTGCTCCCAGCCATGCAGGAGGGTGTAGGGCAACGACAGAGATGGATTTGGGGGCTCTCCCTGAGGGAAACACCATTCCCGGACACACAGGAGGCTGTGGAGCCGCCCGGGGGACAGATTTGGGGGCTCTCCCTGAGGAGAGCCTGTGGGGAGGAGGGAGGCGGGGGCCGCCCCAGGGCCGGGGCCACTCCTGGAAGGGGAGGGGGGGATCTCCAGCCGCCCACGCGGGGCTGCCCGAAGCCTGAGGAGATGAAAAGAAGAGGAAAAAAGAGGAAAATTCCCTCCCCGCCATCGCCTCTCACAGCCCCGGCCCTCCCCGCCGCGCCTCATGGCGGCTGTGTGCGGTGTCACCTGAGGGGGGGCGGGGGCTGAGGCAGGAAAAGGCGAGAGGGGGAGGGAAGGGCCATTTTGAATGGGAGGAGAGGGGAAGGGGGGGCGAAAGATGGGGGGAGGGGGAGGAGAGAGGAAGAGAGGATGGTGGGGGGGGTGGGAGCGAGTGTGTGAGGGGAATAGGTGTTGCGTGAGGGGGGAAGCCCGCGCAAGCAAGTGCCCGCGCAAGTGCCCGCGAAGCACTGCGAAACCCCGTGTTCAAAAATGAGAACAAAGGCCGTGTTTTGCCTCTCGGAAGGATCTCTAAGCACCGTCTCCACGTTATTTTCAGTACCTTTCTGGTTGTTTTCTTTGCCCCCATCCCCGTGATGTCCGTCGGGGGGGCTGGCGGGGCTCTGCAGGCGGACGTCCGTCTCATTTTGGAGAAGGCTGGGCTGGTTTCGGGCGGTCCCGGCTGATTTTGGGGAGGGCAGGGATGGTTTCGAACTCGCAGTGCCCGGTGCGGGGCTGCGGTGGGGCCCGGCCCCCTCGTTCTCCTCGGCGCGGCCCCGCCCCTCTCGCCCGCTTTCGCCGCGGCGACGCTGGGGGGCGTGGCCCGGGTTTGCCCTTCGGCGCGTGCGCGGTTGGGCGGACGCGAAGGAGAACGTTTCCGGTGTGCGTTGGCGGTCGGTACCGGGAGAGACGGGGGGTACCGGGGCCGAGGAGAGCAGGAGCGGGAGAAGGAGAGTGGGCGGGCGGGCGGGGCGGCGGCGGCAGGAGCGGTGGTGCGGAGGTGTCCAGGGCCAGTTCGGGGGATTGTGGGGTGTCGGGACCGGGCTGGGGGGCGCGGGGGGCGGCCTGGGCCTTTTTGGGGGGGAGCAGAGCCGAGTGGGGGGTCCCCGGGGGGAACAGGGCCGATTTAGCTCCCCCCCCCGTCCTCCGCTGCCGCCCCCTCACCCCCCGCTCGCTCCCCGCAGGTGGCGGCAGCCCCGGCCGCAGCGCAGGGTGCCCGGGGCCGGCCTGGGCGGGCGCTTGGCTCCGCTCTCAGCTCCCCCCGGCAGGTCAGCCCGGCCGTGCCCCCTTGGCCCGCCTCCAGCCCACGGCCGAGTCCCCCCAGGTACCCCCGAGATGGGTCGGGGGGTGTCAGCGCTGGGCCCCCTGAAGCGGGGGTGGGTGGTGGGCACGGGCATTGCTGGGAGCCCGTGGGCAGCCCTGGGACCCCCTTAAAGCCCACGGAGAGCCCCGGGGCCCCCTTGTCTCCCCCGGAGCCGACGGGGAGCCGTAGCTGTGGAGTCAGCTTAAGGAGTCTGCCCTAAGGACTGCTGCTTTTTGGAGCGTTGGGGGAGGGGGAGGGTTGTCGGTGTGGGGAGTGGAGGTGTGTGGGAGGAGTCCCGTGTCTTGAGGGAGCTTTGGAGGTGTTGGGCAGATTTGGGGGAGTGGGGGAGGGGTCCCCTCCTTTGGAGCTCCCTGGTTCTTTTCTTCTAGACTGTGGGAGGCAGCGGGCGTAGGGGGAAGGCAATAGAGTGAGTTGCTGTACTTCAGTCCTTGGTTGAGAGTCAGCGACTCAGCTCCCTTGCTGCTCAGCAGACTCTTAGCTCCGTGGGGCTGTTTCTCCAGGCAGGCTACGACAACAGAAACGGCCCCACTTCCTCGGAAGAGTTGTTAGCAGTGAAGTCTCCTGGGAACGTACTGCCTGACGTTGGATAGACCTGGCACCACGCAGCAGCTCAGAGCCCCGCAGCGTATGCTGCCGCTCTCAGTTGGCTCCATCAAATCCTCCGACCTGAGAATGCCAGAGGTACAGAGTTGAAACGGGCCCTTCCTCACCCACTGAGTCAGATGAACCTTTTTGCGCCCAAGTTGGCTGGAGACTGCTTCTGCCTCGCCGCCTTCAGGCGGAGCATGGCTGTGAGCAGGGGAGCTCAACACAGAGTGCTTGCTGATTGCAGCCTGCTCCCTCGGGGGAGCACCCGCAGCCGTGGGACGGGAGGAGGAAGGACAGCACGAGGGCTAGAGACAAACATTTTATTTCTTTAACGTTTCACATAGGGGGTACCCCAGAGGGGTTCCTGGCCCCACACCCCACAGCTGCTCAGTATTCGGGGCACTGTTGGTCTTCTGGGCCTGGCGCTGTCACCGCTTGCAGGGCTGGCAGAAGCAGACACGGCTAGTGGCATCTCCACCAGCCCTTCAAGTAGCCCCACAGCCAGGCGCAGCCCTGCCGCGGGCACCTTCCTGTCCTGCACAGCCCTGGGTCTGCCTGGCCACACTCCCTGCCCATGGTCTTGCAGGACTCCTCCGTCTTTGCCTTCAAGGCCTGGAAAGTGCGGGTGATCTCCAGCACCCGCTCCACCTGGTCCATGTCCATGGCTGGGGGCCTTCCGGGGGACAGGTGCTTGTCCGTGGGCCTCTGTATCCTGTCCATCCCCTACCTGGGAACCTACTCTTTCTCGGTCCCTGCTGGCAGCTCCTGGCTGAGGACCAGCCCGTTTCCCCACTGCCCCACCAGCAGCCATGGGAGAGCGGGGTTGTCCTGAGTGTGTGAGCACCACTGGCTCTGTTGCTGCACTGGGCCAGGGCTCCAGGAAGTGGTAGAGGGAGCTGTGGGAAGAGGAGCTGCTCCTCAACAGGCTGCTGCAGTCCTCCGAGTTGGCCAGCGAGCACAGGCTGCAGGGGCTCTTGCGGTGGCCCTCGGGGGGCCCAGGAGCCCGGGGGGTGCCTGGACCAGAAGGAGCTGTCCCCACTGATAGGACCTATAGGCGGCAGAGGAGGGCAGGGGGACCTGGGGGCTTGGTGGGGGGGGGCAGGGGGTAGAGAGAAGCATCACTGCTCAGATGGTATATGGTTGGCAGGGAGCCCAGTGGGTCCTGTGGGGCCCGGTGCTGCCTCCTCGCTGCCTCCTCGGTTGCCCTGCAGAGGAGGAAAGAGAAGAGACCCGCTGCACCCCGTCTCCTCCGCTGGAGCCCGCGGGCAGCACCCCCTCCTCAGCAGGCGGGCAGGGCTGCCCAGCGCAGGCAGGGCAGGGCACGGGCTGAGGGTCTGGGGCAGGATCTGGGGGTCTCCCCCACACTCCCTGCTTCTCCTGTGTCGACTTGAGCTCCCATCCTTCATCCGCTAGCCGAGAAGCTGCTGAGGGAGGGGACGGAGTGAGCGGCCGGCAGCCCCTGGCACAGCCCCGGCTCAGGGCTGCCGTGGGGTGTGGGCTGTTTGCACGGTGCTCGGTGCCAGGGCCACTCACCTCTCTGCTCCTGCGTGTGGGCTCTTGCATCCGTTATCCCTTGATTCGGCTTCTTCCAGTCCCTCTGCAGGACCCCGGGAGCTGGGTGAGACAGGAGCAGCTCCCAGCCCCGCGCCGCAGCCCCCCACACCACCCCACGCTGCGGCACAGTGCGGTGCAGCAGTCGCCTACCTGGAGCCGCTTGGTCCGTAGCACAGAAGAGACCGCGCTGAGCCCCATCAAAAGCATCACGAGCGGAGCCAGGTGAGCTGTGGGGGGGACGTTGGAGTCCCTCCTGGCACCAGCTGCGGTGCAGCCACGCAACCCTTTGGTGACCCCATGGGAAACGTTAAAGAAATAAAATGTTGGTCTCTATCCCTGGTGCTGTGGTTCCTCCTGCCATCCCGTGGCTGGGGCTGTGCCCCCCTCAGTGCCCGACCCAGTGGGACAGGCTGGCACTGCTGGCACCCGCCAACCTGGGGGGTGGTGGTGTCGGGGGAGCTGGGTGGGCTGGAGAAAGGGAGGAAGCACCTCTTGAAACCAGCTGGGCCCTCCCCAGCCACAAAACCCTCCCCAGAGGCACCAGAGGGGACCCCCAGATCCTTGAAGGGCTGCCCCAGACTCCCTCTGGCCTGCAAGACTCCCCCCCCCAGGACCCCATAAGGGCAACCCAGGACCCCTTATGGACACCCCAGTGGCGTCCCAAATCTGGGTTCTTTACCTGCGGGGCAAGCCAGTAACACACTCTGTGGGAGCAGCCAGCCAAGCCGGTTTCAGAGCACCAGAGGTGAGAGGCAGGGAGCTGCCATCCCACTCAGCTCCATCCCCGCCGTGCCTTGGCTGTGCAGAGAGAACTTGGGGGAGCTGCAAAACAGCTCAGCCCGGGCTTATCTCCAGATGGCACAGAACAACCAAAACCAAATGGCCCTTAACAATCAAAATGCCCTGAGTCCCATCCCACCACTCTTCCCGTGATGTTGAGCGCCGGACATCACAAACTGGCAACAGAGACTTCGCTATGGCACCACCAGAGGGAAATATCCCAGACAGTGTAATCCACTCGGGCATAATCCTGCACCCTCACCGAGTCAGGAAATATAAACCGCAGGGTCTGGGGAGACAAATGGGGAATCCTCCAAGGATACAGCTGGCCCCTCGGAGATCTGTCCCCCCCATCCAGGACGCTGGAGGGGAGCATTTACATCTGAGCACGGCCTTTCCTTTAACCTCTAGAAAAGCCGGCTTTTGCTAAAAAACAAATGTTCCTCTCCCGCCCCGGCCCCCTCTGAAAATAAATAAATAAATAAAGAATTAAAATCTTTGCAAAACTTAAAAATCGCCGTTAGATTCGTTAGCGTTACATTAATTCTAAAGTGTGCCGCAGCCCAACCTCCCCCCCTCAATGCTGGACGAGCTCCTCTGGCCATGCCTGGGATGAAAAATGGGTGGCTTTTAGGAAATAAAAATTAAAAAAAAAAAGAAGAAGAATAAAACCTCTCTTTCTCTCTCTCTCTGCCTGTGTTAGTCCAACGAAAGGGATAGCGTCGGGAGGCGAGGGAGGAGGAAGGGGGAGGCTGTGGGATGGAGAGAGCCCTCCCCGTACCCCTCGGCTGTACATCCTCGCAGTGCCACGGGGAATGGGGGTGGGGGGTCTGTGTGGGGGTCTTTGGTTTGCACAGGGTGGTTGTGGTGGGGGCTCAGCCCCATCCTTACAGTGCTGGGGCGCACGGGGCTACCAGGCACAGGGTCCCTCCCCCAGTGAGGTGCTTTGGTGCGTTGAGGTGTTAGATGGGGTGGCACCAGCCCATGCCCACCCCGGGAGGGGGGACACCACCTCTCCGGTGGCACTGGATGGGTGGGAGGGAGGGAGGGAGGGAGCAGAGCTGTGGGAGCCATGGAGAAAGGCGTGGGGGTGTCCCTCATCGTGGCAGCCCTACCCGGCCACCCCAAGGGACACCCAAGCCCCATCTTGGTCCTCTCCCCGTTGGGTGACGCCCTTCCACCCACCCCGGAGGTGCGCTCCTCTCCTGCGGGGGGGACGCCCAGCGCTCGCCTGGCTAGAGAAGCACCGGGGGGGGGTGCTTAGGGGGCATCTGAGCTTCCCAGTTACACGGGCGTAATTAGTGCACCATTAATAACCATTAGTAACCACTTTGGCTCTGCTAACCAACTGCGGCGAGGCCCCCACCCCGCTTTAGCGCAGGCTTTGTGATGCCAACACCTCCCCGAGCCACTGGGTAAAGCGACGCCTGGCAAAAAAACACCACCCAAAAAAACCCCACAGCACATCCCCCACTCCCCACCCAGCCCTTCTCCCCCCATCACAGCCATGGGGCAAACTCCCACCACCACTCCCCCCAATCTCAGCTCGGCCGTGACCCCCCCGAGACACTGGAAAGAGAGCAACGGAGAGCGAGCTCAGGCTCGTGTGAGCTGGAGAGATTTCTCTGGGTTTTGATGTTGTCGGTGGGTGGGATTTGGTTGTTTTTTTCACAGAACACTTTGCAGTAGAAGACAAAAACGTGGTGTCGCAGCCCCCGGGGCCGGCGCTGGCACCGCCACCTCCCCCCACGCCCCGACCCCCCGGGTCCTGTCCCTCCTCCTGCCCGGCGGCTGTTCCCACTTTCCTTCCTTGGTTTGTTTGGTTTTTTTCTTTTCTACCTTTGTTTTTTAATATGTGGGTTTTTTTTCCGTTTTCCCTTTTTCTTTTTTCTCCCTTTTGTTTTTTGCTTCCCCCTCCTTTTTCCTCTTTTTCCCCTTTTTGCTTTTTCCCCCTTTTTTCTGTTTCCTCTTCCCCCCCCGTTTTTTTTCTCTCCCCCCCCCCCTTTTCCCCTGTTTTTCTTTTTCATTTTTCCCCTTTTTTTCTTTTTCCCCTTTTTTCTTTTCCCACTTTATTTTTTTTTCTCCCCCCCCCCCTTTTTTTTTTTCCCTCTTTTTAAACAAGCTCTCTCCCGAAGGAGCGGCCCCTGGCTCTCCGCTGGCAGAAGGAGCCTACGGAAGAGCTCTGGCACTGACACGGGCAGGAACACCCACTCACACATCGCAGCACAGCAGTTAGTTTGGCAACACCCCCACCCCCTGTCACAAGTGAGACCTGCACAGACAAAAGGCTCCTGAGTGAGGGCACTGGGGCAGCCCCACCTTAGAAGCAGCAGAGGAGCAGAGCCGTCCGGAGCCATCAAGAGCACAGGAAGGGCTATTCAGGGCCTCATTGTCTGCGCCGAGTGACCGTCTGCTGAGAACCGCTCTGGCGGCTCAGAGCTCAGCCACAGCAGCAGTCTGGAGCCAACGGGGAAAAGTACACTGGGAGGAAGACTGGCAGCCTTCCTCCACAACGCCCCGGAGAGAATGACCACAGTGCTGCCTATTCCCATCGTTTTGTCCAACTCGGTTCTTTTTTTATTAGAAAATTAATAAAAAAACCCTCCAACTCTCAGGTTTCCAAGGCACACAGACTCTCTAAAAGGGAGACACAAGCGTGAGGTGCTGAGGTACCCAAACCTGCCCACGTTAGTCCAACGAAAGGGATAGCGTCGGGAGGCGAGGGAGGAGGAAGGGGGAGGCTGTGGGATGGAGAGAGCCCTCCCCGTACCCCTCGGCTGTGCATCCTCGCAGCGCCACGGGGAATGGGGGGCTGTGTGTTTGGGGGGGTCTTTGGTTTGGTCCCCTGACCTGCTGGGGGTGGGGGAGGGGGGGGTTGTCCGGCAGTGGGGTTACATTCATCGGGCGGTGCTGGGCGGCACGGCGGGAGCCTCCCTTGCTGTGCTGCGAGGCCGGGGCTCCCGGAGCGTGTTTCTGCTCCTGCTGCTTCACCTGCTGGAGCATTTCCCTCATCTTGCACTGTGCAGTCTTGGGGAGGAGAGGGGAAAAGCAAGAGGTGGGGGTCAGGGCACCGCTTCTCCCCCCACCACCAACTCCCGAGCCCCCACCGAGCATCTCGCTGCTCCCAACTTGTCACTCTGAACAAGCTGTCATTAATTTCCGGTTGTTTGTTTTGTTTTTTTTTTTTTTTAACTTGTGCTTCACTCCTCGAGAGAGCCTGAATTTTTGGGGGGGTCGCCATCCCGCCGAAGTGGACAGGAGACAAGGTTATGGAAGATGCACCCAGGTGGGATGCGCATGGATTTGCCCGCACCGGGGAGTCCATTCACACCCTGGGTGCTGCTCTGCACAGCATCCAAAACACCCATTTTTAGCTCAATCAAGCCAATCTTCAATTTCAGTTCTCGCACAGCCGGGGGGAGCTACCGAAACACCTTCAGTGCCTCTTGGGGACACAGGGACCTCCCAAAAGAAGAGCAGCAGGTCGCTCGGGTGGTGCTGGGCTCAGCAAGCCCCACACCTTTCCTCGGTGGATGAAAGCGGCCGGGGAATATCGGGTAAAGCCACAGCCAAACAGTACCTGACTGGCAAAGAAATGCCCAATGATTTTAACGATGACCTCCTCGTTCTCGTCCGGGGTTTGGTCTCATGGCACAATGACTTCCGCACTGGTTAAGTTTTGCAGTTCGTTCACCTGGAGGAACCACAAGAGGCTTCTGTTGTGGAAGAGCCAAAAACCTCCACTACCGGTGTCACGACGGCACCAGGCACCCTGTGTGTCTCCCCCTTCCTTGGGACCAACGAGAACCACCACCAGGACATGGGGGCTGAGGGTCAAGACATCGCTGAAACCACTGTGCACCCGGGATTTGTCCCCCTGGGGTGGGCAGGGGTGATGGGTGATGCCCAACTCTGCGTCCCCGGGGCACCACCACCTACCGTTTTGCCACCTTTGCCTATCACACGGCCAGCAGCGAAGGAAGGCACCTTGATGTGGGCTTCAAGCTTCACTTCTTTCGCGTTAAAGAAGTTTGCCTCTTTCAGCTTCCCAAATATTCACCCCTGGGCCTGGGAAGCAGACGGACGGGAAGGAAAACCATCAGGCAACGCCCGCTGTGCCTCTCCATCCCCAAAGCTGATAATGTCCCCACGTCCAGCAGCATCAAAACCATGGTACCCAGCAAAGAGCTCCCCTGGCGCTGAGGGAGGCCAAGCCAGGCTGCCAGCACAGTGCTGACCACAGGGACGCCCGCGACTTGTCCCTTACTGTCCCCCCCACCCACAGCCCCCACCCAGAGCACCCTGAACTGAGCCTCGGGCGGCCCTGTGATGATCACCATCCGCTCGCTGGCCTCGGGACCTTCTGCCGGGGCGATCTGGGGAGGGATGGGGGAGAGGGAGCATGAGCGCGGCCCCCACTTTGGCGAGACCTTCCCTCGGTGGCATTTCCCCCCCAGTGCAGGGCAACCCCCCCATGCAGGAGCATCCCCTCCCACCCAAGCCGGGCTGATAACCGGGGTGCTGCAGGCCTGGCCTTCCACTAATGACAGGCTGGAGAGGTGGGCACATGCCAACCTCATGAAGGTCAATGAGGCCCAGTGCAAGGTTCTGCACGTGGGTCGGGGCAATCCCAAGCCCAAATCCAGGCTGGGTGGAGAATGGACGGAGCGCAGCCCTGAGGAGAAGGACCTGGGGGTGCTGATTGATGAGAAGCTCAACATGAGCCGGCAACACATGATCGCAGCCCAGAAAGCCATCCATATCCCAGCCTGCATCAGAAGAAGTGGGCCAGCAGGGCAAGGGATGTGGTTCTGCCCCTCTGCTGCGTTCTGGTGAGACCCCACCTGGAGTACTGCGTCCAGCTCTGGAGCCCCCAACATAGGAAAGACATGGACCTGCTGGAGCGGGGCCAGAGGAGGCCACAGAGATGCTGTGAGGGCTGGAGCCCCTCTGCTGGGAGGACAGGCTGAGCGTTGGGGTTGTTCAGCCTGGAGCAGGCGCCGGCCAGGTGGCTCCGTACAGACCCGAGAGGTACGCCCAGGAGCTCTATGGTGGGAGAGAAAACGAGGGTCAGTGACGGCCACAGCGTGCCAGACCTTTCCCAGCCACCCCCAGCCCGACGCAGAGCAGCGTGCCACCACCATGAGCCCGGCAGGGACACGGGGACAACCCTTCAGGCCCTGAAACCCCCCCTCACAGAGCACGGGGGCACCCGAAGGGTGCATTGGGGTGAGCTGCGGCCCCGACCCAGCACAACGGGGCTGGGATGCGGATGGGGACACCCAGGTACCCCCAGTTCCTCCCCGCTGCCATGTTTCTGCCTGTGTCCTGCCTTTGTAGGGGAAAACCGGCCCCAACGGCCTTTCAGAGCAGCCAAAACCCCTCAAAGCTGAAACCGTGCTGTGACCACCATCGGTCCCCTGCGCAGAAAGTAGGGGGTTGGCAAGAACCGAGCACCATGTCTGGTTTGGCTCTGATTTCAACCACCGTTTCACTTTTCCAGGTCCAAGAGAAGAGAAAGCCAAGGCTGAGGAAGATGTTCCCCCAAGACCTGGGCTGGGGACAGGGGGGAAAGCAGCAAGGGGTGCGTGCCAGCACTCCAACCCAAGTCAACCCAACCCAAAGCCTCGTCAACTCTTCCATGTCTCAAATCCATCAGAAATCTCCCCTGGCAGTAGACACAACTCTTTCCTGCTCTGCGTTCCAGCAAGTGCAACCAGATGCTACCTGCAAACCACCATTTCTCACGTGGAGAAGGAGCAGACCCAGCTCCCCTGCCCAGGCTGGACGCCGCTTTCGCTCCCAGCCCTCTAGTTAAAGCCGCTGCACCGAGGTTGTGCTCCCTCGCACATTGAGCCCACGCTCCCCGTGTCCACCCTCTGCTTCTGGCCACGGTCTGCTCCATGGCTCCTACACCAACATGTCCTCTCCTGCCCAGCCACTCCTCAAGGCCAGCTTGGACACCGCACCTCCTCACTTCCCTCCCTTCACCAGGAGCCTCATTCCTTCTCCTCCATCCTTGCCAGGTCTCTAGAGCTCCACAGTTGAAGCTACAGCCACTGGCCCCAGGTCCTGCTGAGGATGCAGTCAGAAATGACCACTCCATGGTGTGAAACATAAAGTACTTGGGTGGAAGGAGCAGAGGCCTCACCAGGGTGGCTTCAAAAAGGTCCCACAAAGCTTTGGGCTGAAGGGGGTCCCACCAAAGGCTGCCCTTTGGGACACCTGCCCAGCTCTTCTCCAGCACACCAACAAACACTCAACCAGACGCTTCCCCAAGGCCGCGCTTGCTCGGGTGGTCGCCGCGGGCAGAGCATCCTCCCGCACAGCCAGACCAACTGACCCTTCTCAGTGCCCTCCGGGGCCACCGCGCACATCACACTCACATGCCCCTCCGCACCACCAGCCTGGCACTCACCCTTCTCCTCCGACTGCTCTGCTGCTGGCGTTGCCAGGAGAAGAAAACAGCACACGTAAACTTCAGACAACAGCACAAGTGAACTTCAGAACTCAGCTTGGCCACTGCAGTTAAAGACAATAAGAG